>NW_024962273.1:11668761-11706518 GCF_019238085.1 Lagopus leucura | reverse complement strand
CCCCTGTCACGGACATAGATTGATCTGGTCAAATCCGTGACAATCCCCAAAAACATTCAGCAATTGTCCATAAATGTCAGTGGGGGCCAATTTTTCCACATGAATAAATTCAAGGGAAGGTTCACCCTCTACTGCCATACCACCGTCTGAACTCTGATGTCATCAGTCAACATCATGGGAAGGAAAGCATTACTTTTGGAGCAGCTCTCAAAGATGTGATGCCCAGAGGCTCTGCCACATCTAAAGCTGGCTGGAGTCAGGCTGTGATTACTTCTGTATAACATGAGGTTCTGGTGAAACAGAAACCATAATATGAGGAAGATTCCTTAACAAGGAACTTTGTAAAGGAAATGGTTAAAAGTATAAGTCAGGAAGAAGGCCAGTCAAAATCTGGATCTCTGTCCAGAAGTAAATTGTGAAATTCCAGCTGGCATTACAATATAGCACCCTTCTAGAAAATACAATTGAGGTTATTATACTGTGGCACATGTCAGCTATTTCTGAAGGGCTGTGTGTCAACAGGAGTGACCCAAGGAGCGTTTTGTCCTTTATAGCCTGTCAAAAGCAGCTGCCTATTCAAGGCAGATCTGTAAATAAGAAAGGAGGATGGAACCATGCCAAGTGGCAGCCAATTGCACATAAAATGCATTTGATTTTTGTTGATTTGAAAGAACAGTGTTTGGACATCAAGTCAAAATCATGTCTAACATGACAAATATTTTTATTGCAAAGCAGCATTGTTCTTCAGTTCATCTCTCCTTTTTTTTTTCTTCTTTTTTTTCACAGAAATATATAATTTGCTATTGCTCTCATCCTGACGAAATTCAGCCTCTCTGTAGTCAATAGGTATTTGCCTTACTCTATGAACACTGAATTTAGCACAAATGTTTGCTGGAGCTATTGGTGTGAGTTTAGTTTTGTTGACTTATTGTAATTACATGGGTAATTCTCACTGGATGCAAGATATTTTCTTAAGGTATAATAAGATTTTTCTCCCAGAAGAAGACTCCTGGGAGACCATTCCATAGTCTAAGAAGTGGTAATCAGTTTTTAAGAAAGTTATCACTTCTCTCTCCATAAAGGTATCTGAGGTATAAAGAAAGTATCTGTTTTATGGCTGAAAATGCCCTGGAACTCTAATCAAGCCTCCTTAATTCTGGTTTCTGCCACTATACTCCTAGGTAAGGCATTTAAAGCTGGCTTAGCACAGACTGAAGCAGATTAAGCATGCAAAGAAACTCAGCAACCTCTCTGAGCTGATGCTGAGTGTAGCCTAAAGTTTGTTTTTCATGTCTTAATGAGAGTAGACAGTGAGACTGTATCCATGCTGCTGATGTTGCATGTTCCTAGAAATTCTGACCGTCACACAAACACTGCAAGAAGCTCTGCAGACACATTATCCATTTGATTCATGCATGAAATAACAAATGCTGGGATAATTTGCAGTGAGGTTTGAATTGAGATTATCTTCTTTACTGACTTTATAAGATATCTCTTGGGTCATCTCTGAAGTTTATGGATTCTATTATAATTATCTTCATTGATACACAATTGTTGTTCTCAGCCCTAGTCTAATGAATTATCCATGTCCTTCTGAATGTATTTTCTCCGATTCTTATTATTCATTCTTTGTTCTCATTTATTATCTACTGCAGTGAAAATCTAGCTTTCAAATCCATCCTCAAAATCATTCATAAGAATAAACTCATCATCTTTGTAGCAAATCAAGCATATCTCAGAATTAATGATCAGCATCATTTACTATATGCTGTGCTATGTTTCTGTTTGTTAACCTTTGGATTTGCCCACACACCAATGGCTTGATTTTCCAAGCCTGAAAAACATAGATGTGCAGCAACCTTGAAGCTGATAATGCCACCCCTCCTCAGGAATGGCCTAAAATCAAACTCTGACTCTGGAAGACAAAAGCCTCTATTGGAATTTTGTTGCAAGGGTACATTTCTCATTCTCGTCAGTTCAGGCATCATGTATTCATTTCTGAAAATATGCCTGTCAATTTGAATTGTCTTCTTCATGTCATTTTCTCAGGTTGGAAATACATGAATGATTGATAATAAGAAAATATTGGAAATTCCTCAGCCTTTTTCTCTTCCAATTTGAAACTGAATTAAAAGATGATCTAATTGTAAAGAGCTGAAATAGAAATCTGCAGATGAAAATCCAGTAATTTGCTCAGTTACACATTCTGTGTGTGACTTCCAGTCACGTGAACAATGCTCTGCCTCAGTTCTCTGCATGGAAAACTCCACCTGGAAAACAGGCAGTAAACCTCAAAGAATCACATGAGGACACAATGAGTTAGAGTCAGAGTCAGCTGGATACTGGTAGTGCATCTGCTCAGTGTGTAAGCCACAGCTATCCTAGCTGGCTCTGGCAGAACTCTGAGGTGAGATTTACAGCCAGTCAGATAACACATCCTAGGAATGAAATGCGGGAAGCACAAACACTGCTTGACCTGCACATACCTGCAATACAGCTGTGTCCTGACTCAACCAACCGCCTACTTCTCCCCTTGCAACAATTCAACCAAGCTGGAAGAGTAGAAATCCAGGAATCACTCTCGTCTTCTTACTTTGAGAAGCAAGAAATCTTCTTGCTGTCCTTCTGATTTAGAGATGTTGCAACTTAAGGGATGTAAGAAATTTGCTGAACAAATTGCCACTAAGAGAAGGAAAAACAATCCTTAGTGCCATTTTGCAACCCTCACATCTGGTAAAACGCAGCTGCCAATTTTAGTCAATGTCTTTCCTGTAATTCTATTAAATATTAACGTTCAGCTAATCTTGTACATTACCAGATTTGCATCTGAAGTGCAAGGGCATGCAGCAAGGAGACCTTAGAAAAGGGCTTACAAATAGAGGTCACTGAAACATTCACAAGCAAGATATGTCTAGGCATTCTCTAGAATAATACAGAATTATCTTCTTCTCATCTTTCATTTGAAATTATTTCTGCTTTGCATTGGGGAAGTGAGGGAGTGGATCTAGCTGACATATGAAGGTCCTTGTCAAACTAAATTATCCTGCCATTTTTGATTTGTAACTTTGCTATTAAATTTTAAATTAACACAGCCTGAATGAGTGACATAGTGTACTATTATTTCACCAATTCAGGCTGTAGCTGCCTAATACTATACTTTGTCAAATATAATAATATACAAATACAGCTGGTGAAAGTTATTCTGTGTTCCTGCTCCCACTATGTGTGATATAGTAGATAACATTGCATGAAATCTGTAATAAGATTTGTCTCCATTTTTCTTCAGAGCAGTCATCAGATTTGTTGAGAATTTCTTCTCTACTATATCTTTTTGCTACTGTAATTTATTACAATTTTATATCTTTTTTTTTTTTTTTTTTTTTTTTATGTTTCATCAAAGAGTCTCTTTGTGTGTTCTCCTTTTTGCCATAAAAAATGCCTGACTGATAGTTTTCTACTTGTGCTTTTTTTGGTCTCTAGATTTTCCTTTCTTTGTTTTACTGTATGCCAGTTTTTTGCAAGAAGCTCTGATCAAGTTATTAACTCATCTTAAGCTCCAAGTATATTAAGTCTCTAGATAGGGCATCTTCCAAAAGTAGGGTCAGGTGTCAAATTATCACTGAACACTTGGGTACATGCCTTTTTCTCCTGGTTCTAGAGATCTGTCCTCTGCCTCACAAGGCCCAGGAGCACTGCAAGGTCTGATTTCATTGCATGTGTTGAGTGTTCTGAATGCCAGTCTGTGTAATTAATGTTCAGAATCATAATTATAATTCTGAAGCTTAAACAGGTAGGCTTTACTCCTTCAAAATATAAAATATTCCTTTTTTTTTTTTTACACGTTGTCTGTGTCACTTATTGATGTAAAAATCTGTGACATTTTCTCAGTCACTCTTTTTTATCTGAGTTGCAGTGACAAAACCTGCTTGATGATGAGAAAGCGATGAGCAAATTCTCTCTGACCTGCAGGTGGTTTATACTGAGCATCTAAGGAAAACATGTAATCATTAGCTCCACTTGAAAAATGTGGCCTTCACATATTCGCAATAAGCCTAACAAAACACTAAAGTTTCATCCATTCCAAAGCCTCAAAGGATTTTTTCAACCCTATCCTTTAATAATAGTATTGCCATTGAAGATCCAGCCTCACTGCAGTCCACGGGTCTATAAGACAAAGTAAAATATGCTAGAGAAGTCTAGGTAAAAAAAAAAAAAATAAGAAGAAAAATGGAAGAAGCAAAGAAGAGCTGTTCTTGTTTCAGCAGGCAGATATGTCTGTTAGAGGTTGAAACCAATTTCCTGGCTGCGAAGGCTGTGACTTCACACGGAACATTTGTGCTTGGCATAGTTCTATAGAGGCTGCCATTCAACCTAAGAGGCAGAAGGAAAGCAAATGCCACAGTGACAATGATCACAACCTTTCACCTGTTTTAATTTCCCTGTTGCTGCCACTTTTGTGAGAAATTATTGCCCGGTAACAACATAAAGGTCGATTAATTCCACTTGACTTTAATGGAACAGTAGGGGCTGAGAGGTTGAAGGAAGCCTGACATCCATGGTGCTACCAACAAACTACTTGATCCAAATCCTCTGACTGCTAACCTCCATTCCATCCTCCAGTTCATCACTAGCAACAGCTTCAGACTTTCGCCCCCCCTGGAATCAGTATTAATATTGTAACTACCAGTACACTGAGTGATCAGACTGACAGCATTTTCCCAGTAGACAAGAAAACCTAATGTGCATTGACATATGACAGGCACAAGAGCTGTGGTGCAGCCCTTTGAGTATCATGTGCGCCACTTTCTCTCTTTCAGAACTGTTGAAACAACAGACTATCATTGCCCAAAATGGACAAGTTTAAACCAAATGCTGTCAGATCCTCTATTCAGTGATAGTGTTTGACAGGGTTGAGCTTTGCTTGATCTTTTTTAGCCTTCCTGACCAAATGGAAATAGCTTTTTTTCTTCTTCAGTTGTTCTTTTCACTCCACACTGCACACAGCTGTTCTTAATGTGCATGATGTATTAGCCCCCATGTGAAATATTGGGAGCAAAGACACGTAGCCAAGACATTGTAGAATTTCTCTCTCGTATCTTTCTACAAGCAGCAAACCCTAGAACAAAATAAAACTCTGTGTGGGCATCTTCAGCTCAGACATGAAATATTCATGTTAATGTAGCAACATGCTGCTGGGTTTTAGAGGGTTAGTTCATTTATGTACTCACTTATCTGTTCTTTTTTATTTTTTAATCCAGTTAATTATGTCTACCAAAAGCAAAAGCTAACTTGTTTACTTGTAGAAGCCTTATTCTCTGCTATACAAGCATTTTTACTGTGTCCCTATTATTCTTCGTTAGAATTCAAGAAATTCTCATGAGACAGTGAAGCCAAGTTAGCCTGACAGTCACTAAAATGTTTGCAGACACTTGGTCAGTCATGTCCTTGAATAGTTGTCACTAACAGCAATTTTAGAGAGAAGTAGATGCCTAAAAATAACTCTTAAAAAAAAAAAATTCTTTACAAGAGTTCCAATGATCACTCTTGGAAATTATATTATGCCTGAACTACAGCTCAAGTCTGAAGCTGAGCCAAAGTGAAAGCCTGTGTGCCAAGGTTTAATTAAATATTGGTATGACATGGGAGAAAGTTTACAAAAATTCTCATGGTAAGTATTGTACTCCTCGTGAGATCAGCTTGCTACTTTCTCTTTCTTTTGCTAAAAATACCTCAAATGAAAACCATTAGACAAGAATTGGAAATATTTTCTTTGGTGCTTCAGACTATCTCAACTTTCTAGACACAGAGCAGCAAGCATTGGAGCTGAATGATTGGAGAAAGCCTTTCTGGAGCCCTGCCTGGTGAGCAGGATAAGCATTTTTCTGTCTCCCACCTACAAGGAGCAGTGCAGTGTCTGGTGATGCATATTAATAATTGTTAATATATCAAAGTGAGGTTTTGGTTTGGTTTGGCTTATTGAGGAGTTAAAGCTGGGGATAAGTGAATTCAGGTTGAAGACGTGTTTGACAGGCTCTTCTCAGAGGTGACCTTCAAGATGGAAGTATCATCTGTAAAGGAGATAATGATCTTTTTGGAGGAAACACCCTGGAAAGCATCTTTAATATTAACTTCCGTAAAAATCATACTCCAGAAAGAAGTCGTAATCTCAGATAAGTCTTTCACTATAAACTCTTTTTTGAAGAAATAAGAGGAAGGAGAAAGCAGGCTCCAGGTGCAGAAAACCCACCTGGAGAGATGGGATAAGAACTTCAGCCAAAATTCTTGGATATTAACAGCATGCTGATTCAGTCAATTGGTCTGAAACATAGCAGTCTTCAAATGGTTGCTTAGTTTCTCTCTGTAGATGAAGTGTATAATTCTCTACCTCACTCAACTTTCTGTGAGGTAGTTTTCTGTCTTCTTGCAACACTATTCAAGAAGCTACTGTTAGAAGAAACGTTTGGGATTGGGATACTCTGATTCAAGTCTGACCTTGCATAACTCTAGTTCCTCCTGAAACAGCTATATATCTAAGGCTACTCATAACTTTTGCAAGGTTTCTCCTATTTAAAACCAAACTCTTCTCATCTATAGGAGGAATTCTTTCTTGCAAATGCAGAGAATGCAAGCACCTTTTCGGTATTCCTTTATCTTATAGTCAACATGAGAACAACCAGAATGAAGGATTCAAGAGATTTTTAAAAGCCTCCTTAGCAGGGAGAAGAGAGCCATCTTTTCTTTTGTTCCTCAGTTGCTTCTGACTTTTCATAAACAGTTTTGCTCCTTTGAAGTGCAAGCATTTGTGCTACACACAGAATGCCTGCATATTTGTGGCATCTAGGTTTAAGCACTTGAAGATTTTCTTCATCTACAAACTGAGATAATAGCATCTTCTCACTTCAGGAGGCCAGTGTGGGATTATATCAGCCCAGATGTAGCGAGAAGTTCATTACTGCCCTCAAGTGTGAAACAATTGCTGTAAAAGACCATAGTAGAAGCAATTAGTGGGTTGGTGGTAGTAAGGAATATCCATTCCTTACTGTAGGGACTGTTAAGTAGGCTGAGAGTGTGGTGGTGGGAGGGAAGGATAGAAGCTTATGAGTGCTCTCTCATATTTTATCAGTGCCAGTTTTCTGGGCGAGGATTCAAGAAAGAGCCTACAGAAAGGAATGGAGCAAGGAGAAGTTTATTTCTGAGTGGAGGGAGGGCCTATACTAAGTGTGTAGTTCTGGAACTTGGATTAGAAGTTCATTTGTTTGATTGCCTCTGTCATGACAAAAAGAAATTAAATTGTACTGTGCTTGGCTACAAATATCCTAAACACATATAGAGCTTTCTGATGAGCAGTTCAGGACTAAAACCTACTTTTCTTTTAGTTTAAATAGGGAAACTGTTTTCTGAGTCCTTCCTGAACTAGTTTGTCTGCCTCATTATTCCAATAGTCACCTAGGAAAGAGTCATGTTCTTCTTTCATTTGAAAAGTAAGAATGATTAGATCCTTTTCAAGAGTTTCTATAGGATTTCCAAGTGCTCACAGACTGAATGGAACATCTCTCACCTTAAAAGCTACTATAAGTAACTTATTTACACCCATTTATGCCCTTACAGCCAATGATTGCTGCATGTCTTGGAGATATATTAAGTAAATGATCATGAAACTGTTCTGCAATAGAAAGAATTATTCCTCTTGCTCCAAATAAGATGCTTGGATATCCTGGCTACCAGCAAGCCCTGAAGCAAGTCATCTGCTTCCTTTACCAACCATTGCCTCAGTTTCCTAGTCTCAATTACAGTTAATGGAAATGTTATCTGAAAGCCTCAGCTTTACTGTTATCCTTCAGAAAGAAGTGAAACAGTACGATAGCGACTAGAACATTGTCATTTGAGTACCCAGTTCACAATTTCAATATGGTGGGGACTAAAATTCAGCAAGAAAAAGTCTCTTTTTAATTTTATTTTTCACTTATTTATTTTGAAAGTAAAATTGCATGTTAACCATTATGTTCCTCTCTTTAAAAGAAAACTTGGTATTTTGCCATCAGATCAGTAGTTTTCAATTGAAGTGTTCTAACAAATGCTTTTGTTGTGGCACAGTTTTCGGGGGAATCTACCTACATAAACAGAACTGGCACTTTGGGAATGTGTATTGAGTTCAGAAGGAGAATTGGAAATGACAATCTGAGGGCTTATTTCAGGATAAAAAGGAGATTGAAGGCTCCAATGTCCAACAGCAGTTTTTTATGGCTTCTCAGGTGATCTTATTTTTTATTCAAATATATTCTTTCCCTCTACTTCTCTGTCAGAGCAGTTGTGAAACACTTTCTTTAAAAGATTTTTTCCTGCAGCAAATGAAAAACACACATTGTTTCACTTTCACATGAAGTGCTCTTCCACAACAAGTCTGTGCGGTTTTCTCTTTGGTGGTTTTGTGTGTCTGTGTGTGTATTGCATTGTATTTTGTTTTTTTAAAGGAAGGTAAATGAGTGATCCCTCTCTCCCATCAGAATCCTAAGAGAAGACATGGGATAGCATGGATAGATGTCATTCTACCTTGTCTGTCTGATTCCAGTCTAACATTGTTCCTATAAATAGTGCTGATCTGCAGGTCAACATTCCCTTTGGATACGCTGGAAATAAATTATTCAGGCAATGCTGAAATTTCAGAATTTAGGAAATTTAGGAATTTAGGAAAAAATTCCTAAATATCTGTAAAAATTACAGAGATGTTATTAATCCAAATTTTCAAGTCATTTCAAGTCAAAAAATCTGTAATTTTCTTCTTAACGTTAGATTAAGACCTGATATATTCAGTAATTCTTGATGATGAGCTGTCAGAATTAGGACGTATACAAGAGTAATCTTCCTACTCACATGAAATCACTTCAGATTATTCTGGCTATTCAAAGTGCTTTTGACTTCTGATATCATAAAAAAGAAATGACCTGTAAGTTTTGCACTGTGTGCTAGCTTCGGTTTCAGTAATTATAGGATTGCTGCAGAAGTGAGACATTTTCCTTTCCTACAAGCCTCCATGTTAAGAACCAGCATCATTTTAAAATATGTTGTGTGGTTCAGATATGTTACAGGCACTAAAGATCAGCAGGCTCTATTGCACCTCTGGCAAAGTAAATAAATAAAGAAATAAAAGTGATATTCTCCTCTAATCTTAATGTCTGTCTATTTATGGTTAGTTCAGAGGAGGAAGAATCTTGGCAATTTGAAAACTGAAAGGTGCAAAAATTGCATTGTCAATGACCTTGAATTACTTGCTACTTTTTCATATCTGAATTGGTGTTGCAGCTCTAGAAGGAGACATCAGTAAGTAGCTCTTCTCTTGATGTATAGTTGCAACAACAAATTGTAATTTTTTTATTTTTTTATTTTTTGTTTATAACATTTTATCAGTGCAAAATCATCTGCAAAACAAGATTACAATAAATATTTGATTTAGGTTGGGTGTAGTCATCAACTACCGAAGCAAGCTGCAAAAACAAGCATGTAAATCTAGAGATTTCAAATGTTTTGCATAGAAAATGTGCCAGTTGGTTTGCAGTTTGCTTTGGCCTGGATAATCTGATTAATTCTGCTATTAACCCACCCCTTTATTTTTGCCCTTGAGGCTGTGACACAACACACAACAGCAAAACTCCATTCTTGGTATGGGTTGTTCACTTCCACTGCGAAAGGCAGCCCTAGTCACTGCTGGGATGAAGCCAAAGCCTTCAGAAAGTGACAGCTGCTGGATGAAGATTGTACTGCTGTTACCCCCTCCTCTTCCACCTCCCCATTGCCTCAAAAGCAGAGAATATAAAACAAAAAGATCTGCATTCAGATATTATCACTCACTACTACCTGTGGAAGAACTGCTGTGCTGGACTGTTACCATAGAATAGTTTTGAGTTGGAAGGGACCCTTAAGAATCATCTGGTCCAACTCCCCTGCAGTGAACAGGGGTACCTACAGTTTGATCAAGGTGCTCAGAGCCCCATCCAGCCTGTCCTTGAGTATCTCCAAGGATGAGACATCCACTACATCTCATTGCTGAGACTGTTTATCTTCAAACTGTACACCGATTCATAAATTGCCTCTATACTTTAGATGGACAAATGTGTTTTTGTGGTCATCGTTCATGCTGAAACTCAGGGCTTTGCCTCATTTTGTAGACAGTCATCATGTCCATTTTATGTTCAGTGTGCCACAAAGGGAGTTTGCAACAGCAGTCCCTATACATCTCACTACTAACTTTTCCAAGTATACATGAAGAAAATTGTGGGCTTGAAAAAAAATGTCTTTCCCAGCAGCATTTACTGAAGCAACACAATCTTCTTTATTTTTTTTAAGCCATGCATTCATTCTTTCATTTTCTAGAAAAGATGTTGCTGGTGGTTTATTCACACCTAAGAAATTACAATTATTCAGTGAGCTGAGATGGACTCTTCTTCCCTGGTTAGGAAGTTGTCATATAAGTAAAAAATTTACATTGTTGTCACTCACCAGCAACGGTGGGTCAGTGAGCTGTGTACCTGAATTGAAAGGAAAGTTCTGTTTGGGGGAAGAAAAAGATTTTGAATAGGCCATGCTTTTTTGACAGCACCACACTACCTGTGTGTTGTAACGGTGAAATAAAACCTGGACCACAGGCTGTCTGCTCTGCTAACACGCGGCTGCTGAAATTGAGCAGTGGGGAGTTTATTGCTTGAAGATTACACTAACAGCAGAAGATGAATCACAGGCTGTTCTCCATTGCCAGGGCATGTGTGGGGCTGTGAATGGCAGCCTGCTGAGCAAGGGGCAGTCAGAATGGGAGACAGCATAGAAATTCTCATTAGAGACACATTCTGCAACAGCAGCACTTGGGGATGCCTCTATAGCCCATCCTTAAGTGAAAGAGAGAAGGAATAAGTAGTTTCTCATAGGAAATAAGGCTTATTTTTACTGAAATGTTCTGGTGACTGTGGGCTCTCTGAAGAAAAAAAAATTTTAAAGTCTTTTATAGTTTAGGGACTTGCATTATGAAACACTGAGAGGTTACAAGTCACATTCAGTTAGAGGTACTGAATGATTTCTTGTCAGCATAAGATGTACATCACAGTGACAGTGAATCAGTGAAAAGAATTTTAGGAAAAATCAATTACTATTAATTCATGCAAAGGCAGAATTAAATGATGGCTAATTTAATCTATCCATGGATAAAATCTTAGCTCTATTGACAGTGTAGAGAATTTTGCCATTGATTCCAAAAGGTGCGGAGTGATGAGCATTTTAAGTATATATTCAAGCTAGTTGATGCAAGTAAAACAATTATTTATAATTCATATTCTTGGAACAAACTTGCCATTTAGTTTCCTGAAGTATTTGTTGGTATTATACCTACACATAATTTATTGCTAAATTTGTTTACATGTGCCATGTTGGAAAATGAAGCAGTGTGAGGGCAAAGAACATTATAGTTTCCCTGTTACAGAAAAGAACAGATTCCGAGGAGGCTTTTTTATTCCTGCTGTATTAAAAGTGATAAGTTAAATACTTGGACCAAAGTGCCTTTATAAATGTATACAGCAAATACAATACTCATTAAAACTCCTAACTAAATATTGATCATTATCTCCCTCATTAAGGACCACTCTTGTTCATTTACTCCACAGGAAGGAGTCTGTGGGTGGAAGGAGAAGTTAATAGAAAGTTTGTGCCCTTTTTCTCCCACAATTGCCTTCTTGTGCTGACAGAATGAAATACCAGAGGAATGGACACTTCCCTCAATGATTGCTTCTTAAGGACTGCTGGCTTACAAAACACTGCCAAAGTGGGGACATACTAGAGGCATGAAGCCACTTTCGCTAAGGGTTGTAGAAGGAGTCTATATAGCCTCTGTACTGGTGTTTTAGCCTTTTCTATACACTGAGCATGGATGAAAATCAATGCTTCTGTTGTGTGGTCATCAGCTGCAAAGCACCACAGCATGGATGATGATATGGTCAGAGGAAACAGGTCTTTTGCTGAGGTCAATAAAAGTTTCTTACAGGCAATGGAAATCAGCGTGTCCCTGGAAACCAGATTTACCCTTCAGCAATGACAGACTGGTGCATGCTGCCTCTCACATAGATGAGCATAAAGAAATAAGCAGAGGGCAGGGAACTAGGAGATGCTGGCACAATCCTAATTCTGCCACTTAGGGCCAAAACACACATTTTTTCCCATCTGTTTCCCCATCAGTGGAGTGGAGGAAACACTTCTCTCTGTAGGGTGTAGTACTGTTTAATTAGGTAATGTCGGGATGGTGCTTTGACCATATAAACACCACATAAATGCTAAATGCCTAATTCATCCCAGTCCATGTTGCTGTGGTGAGGCAATAGGGCATCCCTTTAATTCTGCATGCAGGCATCCAGCCCAAATGGCCGTATTGCTTTCCTGGGTGAATATTCAGGCCAGGTACTCAAACCCTGAAGCACATCCCATTTGCCTGGCATTTTGATCCTCCTACCCATCTGCATGCATGGCCCGCTGCTCTCTTGAAGCATTCTGTCTGTTTTAGGAACTCTGAAGTGCCAACAAGAGGAAGGGGTATGTGTGCAAAGCCAGCAGTGCTTTTTCTTGGACAAGATCTCTGTGCAAGGTGACAAAGTCTTTCTGTACCACACTGGCCATGATGGGCTGCTCTTCAGTAACAAGGACAACAAATACACTCACATGTAACGTCCTCACTATGAACTAGAATTTATAGAATTGTTAAGGTTGGAAAGACCTCTAAGATGATCCAGTCCAACTGCAACCCATCTCCACCTGCCCACTAACCACGTCCCTCAGTGCCACATCTATTTCTTGAAAACCTCCAGGGACCATGGCTCTACCACCTCCCTGGGAGGAGCAGTATACAAACACTCTGTTTTATTAGTCACAAATTAGGGTCCACTTACAATTTAGCTGGTCTCTTTCTCTTAGTATAGAGCCGAGACAGCCTTTGCAATTGTATTGTAGCAATGCTTCCTGTGAACAGCAACTACTGCCCAACAGGAGAGATTCAGAGATCAACTGAACTGACTCAGAATTCCTTTGGCTGATCAGGCTTCAAGGATTGCCAGACAAAATTAATGCACAAAGCTACAGATTTACTGTGAGAGATTGCTTCAAGCCTGTTAACACAACAAAATAATCCACAAAAGCAGAGCGTGGATTTCCATTGAATGTCATTGGTTGGACAACATCGTGATCTTGAGTTTGCTGTGCCCTCAAGCTCTGCAGACAGCCTGTGTCCCAAACAGCACTAATGGTTCCTGGATCCGAGCCTGGAGATAAGGCAGCCAGGGGCCATTGTCATAGTAGTGGCAGAGCTGAAGGAAAATATGGATGAAATTAGCCCAGCCGTGGAGCCAAATAGTTGCTTTCTCTGCAGCCTGTAGTCCAGAGCTGACTCCAGCAAGTGCCAGCATACAGCAATTGGGTGTTTCTGGCCTGCCTGGTGTTTGTTTTCATGTTCCTCCTTCCACCTGGCTCCAGGCAAGGCCACAGGAAGGACGCCCAAAAGCTGCTAGAGGCTGGCTGCTCAAACTGCTCAGGGAACACAGGAGATCCCTGCAGAAATCAGCAGAGAGCACATCAGATGCTTTGTGTGATCGGTTTATGATGCTTTGTGTGATTGTTTTCCCTGAGGAAAGCATGGGATGCTCAAACTGATTAAATGTTCACCTATTGCTAACAGTAACCAGCACCATGAAAACATAACAGTCAGCACAAGACCTCATTGCCAGCTTAGATAATTTTCTCATGCTATCCGTAGTCTTCAGCAATTGTTTTATGAGTTTGGAGAACCCAAAGCTGTGTGACTCATGCAAATAAAATCATTTTAGTTTTCCAAAAGAGAGCACTTCTACGCTTAGTGATTTTGCCAAGATAAAACAGAAAATCTGAATCAAAACATTTTAACACATAATACAAAATAAGCAAGAAGACTGACTTCAAAGATAGCTTCCAGCCATTCAAAATACATTTACTGCTCCTGCAGCTGGAGCGCTGCTCACTGCGTGCCTGTGTCAATGTGGAGAAGTAGATGGTGAAACTCCCCATCTCACTGCATCCTTGTGAACTTGCTCTGTTTTCTGTGTCTGCAGCTAAAAAGCAAAACGAGGCTTAATAATCTTTCTGGACCCTAGAACTGTTTTATGCTAATTCTCTAATGAGAAAAGCAGTAAAATGTAGCCCAGTGGTTTAAAATATATAACATCACATTTCACTGGTGCAAAATCATTATGCTGTCTGCCCATAAATTCTTGTACCAGTCTAAGCTCTTTAACTGGCAAAATATATATCATAAAGCATGAACTTGAGAACTTAATTTTAATATCAGCTCAGCTGAATCTCAGGTGATATTAATCACTGATTAATACTTTTGGGGGATATTGTTCTTGCAGAAAGAATCAGTACTCTAATTACCACTTGTCTGATAATGTGCCTTTATCTTTCTTTTAATGGGGCTGCCAGTTTATTTAGATGCTAACATCTAAAGATTTTTACATCCCCAAGAGCAATTGCTCTCTTAAATACTTTCAGTGATACAGTTACTTTAAAGCAATAAGCAGTGCGAGAAGAGCTAGCACAAAATTACATTATATCTCCTGAGCTTTGTAGCTATAGAAGAACGCCTGGCATATTCCTCTAATTAATGGAATATGTTTACTATGGGTTTTTTGAAGTTATTAATTATTTTTATTAGTTTAAATTTCTTTATCTGTCTGTACTATTCCTATTATTAATTCAAGACAGAGTGGTTATCTTATGCATTCTTATATTAACTGAGAGATGAATATAAAACAAGAGAGATGCATTCAGTCAGATGTCATTCCATGTTCCAATTCTGAAAGTGTATATATCTATATATAGAGAGAGATAAAAATATAAAAGCAATATCCAAAAAGCATGAGAACAAATTAACATTTTATGTCAAACTTTTGCTACACTAAGATTAGCAACTTTCCAGTGAAAGTTTATATTTAAAACACTAATATTTCCAGCTCATATTAGTTTATAAATGTCCTACAATGTCAAACATAGCACGATTAGGGAATGTAGCATTTAAAAGAGAAATCACTCCATTTTCACTTCCTGGAACTGGAATGAGGAAAGTATAATGCAGTTAGCTGAGATTTGTTGTTGTGTTTAAAGGAATGAGAGACAGCAATCTCTCTTACTTTGCATGATTTCTGCTTTGAAACAGTGGTTGGGCACTGGCACAGGCTGCCCAGGGAAGCATTCAAGAACCATGGAGGTGTGGCACTGAGGGACAAGGTCAGTGGTCATGGTGGGGGTGGGCTGGAGTTGGACTGGATGATCTTACAGATCTTTTCCAACATGAATGATTCTGAGATTCTATGATTTCAGTTTTCATCATTTCCAACAAAGACTTAATAGCTGAATCTTTTCAACTGCCTGCAAAATGAATAATAGGTGTATATAAATGAATAATGTAAAAGGCCTATACTATTTAATCATTTTTGCTCTCCCTTTCTAAGTGTGGGCAGGTCAGGTGTGAAAATAGTTTCCTTCAGAGAGGTGTCTGAGAATTGACTCGTTAACATTCATTAGGCTCTCGTAATGAAAAGTGATAATGGAATACAAAGAATTGCTATTTTCTTTCTTTACGTTCCTCAGACTAAATTGGATTAATCAGATTGGGAAAAAGTAACAAAATATTAGAGCTTTTTTCTTATCTTTCTGTTTCCTCCCATTGGTTATAGAAGTGTACAGTGGAACACTTTGTGTTTCAAGAACGTTTGATGCACTCTGATCTACCTTCTCATTTTGTAGCTGCAAATGATACAGAAAGATCTTATTTTCTCACTGAGCTTCATTGCTGGGCAACAGGAGAGAGGGAGTGACTGTACATCACAGGCATTTTATTTCTTTTATGTCTGTTAGAAATACAGTAGTTGTAGAATATCATAATTCCCTCATAATCTTCAAACCTCTTCTTCAGCCATATACCTGACAGAGGTAAACCCTACATTCCAAATTCCTTTGCCTTATGCTGTGTGGAAGAGTTGGCAGCATCATTTGCTCTGCTCTGATATCTCCCATTTTCAACTCTTGTTTCATCTTGAGGGTGTAAGCACCCTTTCTAATCATGTGTAATTCTACAGTTTTGGCTTTGCCTTAGGGTGCAAAAGAGGATGTTTCTGCAGCCAGAAACAAGTTCATTCTTTAGTGAATTTTGTACAATCCTACAATCATAGAATCATAAAGGTTGGAAAGACCGCTAAGACCATCTAGTCCAACCATCAACCCACCACCACAATACCACTATCACTTAGAGCGATATCTGCACATTTCTTGTAAACCTCTGGATGGTGACCCCATCACTTCACTTGGCAGCCTGTTCCAAAGCCTCACCAGGACACCTGAAGAAGACTGGTTCTAAAATGAGACCTGAAGCTGTTTTTTATGATTTGAACCATCTTTTCTCTGAAGTATCCACTCACAGCAGTAAGAGGTTTTTCTTTATCCTGGCTTTGTGTCCTCTATGGCTGCCCTTTAACAAGTTCTTTTTAAATCAGCTATCTAAAGCAATTCCCATCCAGCTTTTCAGTTTTGTGAGGAAGATTTTCTATAGATTTTCTTTTCATTAAAACTTGATGAGAGAGATGAAACATTTTAAATGGCTTTTAATCACCGTTTTCACTTCTGTCAAAGATGATCACGAAAGTGTAACACTCCTCTCCAACCAGCTGTTTTCTGCAAGCCAACTCAGTGATGAAAGGAAGAGGCATGTGAAAGCAAAAAAGCACACAAGAGCCAAAAGCACCTCCAGGATCTCAGAAACTCAAGGTTACGTGCAGACAAATTTCCTCAGTGAGAACCCGCAGGACTCTACAGCGCAATACCCAGAGGCAGTGAACAGGCTGCATTAATGCAGAGGACAAAATAAATCTACATAAGCAAATGTATCTTTGATCATGGAATATTTAGAGCTGAGAATTTTTTCTTCCATTGTCGTATCAGAAATCTTTAAGTTCAGTTTTTCCTCAGGGCTTACAGCTTTGTCAGCACTTCTGTAGCAGCTTTTTCTATCTACTTTACATACGTGGTGCCTGCACTTGGAACTGCAAACAGGTTCCTGCAGCAGTCCATAACTTCTGCATTTTTAAGATCTTGGTGCTCCCTGCCCCTTGTAACATCTCACAGCAGACATTAAGTTCTGTGGTGCAGATGGTCAGCAGGAGAACTGAGGTGGTGCACATAAAGTAAAAAGAGTAATAACAAAAATTCTTCCTCTTTCTAGGCCTGTATAACTTTGAAGAGGCACAAAAGGCAGTACTTACTTTTAGGTTTTTTATATCTTCACATGTTCATCATGCTTTCCAACTGATTTGTTCCAAGAATCATTGAAGTCAAATTTGTCCTTTGGTCTGTGCTTAAATGGGATCCAAAGTTTTGAAGAGCCAAGTAAGAGACATAACTTCACTCAGGTGGGGAGAAGTGAGATGAACCAAGCAGACCTTGGTTCTTAAGCACAGAAATAAATTTTCTACTCATGACAAACCGTGAAGTTCTTTCATTTCCCTAGCACCTTCCAAATCCATTTCGGCAGCCAGAAGACAAGAAAATGGACTCCACCATGTCCCCTCAAAAAAACAACAAAACTGCAGAACTAAACCTAATATATATTTTATCTTTTGGGGGGAGTGAGAATTTTATCTTTTAAGAAATGTTTTTTCTAAAACTTTGCAATATGTCATCTTCAAAACTAATTGGATTTTTTTTTTTTCCATGATCTTCTCTCTCTGCATCCCTCCCCCTGCTCTCAAAGCTATTCCCTCAATGGTGGAGACTGGGTCTACATTCCTTTGCTTGTGCATAAATGAATAAAATTCATAATGAATTCACTGTAACGTAGTCTTTCCTAAACCTCAGTTGCTTACATATGTGTAAGTGTACACACGTGTATCTATGTCTATACATATAGATATGAGGTTTTTTGGGTGTTTGATTGGTTTGTTTTTTCCTGAACAGCTCCCTCAGTCACCACCATGCACTCCAATGTACATATAGTAGCATTGCAAGTGCTGCATTAGCAATGGGCTCACTAAGTGGTATCAACCCACTGTGTGATTCTGGAAAAACTGGGAGGGGAGCACAACCCTGCAGCCATGCCAGAAGCACTTGCAGCTCACAGCTCAGCCCCTTCCCCTGCATACCCTACATTCCCTCTGTGATATGATTTCTTGCAGTGAGTCTTACTTGCTGGGAGGGCAGAAACTCAAGATGTCATCAATGCCACACACAGCAGCAATGCTGCTTCTCTTATCTGATTCACATCCCAGCCGCTCAGAGGCCCCCTGTTCCCTAGGGACTAATGCACCAGGAGCTCAGACTGCCATCTGCCTTAGCCCTCAAGTGATTCATCATAATGTGAACATCTTGCACATTTTGAAACACAATCTATTTCACTTCTCAGTGTAGACAAAGCCTGTCACTGAGTTCAAGTCAGCCCTCCTTCAGGGAATGAGATCTTCAGAAGAAAATGTCAGCATTAATATAAAACTGGAGCTGAATTAATATTAATCCTTCCCAGTCCCCTATGTCTTTACATATCTTGTGCATTTTAGCAAATGGGCTCTTCTGTACTGTTGGTTTCTGAAAGAGCATTTTCTAATTCTAAAAAAGCAGACTTGGGGCAAAGTGTTGGATCATCCTCTCCCACAAACCTTGTCCCTGATACCTTGTGCCCTCTAGAATCTGAGCCTTGGAAGTCCCAGACACTGATTTTTTTTGTCTGTGTAACACATGTTGCATTTTGTTCGAGGAACAAAGGACACACGTTTACTTTTATCTGTGCTATAGAGGCAAAACACCACTGTTCATTGTGATGAGCATTGTCAGCAATGGTCTCCTGCCAATTCTCCTCCTCCAGAGTCATATTCATTTGTTAAGTCTAATTAAAGACCCATGCTACAAAGAAGCTTAGGGCTGCTTTACATTCTGGCTACTCTGCTTTTGACTGATAGTGCACCTTTTATGTGTAACATTTTAGGATTGTGTAGAAATGACTTACAGTGACAGATTGCTTTTGTACTTGCTGGCTACTGTCCATTTCATTTTCATTATATGTTTCATTGTATACATCAGAGAGAGTTTGCTAAAGGTTTACAACACAGCAAATTTATAGTGGAATTTGAGCTCTCTAGTGATAGATAGGAAAAACATGGTCTCTTCTATCAGATAGCTCAAGGAGCTATGGAGAATTGAGTAGATGAGAATACTATAAAAGATACTAGAACTTTCTGTCTCTGCAGTTCTTCTTTTCTTCTCCAGTATTCCACAAGAGTGTTTGCTGAGAAGGCTGTATATAATTGGAAAGAACTAGTAAATTGGATTTCACAACCCTGTGGAGAAGGACCTGGGGTGTCCTGATGGATGAAAAACTTAACATGAGTCAGCAGTTTGGTCTTGCAGCTCAAAAGACCAATGGTATCCTGGGCTGCATCAAAAGATATGTGGCTAGAAGGGACAAGGAAGTGATTGTCCCATTCTACTCTGCCCTTGTGAAGCCCCATCTGGAGTACTGCATCCAGGTCTGGGGCCCCAATACAGGAAAGATGTGGGGCTGTTGGAGAGGGTCCAGAGAAGGGCCACAAAGAAGATTAGAGGACTGGAGCACCTCTCCTAGAAAGACAGGCTGAGGGAACTAGGCTTGTTCAGCCTGAAGAAGAGAAGGCTGCAGGATGATATCATTGCAGCCTTCCAGTATTTAAAAGAGGATTATAAAAAGGAGAATAGACAGTCTTTTTACTCTTTTTACAAGGGTAGACAGTGATAGGGAAAGGAGGTTTTAAGCTCAAGGAGGAAAGGTTTAAATTAGATGTCAAGGAGAATTTTTTTACAGAGACAGTGGTGAGGTGCTAGAACAGGTTGCTCAGAGAGGCTGTGGCTGCCCTGTCCCTGGAGGTGTTCAAGACCAGGTAGGATGGGGCCCTGGACAGCCTGATCTAGTAGCAGGTATGGAGATTAGTGGCCCTGCATGTGGCTTGGGGGTTGGAGCTTGATGATCCTTGTGGACCCTTCCAACCCAAGATATTCTATGGCTCCTTGATTGTATGACCTCACCTGAAAATCAAGCAGAGCTTTTTCCAGGTCATCATGTTCTGCAGATTCAGTTAACATCTTTGTTGGGATGTCTCTGTCTGGATAACTGAAATTCTGATCACGGTCAAGGCATCCTAGAAATTGGTCTTCATGTTTCAGTTCTATATAGTTAGCTGGCATTGAAAAGAGTTCCCACAAATGTGGTTAATCAGTTTTACAGACTGAATTCCTGTGCTGCAAAGAGGTTTTGTTCTCTTGGAAATACATCTTAATAAAACCACAGCGCTGAAAGTGAGAATCCAAACCCATTACTTAGGAAGATTTTCCTTATATTTTATCACTTAGTGAGCCCCACTTGGATTGATTTCTACAGAACTGTGGTATAAAAAGAAGGCAATTTTTTTCAAGCCTTCAAAAGAAAGAAATCTGTATTTTAACAGGGGTCCAGTTGCCTATCACTGCATACAACTCCACCTCCCCGATATCAGAAAGCCAGTAAGAAACTATGGGAATTTGAATGGATGGATGAAATGTTTGGCAGGGCTTAGAGAAGGAAGAAAGAGGATTTTCAGGAAGAGACTTTGTGTTTGCATTTCAGCTGCTTCCATTTCTAGCCTGGCATCTCAGTTTAACCTGCTGATGAATGCGTGAGTTTGTGTTAAGACACTAGACTGCAAACTGAGCAGCTAAACGCAGGCATAAATTAACTTCTGCTGGTTCTGGTCTTCAGCATGGGCTAGGGCATTATATTTCTACATCTTGAATTGAAGATTGACAAAGAATCTTTGTTTCCATAGTAAACTCCCTGAAAAACACCCATATTTTACCCTCAGCCATAAGTGTCCATTGTACTCTTGTAGTCATTATTTTGATAAGCATAGACCTTTGTCTATAAGGCAAAGCAGAGATGAGATCTAATATACCTCTGTCACAAGAAAAAAACTTACATCTTTTTCTAGGAATAGAAATCTATAATAATTATATGGCCAGTTCCCAGCAAAGCAGTAATACAGTGGTACCAACAGTATTAGTCCAGGTCTTACCCCAAAGTATTTGCTAAGACCAAGAGTAAGCAACACCATACTTATGTCCATAATATTTGGCTGGAACACCTCAAAATGGTTAACTGGATAAAGAGCATTGCCTTGCCACTGGAAAGCAAAGCAGATGTTTGCACTATCAGTTGTCAATCCTTGTTATCACACTTGGAAACATACTTAGGCTTCACCTCTTCCTTTCCAGCTGATGAAGGAATTGCATGGAATATTTCTGTTCAAGGAAGGATAGAGTTATTCCCCTGGCTGTTTTGATGCCAGACTAAGACCAATTTGTATTCTCCAGTTTGGATCAGCCCTGAAATTTCTCATTCAGAGAACAGTATTTCATCCAGGCAGTTTTGTCTGCGTAGGCCCAGATATCAATATGAAGGATTTTATGGTTTTAAACCTTAAAGCTGAAACTATTTCAGCTCTCAAGGTTTCAGATCCCATTCTTATTTCAGTTAGAATGTCATTTGGTATTGTTTTATGGGGATTCTTCTCTGAAAGAACTTCCACCAGTACCACTTGTTCTCTCAGAGGCCTCCAGTGTCTGCTCATTAATTTTGTTGTTAAGCATTAAATGCACGGTTGACTTTGAAGCAAGCATCTTAAGCTAACTGATACAAACAGTTCTTGCTCATGATAATGTCAGCTTGACTATAAAACCACTTGATTTATAAATGTCTCTGCTGTGCAGCCAAATTAAATAAATAATCTACTCAACACCTGTCCATGTTGTAAATGAAGTAGGGTATGATAAGGAAACACTTTTCCTGCCTACATGCCATGCTCTCCACCACTTCATTTTGTGTACCTCTTGTGACTTGTCCCATCAAGAAGCTATGGGACAGACAAGTTACTCCAGAAGATTCAGAAAAATTCCATGCATTTTTTTAAGACTCAGTGTCTTCACAGAGACTCTTAATAGCTGGCAGGATGCCACACTGGCATGAGCTTATCTGCAAGGAAAGCAAAGTGGACCAAACATTGCTGTGAACACCACTTTGGGCCATCATGCACCTGGGTTAAGCTGCCACAGCTTTACTAGCAGAGAAGGATTGGAAATTGAACTTGCTGCCCTGCAGAAGAGATATTGATTCTTTTTCTCACCTTTTTGATCTAAGAGTTGTTTAAGAATTTTACAGCAAGTTGAACAATTTCAAATTATTTAATATTCACTAAGGGAAAGAGCCACTGTAGTGTAATAGCTGGTTTTCTTTCCTGGAAAAAAGGAAGACTTCCATACAAAATCTTTACTCGGTAAATCTTTAATTATTTGAGATAAAGCTGAAGAACTCTGAGTTGGTGAAACTAAGTGTTTATCCAAGGCGATTCTCTTGCATAAGTACAATACTAGGAAGCACCCAGCCTTTATTTAAAGTAACAAAGTGGGTGGCTTGCTTGCTCACACTCTCAAAGTTAAAAGAAATGACACACCTATGGCCAACTCATGAATGTATCATTTGCCCAGAAGAAGATGACTCAGTTAAGAGCGGCAGAAGTGTCATACTGGCTGAAACCAAAGTCTCACTCCTATCTGTTTTGCAAAGCCCTACAGCTAAAGACTTTAACCAGACACACAGAGAGACAGACAAAGGCGGTGGCAAGTGGCAACATAACCTTCGATCCCAGAGTGCAGGAAGTTGATTTTGGGAAATTTAAGAACGTGGCAGATAAGTTCACAAAGCTTCAGCTCATTTGGCTGGCTTCTGAATTTTTCCTGAAGCTTCCAATATGCTGTAATCAAACTAAATGCATTCCCAGCCTGTTTTAATATTAAATGAAGAACAAGTTAGAAAAGCAAAGCTTGTTGTTGAAAGCAAGAAAATGCAATCAAATAAATGCAATGTATTTGAAACCTGCTTGTTCTAATTGAAAATTCTCTCTGCTCATTTAGCATCTGGTGATGCTGATAACAGTACCTCACCTACATCAGTGGAAACATACAAGAGTAAAAAAAGTGCACCTGAAGTGGAGAATCACTCCCTAAAACTTATGCACAGAGGAACAGAGGAACTCTACAAATAAGAGTTTTCTACTCTCTAAAGACAGATTTCTAAAACAACTGGCCAATTGCTTTATATCCCCCTTGCAAAGGAACAAATGTTGTCTGCTCAGAATTCAGGAAATAAATACAATACAAACCATATTTACTTTGACAAGTCAAAAATTACAGGCATCAAGGGTCCTACCTCTGAGATATGCTTTTACAAAGCATGGTATTTTTTAAGGTTCAACTAACCATTGGCACAGAATGAAGTGGAAGCCATGAAATCTCAGCTGAATGGCCTGCTAGCTAGATTTCAGTCTGCTTTGTTAACCATGTCTTCAGCTCTCAGTAAACAAGAAATCTGAGAAAATAAGCATTTAATTAACAGTATTTTTATTTTCATAATGATAACTCCAGGCTTCCTCATTTTTATCAATGCCAAGGTGGTAAAGGAGACCTTAGGAATGTGTTTGAGGCAGCCCACAAATCAATCTTTTCCTGTCATTTTCACTTTCATCAAAATGGAAACAAAGCACTCCTTGAAACTTGAAAGATTTACACTCAAAACAATTTAACTTTGAAATGCCATGTTGGTGTTTTGCAGTGTGCATTTTTTCTACTGTTTCCTAAGTTTTTTTCCAGAAGGCATTATGCCTGAGCTATTCCAAGTGTGCACTGTTACTGAGAAGAAGAAAATATCAATGGGAAGGAGACATTTCAATGCTGGAATCCTTCAGATACTTTAACTTCTCAGGATTGACAAAAGGAGACAAATCCCAAAGTGACTTCTAAATCTCTGTTTCTGTTCTCCCGGGATGCAAAGTCCAGAGTTCATGCTCTTGTTCTGCTATATCAGCCAGATTCAGGCTCTTCCAAGTGTATGAATCAAAGCCTTTATATTTACATTGGAAGATATCTTCTTGATGCATTATGCTTTTGGTTTTATAGTATTTCTTCTGAATCAGCACTTAATAAAAGCTTTCCAATATTCCCCATACAGAAATCCCAACCAGAATTCAAATTACTTCTCTGCATATTCCAGGCTTGTGGCTTGAACTTTGGATATCTATCTTTTAAAGCTGTAACTGTTAGTTTGCAGGTTACATCACACTCCTTCTGAGCTGAAGAAAAGTAGCATGCCTCTGGGAAATTTTCAGGTAACTGTACCCACATGGTCTGATTATGGCTCTCAATCTAACTGCACAGGTCTCCTGTTTTACTGAATGACAGATAAACAGTGTTATTCTGATTGTATCAGATCCTACCTTCACAGAGTTATCACATGAAATCAATATAGAAACTTCAAAGCCTGTTTTCCTTCAATTTCATCTTTATTGCTGCACAGAGTAACTTGAGATCATAAAAGGCAATGCCAAAGGGATCAGCTAATTAAATCATTTTCTGGACACAATTTTCAGTGCCATCCTACATCACTTTCAAATTTTGGCATGTCCACTCTCTTCTTGCTGATTGGACCGGATGATCTTAGAGATCTTTTCCAACTTTAATGATTCTACTGCTCTTATTATCCTATGATTTAGTTTACAGAGAAGCCCTCCTTCCTCCTGCCTGATCATTCACTGTCTATAGTAAGCGAGCTGGAAAAAAGTTGCAGAAGTATTTGTTTCCAAGGTCCAATCTATCTTGGAGGACCTTAAGAGAAGAGTCCAGCTCTTCTCTGTTTAGCCGCTTTTGCACTTCTTCAGTGATTCTTGTCTTCCTAAATCCTATCCTTTCCTTAGAAGAGAAGAAGAGTTTGCAGAAATACAGAGTATTTTAATTTCCTGGCAGTAAACCCACTCAGTCAAGTTAATTATAACAGTTGCATCAACCTGTGTAAAGAGGGAAACAAAGATGAAAGAAGAACACACAGCCAAGATAAAAAAAGGGACCAGGAGATGAACTTGTCTTCAGCTTGTCACTCATGTGCTTTGATTTGCCATCCTTCTCAGACATTTTAAGTTTTTTAGGCAGCTTGCTCACACATTCTGACATTCCTGTGGATTCTGCCAACTTGTTGATGTCTGTTTGAAAATTTGATCACCAATTAGACAGGAGCACCACAACTTCTTTTAAAATGATTCAGTTGTTAGATCATGTGTTACAGATGCACACACACAAACATATCTATGCAGTTTGTGTACTTAAATGCATGTATGGACATGCATTCTCACACACACACATAAATACAGAATTACATAATCATTAAGGCTGGTAAAGATCTCTAAGATCATTTCCATCACCTCCTTGGGCAGCCCATTCCAATGCCCCATCACCCTTTTGGAGAGTAAATTTCCTAATACCCAACATGAACCTTCCCTGGTGCCACATAAGTCCATTCCCTCTTATCCTATCTCTAGTTACTTGGGAGAGGAAGCCGGGTTTAATCTCTTCAAAGATAATGAATGTATAAAAGAAGGGTGATCTTTGCTAAGATTACAGAGAAAAGTACATACTTTGTCTTAGGAAAAATAAAAAATTGTCATGAAATTAAAAGAATTGTCAACAGTCAATTTGTACACAGGAGTCCATGTCACCATGTTATTCACAAAAACAAACCAAAATATTTTTACTTGTGTGGTAGTAATGCTCTCCACAACAAAAAATAAGGCATTTGTATCTCAGTAGGTATCCTGGTGCACATCTGAGTGGAGGAAACATTGCAACTGTATGTTTTCACATATTGACTCAAAGAAATCCTCTAAGTATATAAGAAAAGGATAATTCTAATATCTGTTAGCTAAATTAGCCTTGTCAGCAAGGCTGACAACAATAAAACAATAAAACTGCTAATATAAAACTGTCATAAAGCCCCATAAAGGCACCTGCAGTGGGAATACACACAGATAGCAGGTACTGTCTTGGCTTCTGGTGATTTAGAGTAGTTGCATCAGTAACTCTGACAAAATGACACAAGTCCATTGTCACATCCACTACATTAGACTTGTTTCCTTACTGTTTAGCCCATTTGGAGTCCATAAATTCAGTGAGGTTCTACTCCCATGATAATGGACAAAAAACTTGGTGAATCGAGTTTCTCATATGGGAGAAAACCTTACCTTACAAGGGGTAAGAAGCAATGACAGCAGAAGCATCCAGGCATGCACAGATAGAAGTGACTGAAAACTCACCAGGGTGATCAGACTTGAGACAATCTCCATAGCTGTAGCTTTATCTACCCAAAAAGTAGATGGTGATTTCAGAAACAATCAGTGAAGTTTAGAGTATCTTTATCCATTGGTGTTTGATAAATGGAATTCCCAATTCCCATTGACTCTGCTGATTATGGTGACCTGGGAATTTTAATGAATTCCCACTTGACACTGCTGATTTTCTAAAGATACAAAATAGAGATGAAGTGTTATAGGCATGCTCTCTTTGTCCGACGAAGTCTGCATGCAGTATGTGTTTTGTTGACATTATAATTTGCACAAAATACCAATTCTCATCTTTTTCTGCTGGAAGCTTGTCTACCTCATGCTTTGACAGACCACATCTATTCATAGCAGGTATCTAAGCATCTGTTCTGCTCATATCTCTAAAATTTAGGCTGTAATTATGAATAAATGTGGTACGTATGCAGCAGCAGTAATTGGAGGTCCCTGAAGTTAAAATGAGAATGTCTGCTCTTCAGTATCCTGTACTCACACACTCTGTTATATCTCTCATCCTTTTTTAAGAAGTTGCCTAACTTGTACGGTGAGCACACGGCTTGATTACTCATAGAGCTCAAGGAACAGGTTAGATATTCTCCTCTATACATGTTTCTAGGTGCAAAAAAAAAAAAAAAAAAAAAAAAAAAAAATTGAAATCTAGTTGACAAAAGGGGAGAAAAGATTATTTGTGATTCTGCAGTTGGATTTCAGTGATGTCTTCCCCTGCTGCAGAGATGGGAATAAAAATGGGGATGTCTTGTCCTGTAAATTTTGTTTCATGCTTGTACTAAAATCAAAGCTCTTCTTGCAAACTCACCAAATTAATGGAATGAGAGGTTTAATAAATAAAGTGGACTTAAGAAAATAGTGTAGCAGCATCCAATTAGTATCTGCTATGCTTCAGAGTCAACACAATTCTTTTTTTCCTTTGCTGTGAGAAGATAACACTTTCCTACCATAACTTATTTGGGGACTCTTATATCAGTAAAGAGCAACAGAGAAATGCATCTGCAGAAAGAAAGCTCAGCATTATGCAAAGAATGATAAACTTCTCAGAAGGTGTTTACAAATGCATTCAGTGAAACAGAATTTTAATGAATCGTGCCACATAGTCTTGCAGTTAATGAGCTGTAGAAGCTTTTGTCAATTATAGTGACTAGAAACTAACTCTTTCGGTTTCCAGATCAATAATGGGACTCTTCTGCACCATTTTGTTTTGTTTATTGTTTTTTTTTAAAGGGAAAATTATGATTTAAGAAAAATAAAAGGCATATTTCTCATATTAAGCATCTCAGAAAAGTCCCTCATTATTATAAGTGTTACCTCTTTGCTTCCTATTGGTAAAATCATCTCCTAGCAGCATTAGAAGAAACAAGCTTCCTGAGATCAAATGGGACAGTGGTGTAAAATGTCAGTGGCAAATATAGAAAAGATTAAATGGCTTCAGTAATAAGCAGGGACTCTTTTCCAGGAGTTATATGAAGTTCATCTACTGTGCACAAGCTTTTAGAAAACAAAAGTTATCTAGCTCTTCATTTACTCTCCATCATAATTATTCTTCTGTTAAGAAGTGGACATCTTAGGACGGACACTCTGAAAGTCTGGCTTGGCTGGTCAGTTTCCTTTTTGGTCAAGTGAAGTCACTGTTCCTGTCTAGAAGCACGGCATTATATCATAATAGAAATATCATAGTTCCCACAGATGTTTAAATATTGTGACAAAATAGTTCCAGTTACTCTATACATTGATAGTAAAATATTCATTAAAAAAAAATACAAATATTTGTCCCAATATTTTAATGTCTTCTGAATCTAGAGGAGACAGGACCAGCATTTATCAAAGAAAAATATGGAAGACAGTTTTATTGCCTGTAATCTCTGATTTATTATGTCACTTTTTTCTAGTATGAGTCTACTTTTTCCTTCTTGTAAGATTTTCTTCTCTTACTTTCACCTCTGTGTGGAGGATCCATTAGCAGAGGAATAAAAAGTAATTTCAAGGAAAAGCCTTATAAAATCTGAAAAATTAAAGCTACATTCAGATCCCCATTAAGAAATGAAATTGCCTGGAGGCCTTCACTAAATATGTGAAATCCATTTCTTCGTCAGAGTTTGTTCCTCTCTTACAAATGCAATTTCACAGCACAAGCTGAGCGTTTAAACAATGCAAAGCGAGATCTTTTCCCAGTTAGCATCTCTTTTCCTTGATTGCTGTCAGGTCACCGAGTGCAAATTTACATGAGAAGCTGAGATTATATAAATCTCAATCAAGAGGCACTGAGGGCATTTATGCTGGAGAATACTACAAACCAGGAAATGCTCTCAGCACGGAGGGCTTACTTTATTAGTAGTATTTATTTTGCTTGGTGTTACACAGGAAGCTAGAAAAGGTTGTGGGCTTAACAACTCCTTACTTTAAGTGGATATTTAAGCTCTACTAAAGGCTCTGATTCAGGTGAATTTCAAACTAGATATTAGGAAAAATTCCTTACTATGGTGGTGGTCAAACACTGGATCAGGTTTCCTAGGAAGGTTATTGATGCCCCACGCTGCTCAAGAGTTATTTCAGCAATGCCCTTAATAACATGCCTCTTCTCTCACATAACAGTGATAGGACAAGAGTTAGCGGCCTCAAGCTGTGCCAAGGGAGGTTCAGGTTTGATATTAGAAAAGATTTCTTCTCCAAAAGAGTGGTGATACACTGGCACAGTCTGCCAGGGAAGTGATGGAGTCACCATGTGTGGATGTGTTCAAGAACCATGGAGATGTAGCACCATGGATTGTATTTAGTGGAGACGGTGGTGATGGGCTGATGGTTGTACTAGATGATCCTAGACGTCTTTTCCAGTCTTAATGATTCTATAATTCTATGGTTTAAATTTTTGTTGGTTCTGAAGTGACAAAGCAGTTGATTAATTTTTTAGATTCCTTCCAGTTGACTTATTCTAATTCAAATCCTAAATCTAATTCTAATTCTAGTTTTCTTGCTTAGTCATGCTTTCAAGACAGTACCTGGAGGGGAGGAGGAACAGCATCTCTGAAGGTTATTGGGGATACTCTGCTACAGAATTTAAAAAGCAAAAAGACTGCAAGCCTGATGAAAATTCAGACAGTTTCTAATCCAGCTAAGATGTATGAAAGAGGCCACTAACCTTCTGCATACTTATTATTGGATGCTATTTCTCAAACAGAACTATGTAGTAATATTTAAGCTCATTGGCACAAAGCCTATCCTTCAGGAGCTGTATGCCAAAAATAATGATGTAAACTGCTAAATTGTTTCAAGGTCATGGGTGTTGCCTCTTACCATCCTGCATCCAGTATGAACATTCAAAAGAGACACTTCATTTTACATCTTAAAGGAAATTAAAGGAAAAAAAAATCCTTTGTAGATGCAGTGAAAATAGGTCCAATTGAAAACTGTTAATGCAGTACCACCAATTCAAACCACCAAGCATCAACAAATTATCACTGCTAACTCTTCTGCAATATATTACTTGGCTAATATTGAACGGGCTCACATCTTCTGAAGAGTTAATTACAGTGTGGTTCTTTTTATACAATTTCTTAATTTCCTTCTTACTGAAACCATTGGATAACATCTAACAGTCCCGTTTCTGTATTTTGAATGTGTTTCTTGGGTTTTGATTTTTATGGCGTATATGAAAATGAACATATATCTATATGCTTTATCTGACTGCTGAACATCTACTTCTTTCCAATGGTTTCTCAATTCCTTTATCTTTCTTTTTAACAGAAAACGCTGGTAATTTTCACGTATTTTTTTTTATAATAAGAAAAATATTAAGCTCTCAGTAACACTTCTCAAAATATGACATAGCTCTGCAAAATTACTGGAGATTTAATCATTATTAATGGCTTCTGATTCCACTGTGAAATATCATGCTTGATCATTTTTCTTTAAGTAAGATGAGTAAATACACTCATTGGGTATTGCATATAAAATAAATTCTATGACTTTAATGAAATGTACATTTTAATTAAGTTAAACCAAAATATATGTGAGAGACCTTCATTTTGACATCAGTTACAGATGAGCAATCTTATCAAAGGATATTGAATTCCACTGATGCTTCAGATCAAGGTTCATCCCCAAAAAATTAGAGTCTAAAAATGATGTTAGTTGAAAAATCTAAAATGAGAGCTGACATAATACTTCAAACTTCAACTCAGCTTGAGTAGTAAAGTTGAATTCTCTGATGCTTTACATAGCAACCTATGACTTGAGATTTCTAGCTTCAGGTCTTTATTTCCTTATGAGTTTCTATTTTGTGATCTTCAATGAATCATTTAATGCCAGTTGCTTTGAAGTGTTGCAGAATATAGAGCCTGCTGTTTTGGGCGGAAGACAAGATCTGAAAGACTTGAGACATCACCATTCCACATCTCAATTGCCCCACTGTGAAAAGGAAGAGTTGTTTAGGTAAGGGCCTTTTCTGCTCAGATATTTCAGAGAGCTGATAGGCATCACAATGAAATTCTGCTCTGGTTTTACTGAAGTCCAATAATAAAGCTTCAAATATAATTCTATGAAATATAAACATAAGGGATTTAATATATGGCACAACATCTTAAGGCTTTGATGATTTCCTGAAATATGACTTTTACATCACCTTGTTTTCTCCCTTTCCATGAAGAATTAACTTAGAGCAGCAAAAAGCATTGCTTTTTGACCAAATAGATTCATTTCTCTTCAGCCATGAAAATTAAATGTTTGAGACGGGATTTTACTTGCAACTCTTCACCTGGAAAGATTATTTGTCAGTGTTCAATAGCAATGGTCAACCTTCCCTGTGAGCCACAGCATTCTTTTTCCGACATCTTTCTCCCTTCACTCTCCCATCATCCTTTTCTCTCTCGTGCTTTTGATATCTGTAGCATGTTCTCTCTTTGGCATTTTTACTTCCCCCCCTTCTCCCACCACCCTAAATCTTTCTTTGTCAGCTCTCATCCTGGATAGGGTCACAAGGAACTTTGACCAAAATAGAAGACACAATTTCTGCAGACAAATTAAGCTGGCTAAGACTTTTGCTGATAGCCTAAAGAAAATCCCACGTTAGCACTTTTCAGAATTTTTTAATACAGAATAGAATAAAAATGTGCTGGAGTAGTCTCTCTTGCATACTCAGAATAGCCTCCTCTCTTTCATAACTGCCCTTGTTTGGCTGTCAGCCCCATCCCCAGCCGTGTTCCCTGCCCTTCACTTCCTTGTTGATCTCCTTATTCTCTTTTCACTGCAAATCCTCTCTGCTACAAGACCATCTCTCCCTTATGGCCTTTCTCAGCCAACGTTATGTACAGTGGACTCCCTCTGTTTTTCCCTCCTACTCAGTAAATACACACCATTCTTGTCTTAACAGCCTTCTCCGTCAAGTCTAGTTACCGTGCCAATAAAGGAAGCCATCTCCAAAGCAAATCCTTCCTGGAGACATTCTCTGTAAGGATAATAATTAGAAGCCTGTAATGCAGAGGCAAACCCAGTGAAATTAAAGTAACAAATCTTTGACCAGGTTGCTTTATGAGGAAATATTGCTGTGCTTTCATCATGGGGGAAACAAACCTGGAACAGGTCCTCTCTTCTCAGTAGCCACACCTTGAAATAAAAATAACTATTATAATAGTAATAATGATAAAACGTTAGGCTGTGTTAGAAGCTGAATCAGTGACACGAAATCACAGCTGGGATTGTAGTCTGAATGCCTTTGTCCAAAACACAACAAAGAATATGGGGCGGTAAAAGAATGTGAGATAGAAAGTGACTGCCTCAGCTTATTGTTACATCTTCAATCCTTACCTCTTATCTTGGGACTTCTACAAGCATGACATGCAGCCTCTTGTTCATTGCTGCGGAAAATGCATAGCTAATAGTGATGACTGTTGAAAACCTATTTAGTAGCTGGGAATTTGCTCTGAAAAACTGTTTAGTAGCTGAGAATTTGCTCTATTAAACAGTGTAATTGTGCTCTTTATAGCAGTTGTAGAAATAAATAGGAGGCATTACTTTCAGAGCAACCTATATAGTTTCATTTGAAAGAGATTAGGTATTTGCTATTTTGGTAATCAAAATGCTCCCACACACACCCACAAATAGCCTTACAGGAGTATCATAGAAGACATATTACATGCAGAACAAATTTGTGGAGGGAATTTGAAAATTTTAATGTAAACAAAATCAACACTGCAATTCTTTAAAACAAGTGCAGCATAGAATGGAAGAACATTTGAATCCCTCTGTGCTAGAAAGCCCACATACCCAAGGGGACCTATTACAGCCAGGCATTATTCAGTGAATGACTGGGAGATATGCAATTGCAGAAGCCTTTTGCAGAGAAGATAGCTAATTTCTATAGACATACTGATAAACATTTTGTAAGTGACATTAAATAGTTATTTTACCATTTTAATTTCCTTTAATAATTCTTACATGTACCAACTTTTCACTGCATGTCTCATCATATTTGGTTGTGTCAGTAAGAACTCATCAGTCAAATTGGCTGGGTTTTCTTCATTACTGAATGGACATAGTGCAACATTTGAGAAGTGCCATGGGTTTTAAAACTAATTGAAGGCCCTTAATTGAAATGCACAAAGACAGTGTACTCATTCATCCATATTTTGCCAGGAAAAAAAATTAACAGAACATTGAATTAATTTATGGCATTTTGTTTACATCTGAGCATAAATGAATGTGAAAAAATGAGTGACACACTTGAGAAACAAGAAAAAAAATCTGTATAGAAAAATATAACTGCCTGCCAGTAATCTATTAGTGCAATTTCAGAATCAGATGATTTTCTGAAAATAGAGTGACATATTGCCTACTTACTTCTGTTTTGTATAAGCAAATCACAAAAAGAAAAAGAAAAAAATCCAGGATGCTATTTACGGTTCTTGTGGTTTTCACAACACTTTAAGTGGCCTGATTATTCTCAAATGTATTTCAGTGGCTATGCTTAGGATTGTGAAATGTGCATGATTTTACACTTTCTTTCCAATGAAAGAAAAAAGGTTTAACCATATGTACACTTTGCGTATCTGACAGTAGGGCTCTACAGAAATATTTGGCTTTTGGACAGTCTCAGTGATTTGAACTTCTTAGTTAATGATCACATAGACAAAAATGGTTTGAAACTAAAATCATCTTAGCACTTTCTACAGAGAACACAGTGAAACATAAAATGTTGAGGGAAAGTCTCTGTTTATAATAGCATGAAATCAAGACTGCTGGCTTTCAGCAAGCCTTATTCCTAGAGGCCATGGAATAAGGCCTCCAGAATAGAGTTAAAGGATTCTCTGGTGCAGAAAACAAACATGGCTAGAAGGTGAAGGTGTTAAGATCTACTAACATGATGAAATGTGCTGAAAGGCTGACTATAAACTGGCAAGAGTGGCAATGGCAATGGCAGCAACAACAGCAATGGTAGTGGCAATGGAAAGCAAGCATGAAAAAAACAAAGAAAAAACCATGCATGCATACAGCATTTCAGGGGAAAATCTCCTAAATCTCCTGCTGTTACCTTCCAAATCATGCAACTTCTCGCAACCACAGAAGTCTAACTTTTATGTTCTTTGGTAACATTGATTCTAGAAAAGGAGTGTGAGTTGTTCTTTCCCACCAACTCTCTTGCTCTGGGAGAGTATTTATGGGATGCGCTTGCCAGAGCCAGATACTGCAAATGTTCTTAGCAGATTTTAACAGATAAAACTGAACACTGAAAGGCAAGCTTATTCCTTTGCCTATTGAAAAATAGACAAGAAAATAAAAATCTTTTACCAATCATTTTGGGTTACACACAATCAACATTTGGTAGGGTGTTGCCCTTGTTTAGTTGGTTTGTTTTGGTCAGGGAGAATGGTTTCACTGAGGTGAGTTTTATTGGCTGTGCAAACATAAAGTCAATGGTACTTGAAAATATTTTGTGTCATCTAATTTATGGGGGATTATTCTAACAGCTAGTGGTACTTTTAGAAACATGAAGCTTAAAAATCTGAGCATGAGGTTATGCACTCCCAAAAATGGATAAAACTTCATCATAATATCTGTCATAAATTTATGCAAGTTTGGAAAGGCAAGGATGTCAAAAAATGTAACAATGCAAAATACATTCACATAAATCCTCATCCCAAACACCACTGGGAAAGGTTTTGGGACACAGTATGTTTGGCAGCTGCCACAAATGTTGGAGAGATCCATCTGTATTAGAAGCCATCCTGTTGCACCCAGAGCTGACAACTCCGACATAGCAAAAATTCAAACTTTGAAATTTTGATTGGTTGAGCAGAATTTCATTTCATTTTTAGTTTTTGGTTTGATTTAACTTCTGAAACATAGGGATATGTCTAATCTGAATTATGTGTCTAAACACTTTACCCAACAAAAGGCTAGGCATCTCTTTAAATGTATTCCTCATCTGTAGTCTTCATCTGTTCCATATGATATACATGTCACCTCATTATTTTTAAAGACTGATTTTTTTCTTTATATTCTGTGCAACTAAAACTCCATCTCAAACTCTTAACGTAGAATTCAAATATTTCTGTTGTTTTTTCCTCCAAAGTGTTTTGCAGTCTCTGTCATAAAGCAACTGACTCCAAACCGCAGAACATCTAATTCAGGTCAATATTAAAAATTAAGAAAGGTATTTTGGACAGGATGGCCAAATAAGAGCTGCATTCAAAGAAATCCTGGGCCTCCTAATTCCTGGACTTTGATAAGGTCTTTGCTCTGGAAAGTTCAAATAAATAAGTAAACGAGGCCAGGGAATTCATTTGAAATATTAATTAAAATGCAAATTAAATCCAGATTGCGTGGGCTTTAAAAAGTGCTCTCTGAAGTTTCCATGAATATAAAGCATGTGACGAGCCACTGTTTTAAACAATCTGCATAAACACACATTGTTGAAAAACTGCTTGACTCGAAAATAACCTTACCGACACCGTGAACCACAGATAATGAAAGAAAATCTTCAGTAGTGACAGCTTTCATTACCGACAGCACTGTCTGGCAGACTTTGCATGAGGGATAGAGTGTGGATGTGCACGGGCAGCCTTGGCCAGCACCACGCGTGCCCATCTGTGGCAGTGGCCAGCTGCCAGCCTGCAAGGTGGCCCACCAGCCTCTGCAAGCTGGTGGTGCATGGCCACCACTGCCAGGGAGCGAGAATGTCACCTCCAAGCACCACATTTGCAACAAGGCCAGCCACACACAGGGTGGGTGCTCTGATATTGCGTGTTTCATCCAGTCCAGAGAAATTGTAAGCAGAAAATACATAATTCTTCATTTTGTCAGTGTAAGGATGCTCAGTAGTAGGCAATTGCCCAGTGAGGACATTGTTCTTCCATTCAGTATTTGAAGGGAGCTTAAAAACAGGAGGGAGAGTGACTATGTAAATGGGCAAATAGTGGTAGGACAAAGGGAATGGTATTAAACTAAAAGAGGGGAGATTTATGTTAGATGTTAGTAAGCAATTCCTTACTTAGAGGAAGGTGAGGCAGAGCAGACTGCCCAGAGAGCTGTGGGTGCCCCATCCCTGGAGGTGCCCAAGGCCAGGTGGGATGGGATTCTGGGCAGCCTGACCTGGTGGGTGGCAGCCAGCCCACAGCAGGGGGTTGGAGCTGGATGATCTTTAAGGTCCTTTCCAACCCAAGACGTATGATTCTATGGTTCTGTGAGTTAGTCTGCTTAAAATGCATCCCAGTATTAACAAATTTCTCTTTCTGCTCAGACTCATTTTGCACCACTGTTAAGTGCTGCAAACTTCTGTAAGTGAGAAAAAAGGCAAATGAAATGCAGGCATCACCTCAAACAGAAACTAACCCAGGCATCTTTAAATCCCCTCTCCTAATACAATCTTAATACAAAATGAAGCTGTCAACAGATTACATTCTCTCTGTTTAATTTGCTGCTAAGCTCTCTCAATTCCCAGAAGCAAACCTGTGTCACTGGGAAAAGGTCCATCTTAGTTCTGACCAACAGAGTTATCAGAGTTTGACTGGGCAATTGCTTCTGACACTCTGCCAAGAAGTATAACTCTGGGAACAGACTGTGGGATGACCATGGCTCTGCCAAAATGGCTCCAGCCAAGTCACACCATTGAGTAATGCAATCTCAAAGCACCTCGTGAGGAAGATAAGTGACATTCAAGATACATTATGAAGACAGAAACTAAGTACTTCACCAGAGAATTGAGAAGACCAGATTGTCTGGAAGGAAGTTTGCACAGCAAGAGCATCATGAGAGAGTCCATAAGGGAAAGGCAGATTCTGCCTTAAGAGCATCATTGAAGCCATAGTAAATAATGCATGGGGCCACATGCTGAATGGCAAAGCTAACAAGAGATATCAAACATCTGCACATTGTCTGAGCCTCATCCATCCTGCTTGCCAATCAGGCAGGTGCTCAGCGAACTTAGAAATTATGACTATGAACAAGAAGAGCCTATCGAAACATGAGAACACAAAGCAACTGAGTTAAAGTCACAAGGCTGCTGTGTTCTGTCACTCCCTGGCTTCTAAATGTAGGATTTAGCAATGGAGAAAGAAATTAATGCAAGTTTGAGGTGTGACAATTCATATATTAAGTTTATACTGTCCTGCTGGTGAAGTATATGGGAATACAACTATAATACTACATGTACCTTAAAAAGTCCATCTCCCTGCATTTAGCCTGCTAGTCAGCTGAAACAGCCTATGTGCTTGGCCATATCTTCATGGCACTGACAAGTATGAGGGATTCCCAGACTCTCAGTGTGTGATTCAGGGCATCTTCATGGTGAAGGAAAGCACAGTGGAAAAAAAACTACCAGATGCCTGAAAATGCAGCTGAGCTGTAAGTTGCACCAAAGCTAATTAATGCTGTGAAAAGGCCTGGCTCGGTGATGCTGTTCAGATGTGATATTTCTGCCTTTAATTTCTAAGCAGACTTGTTTAAAACAAAGTCGTGTATCTTCACACAGAAGTGCCCTTTGTTTTCAGAGCTATCCGCCTTTAAAAGTAATTTTGTCACTTAATTGAAAATAAAATTTCCCCTGAGTGCTGGAGACTGCTCTTAATGCATGTGCGTAGCTCTAATTAATGTTAATTATTTGGATTCACCAGGGGGAGAAGTATATTGCTTCAGGTGCCTACCTGGAATATGCTACTTTAGCCCTTCATGCAACTCCAAGTGGTGCACTCAATAGTAAGAGTTGCAGCTGCCTCAAAGCCTAGTGTCTATTGCATGGGCATAATCCAAGCCAGGTGTAGGACAGGATGTTCCATACCACAAATAGCACAGACAGCCTGCCTGCACTGTGCACTCTGATTCATAGAGATGGCAAAACACTGCAGCACAGAGATCACAGCTACTTCATTTTCCCCTCTGCACATCTGCGCAGGGGAATCGTTTTACTGGATGCCTATGTAGTATTAAGCCAAATGGGAGAGCCTCAGTGTGTGTGTGTGTGTGTGTGTGTGTGTGTGTGTGTGTGTGTGTGTG
>NW_024962273.1:11257639-11668751 GCF_019238085.1 Lagopus leucura | reverse complement strand
TGTGTGTGTGTGTGTGTGTGTGTGTGTGTGTGTGTGTGTGTGTGTGTCAGCACAAATAATAAACAAGCAGTGCCTTTCCTGGTGCCGCATGAGTAGTCAGAGCTGGATCCAGGAACAAACCCCATATCTTGGGAAAGGTAACTCCGGGTTTATCTACTGAGCTACACTACATTTTGTGGTAGGGCTGAAATCTCCGAGGAAGTCTCTTCCAGAACACTGCTGAAGTAATAAAGCTAGACAGATTTATCCTAGTTGAGAAATTGGGTCCATACTCTTTCATTATAAATAAACAGCAAAACTTGGACATTGTCCATGTTCTTCCCCACACATGCAGGTTCATCCAAATTCATCAACATCACCAGCATCTTTCTAGATGGTTACCCTTTAACTAGGGCTTTATTGGCTAACTGTAACTCAATTTGCTGCAGCTGTGTGACCCCAATTTGCTTTTGGAGCAGAGCAAGCTGCAGGAGGCAGTGCCAAGCGGGAGCCCACCTGCCAGGCAGCCAATGCAGCCAGAAAGGGCTACTCTGAATGAGCAAAACCTGGCAGGTGGCAAAGATGCGCTGTTTATTTTTCCTAATGACAAAATTAGCACATTGATAATAATCAAACAGAGCTGTGTGCAATGGGGGCTTATTTAATTAACAAATGTCCTTTTACAGGTATAAGCAGGACATAGGCACTGTGCTCATTCACACAAGCTGTTGCTCAGGTCCCTGGAAAGCTCAGATGCAAACTGCCTTCAGCTTCCTTTGTCAGGTTTGCTTTGGGAAGGAGGCTGTTTGCACCCACTTTTTTAATTACATATCTTCTTTCTGTAGAATGTTATATTCTCACTCACATCCAAGAACATATATAGCATCTAATAGAATGCATTACTCTAATAGGTGCAGTAGAAAATACTTCTTTCTAATTTTTGCCCACAAACAATAGTGCTGGGAATGACCCCTTTTGCTTGTTCGAATTACAGAGAATCTTCTTATCTCTCAGCTACCTAATGGGATTTGGTTTTTTTTGTTTGTTTGTTTTTCATCAACAGAGGTTTCGTTTTTCAGTATTACATAGACAGAAACATTCTACTGCTTGATTACCTTTATGTAATGCAGTAGTTTGATTGGCATAGCTATGCTTTTTGTTAGACCTAGCTCTAGGGATCCTACAGACAGCGGAAGCTGATGGACTCCTTCAAGCATAGGTACAGTTAGGATGGATCTTTCTTTCAGCCCAGTCTGGTAGGTAAGTATCCATATTGTTCTGACTGACCAAACAATCTTATTGCAAGCTAAATTTAACTGCATTACAGTCATCCAAAACTTTCCATTCAGTGAGAGTCAAGTTTTGGAAACCTTTATTAGATTTCTGCGACATTACTCCTTCCATACTTGCAATATTGTCCCTTCTGTTTAGTGAGTTTTCTACGGTTTCAGAGAGGAGAGCCCTGGACCAAAGCAGCTTTTGTGAAAGAGGTTAAAATCATAGAATTATTAAGGTTGGAGAGACCGCAATGATCATCTAGTTCAACTATCAACTATCCCCACCATGCCCACTAACAGTGACTCTCGGTGCCACATTAACAGGATTCTTAGAATCACAGAACCATTGGAAAGACCACCATGATCATTTAGTCCAGCCATTAGCCCATGCCTGTGACTGCTCATCAGTGTGACATCTAACTACATCGGCATACTTCGTACAGAAAATCTATCAATACACAGTGTGCAATATCAGTAGTGGGGATATATTTTATTGTGGTTTTATGGTATGTCACTGAAGGAGTCGGTGCAGTCACTTGGATTTGTATCAGGCCACCCATGTCTTACTTGTAAGAGGGAAGTTGGTCAGCAAACTGTGATGTTAGTACAATAAATACTGAAGAAATAGAGCCATTCTCTGTTGCCCTTGGATGTGAAGGAAAGGTTGTTTGTTGAGGCTGGGAAGAGCTATTCTTCTTTCATATAGTGTTCCAAAAAGCATCAGCAATGGGTAGTATTTGTTGTCAGTGTAGGGCAAAAGGAATAGAGAAGGAAAATACTAGAGATCCAGAACTATGCATTTATCCGATTCTATAGTTCCAGATGTTGTGGAAGGGGTACTGTATATAGGCTTGAAATTACACATGTAGGCTTACATTTGTATAACTTTTAATGCAAAGCACTGAAAATAGTAAATGTTCTGACAGATGGATATCATGGGCTTTGTTTAAGGCATAATCTCTATTGCTTTCCAGTTTATGAAGCAAAAAGAGCTGTTGAAATTGACTGAAAGCCACAGCCAGAGCCTTTAATCAATCTCCAAAGCTGTTTATTGTGAGTATAGTATAAATATACTATACAATAGAGATTAATGTTGGTTTCCATAAATCACAGCAAAAAGCATCTTCTCTTTCATTGCCAGAGGTGTAAATATCTTCCTTCTCTTTTCTCAAGTTTTGCTGTAACAATCTGGCTGCAGAGATCCTTCAGGGTAGAACACAAGCACAGTGCCATTTGCTTTTAACACAAGTAAATTAAAAATAACTTGAATATTTATTTTTAGAACTTGAAACTGCTGAAGGTTTTAGGCACCTTACTCTTACTGAGTTGCTCTCAATCCATCAGCTGAAAAAATAATCCAACAAAGTGTACCAGGGTGGAAGGACCATGCACTCCACAGGCAGCCATGTCTCCAGTGCACTTCCCATGGGCTTCAGTCAGTGCATCCAACAGACACACTGCCACTTCCTTTCCTTGCAACAGCTTCTCTTCTGACTACTTTTTTTTTTTTTTTTAAAAAAAAAAAGGGGGAGTGGTAGAAAGGGAAGCAAATATGTCTGTGAGTAATAAATGATACAAAATCCGGGGGTGAAGAAGGTCTCTATTCATATGGCTTCAATCCCATTTTACGTTTGTGCATTATACTATAAGAGATGGATATAAAGCAGAGAAAACAGAAAGCTGTGAGACAGCTCACGTTGAAAACGTAAGAAGCCAAAAGGGAAATACTAAGCAAAGTGGAAAATCATTGCTGTGTAGAAGTGTCAAAGTAGCTTCCCCATGTTTTGTCCTGTCTCATCAGTCCTGCTCTCTCATCATTAGCCGTTGCTAAAACATCACTGCAATGCCTCACAAGAAAACTTTTGACAGCTGCACTTGGCCTTGGTACTTAAATTGTCTAGGGTGCTTAAGGGGAAATGACATGAATGCACAGCAGTGGGCACAGCCTTCATTCTCAAGAGATACTTGAGAAAGACCAAATTAAAAGATAACATGGTTTAGTCTGACATAGTTTAGAAGGCATGGTGGCAATGGCTTGATGGTTGGGCTGGATGATCTTAGCAGTCTTTTTCAACACTAATGATTCTCTGATTTTATATGTTCATCTAAAATGCAGAGATAGGTGCCAGTCAAAATACTGCACTGTAACAGACAGAAGGATGAGCCTCTAGAGAGTTTCATATCCAAGATCTCCCTGTAGCAGCCTGAATTCTGCATGGCAGATTGAAGCAGCACACAGATTTTGAGACCTCAGCAAAAGGTTTGGAAAAATATCATCACGCTAAAAGACATCTCACAAGATGCTTATAGAACAAAATCAGCAAACTTACTTAGCTAAATATAAAGTTGTATGTAGACTGAAAGTAAGAAATACACATTTGAATATTAATGTCATTTTCTGACTTCAACAGCAGAACAGTGATGTAAGATTCCATTATTTTATTTGGAGGAGGTTCCTATAAATGCCCCACTGATTTAAATGATTCTTTTCTAATTCATGTTAAATAGTTGAGATATTTGAAAGTAACTCTCCTTGGAATTCAACATGGAGGGAAATATTGTATGGATTAAAATCCAGTTTCAAGGCACCTTAAAGCCAAGGCACAGTGCTTTAATGGATCCTAAACTAAACTGTAAACTTTACAGTGTTAGAATATTCAGGCGAGGCTAAAAGATTTTTGCTTTCTGAGTTGGGATTAAAACTTTCAAGGAAAGAATATTTTCATTCCAAAAGCATTTCATAAATGCTAAGCTTCTAGCTCCGTTTTAGTTAATTAAACTTAAGGAACATGGAAGTGGATAAAAGTTCATTAAATAGGTACAGGCTGACAGTGAATTAGAATACTAATTGAGCTTTTATGTGCAACAAAAGACATACAAATGGAAATGCAGTGTTATTCTAGTGAATGCCTCACATAAAAGGCCCCAGTGGAGCAGAGAATGCATGAAGGAAATTGGATTGTAAAATCTCAGAGATAAAGATCAGTTCTATGAAACACGATGCCCCATTGCTTGCTTTTCTATTTTGAGAAGATTCTTTTAATAATGCTAACAAATGATGCAGTGACTGCTGTAGGTGCATTTGAAAGGTTCCCAGTCAGAGTCAGAAATGAGGCAGTTATATTCGGGACTTAGGAAATAGAGGGGGATGTGATGGGATCTTAATTTACTTAATAATATGGTTGAGTATCACCAACTTAAGTAGCATGAAAACCTTAGTTTCCAAAGAGCCACATATTCCAATGCTGTTAAGCTTTTGCAGTATGGTGGTTATTTTATTTGTAAAACCTTTCCCCAGTTCAATTTGTTGCATAAGTTTGAAATACATGTCATCTATTGTGTTTCAGTAGAGAAGCTGAAATGTATGAGGGGTTATTTCTGAAGGCTGTTGTGCACAGTTGAACCATGCATTTCTCCCTGGATCTCACCATGGTACATACGTACAACTTTGTGTCTCCAAGCCAGCTCCTGAGCTATGCCTTGGGATCACAGCTGTGGTCTGGATTTCTGACTTTTCACTAACATCATCACAGAAATTTCCCAGTGATGCTAATGGGTTTTTTTGAAAGGCTAGGAAAATGGTATGTGTACATCTCCTACACCATTTGGAAACTGAACTATCTAGGAGTATAAACAGCCAGTAAAGAAAATTACAAGGGGAAATGGCAAGAATCTACATAAAGAAAGTCTGGATTTCAGGGCATCTTTGTCTACCTGAAGCAAACATTCACTGTAGAGCCAGTAATCACTTTAAAATATACTTAATTTTAAGTAAGTATTGAGCTAGAGCTGTTCATATATTAACCTCCATACTGAATTCTTCAGATATTGTTATGTGGTCATACCAGATGTAATTGGAACTGCTCCCAGAGTTCACAAGAAGATATTGAATCTGGACTTATGGCCTCTGTGTCCAGACAGCACAGTCTCTACGCATGTAAATTACCATTAAAAAGTCCATCGATCTATTTGAATTCTTCAGCTTTTTTACAAGGTAATTTTGGCTGTACAGGGCCATCTCCAGACAGCCTAATTCCATCTATGTCCCTGTGTCTTCAGTAGTGTCTAGCCAGAGGAACCATTAGACACAGGGACGCTGGTGGGATTTCACTGGGAAATGTTTATGAATGTGAGGACTGTAATGCCCTGGCGTGAATTTCCCAAGGAGAGCAGAGAATGCTCATTACTGAAGGTTTTAGAGATGTCTGGTAGGGACATGATGAATACAGGTCCTGTTTTGGGGAAGGAGAGGAACCAGATGACCCCTGAGATCCCTTCCAGCCACATAAACTTATCATTACATGGTCATGGTTTCTTCTGCCTGCTTTGCTTTAGGGTACCTCACAAAGCAGACAAAATTAAATTCAGCTGTAAACATGAGTCCTGTCAAGTCCAATTTAAACTATGTGTAGATTTGGAGTTCCTGTTATAAAAAGATAATAGGCCTAAAAATATCAAGTCTAATTATTTAGTTGGCTCACAGATTACTCTTAGAAATTTACATTATGAAATTCAACTGCTGTTTACGCAAAGATCCAAAAAAGAAAAAGTGATTATTTTGGAAAGGATATTTGAACCATGCAACAACACATTAGAAATGTAGGGCAGAAATGCCATGATCCTAGAGAGTGCAAGATGCACCAGGTCATTTCCCATATGTGAACTGAAGATCTGATCCAGGTCTTGCATTGGTCCATGAACCTCCAACAGAAATCTGACAGAAATGCCTTCAACCCATCCTAGTCACAGAATCACAGAATGGCCAGGATTGGAAGGGACATTAAGGATCATGAATCTCCAACACCCCTGCCAAACGCAGGGGCCACCAACCTCCACATTTAATACCAGATCAGGCTGCCCAGGACCCCATCCAGTCTGGCCTTGAATACCTCTAAGGATGGGGCATCAACAACCTCTCTGGGCAGCCTGTTGCAGCACCTCACCATTCTCATAGTAAAGAACTTCCCCCTGATATAAACCTAAATCTCCCCTCCTCCCCCAACTTAAAACCATTTCCCCTTGTCCTGCTGTTATCTACACTTTCAAAGAGTTGATTCCCCTCCTGTTTGTAGGCTCCTTTTAGGTACCGAAAGTCTGCAATGAAGTCACCCCATAGTCTTCTTTTCTCCAGGCTGAACAAGCCCAGCTCCCTCAGTCTGTCTTCGTAAGGGAGGTGCTCCAGTCCCCTGATCATCTTTGTCTCACAGTCTCACAGATGATGAGCTAAGAAGAAATCCAAAATCAAACACAGAATTTTGCAGGTCACAATAATGCATAATGTTTATCTCAATAGATAAACTCATGTGCTTGTTTATTGGCTTGTCCTCCCCAGTAATTTCAGCACAATGCAGTGTCTTGATTTCTCCATCTGTAGGGAGTAGCACTCCCCTCAGTGAAATTAATAATAATCTACACAAAGAAACCAGAGAAGTAAGGAAAATATACACCTGTACATTCTGACACTGTTAATTACCCCTGTTTGGTAAAAGCCAACTACAGGCATAGCCTTAGGTAAGCTGTGAAGGTTATTAGAATTCTTGTTCTGTTCTTCCTGTTCTATTGATGGTTTGCCATCTGTTGCCCTGATAGCAATGCTAAAGGGAGTATTCACACTGTTAAAATGCCCCCTGGTAGAGCTGCTTTCTCCATGTGTTTTTCCAGCATTGCTCTTTCCTCCTGTGTCCTCTCTATTGCACTATCTCTAAGCTAAGGTTCTTCCATTTGCCTTGATAATCCTGATGTCTTTTTAATTACATTTGTTTTCACCTCACCAGCAGTCCTGTAACCTCTGGCTGTGATCTTATCAGCTCCCTGGGGAAAGCATTTCTGTAACTGCCTTTTGAAGGAGTTTCTCCCTGCTCTCTTCGAAGGAGGCAGTGACTGCTAGAAGCAGGACACAGGATTAGGCGGACCATGTCTTTGATCCAGCAGGCATTTTCTCTCAGTCCAACTGAAGGTGGCTTTGAGCAGTAATTAAGTGTGGCACCACTAGAGATAAACCAAGTTGTTGCAAGAAGGCTTACTTGATATGGAATAGTTTTCTTTCTGAATCAGCAATGCCCAAGCAAGTTCACATTGACTTGCTGCTTCAAAAGCTACACAAGAGGAACAGAAAGGCTCTCATATGTCTGCCAACAACACGCTACTTTAATTTATTGCAGTGCCTAAGACAAGGCTTTGCAGCATGTTTGGGGTTTAAAGTCCAAAATACAGTATGTTGCTGCACAGCATGATGCTGTCTTTATTGCTACCACCCTTTCTCCCCAGGCTACATGCTGTTTTCCCCAGATACATTTTAATGGAAAACTTTTCATTGCCTTAGATCATTTAAGGACTCTTTCTTTTCTCTAAAGGATAAATCTAGGGCTCTGAAGTTGAAAATGTCTGACTATTACCAAGTCTCTCACATAACATTTGCAGAGTCATTTCCCTTTGTATTTGCAGTGTGTTTTCATGCAGCTCCATCCTATCCCAAGTGCCTGCGGTCAGTATAACTCTGGTCACCCAGGGCTCAGCTCAACTTTTTGCATGCCCCTGTGCTCAGCTTCTCCCAAGGGTTTTGAGTACCTAAATGTGGAGTATCAGTGCCTAAAGCAGGACTCTAAGAAAGAAGAAGACATACTGTTTAGCAGTGTCAAACTAAAAGAGGAGAGATATAGATTGAATATAAGGAAGAAGTTTTCTACAGTAAGGGTGGTAAGGCACTAATACAGGTTGCCCAGAGAAGCGGTGGATGCCTCAGAGTAGGGAAATGATTACATCAGGGCCCAAACTGACGATTGGGCACCTGGTGAAGGGGTGGCTGTCCCAGGAAGCACAGGTGCAAACAATTTACCTTTGCTTCCCTGGGCTTTTCTAAGGGCTAGCCTCCAAAGGGAGAACATCTCTTGCGTGAAGGCTACTCTCTGAGAAGGAGTGTTTTATAGCTAGAAGATCCTCATCATCATTTGGGTGAGTCTTTTCTCTATGTGATTATTTATATTCTTAATGACGCTTTGCCTAGTATCTCAAAAAAATATATCAGAAACTGTTTTGCTGTTTGTAAGGGCAAACATCTACTCCTGGAGATATCCAAAGTTAGGCTGGATGAGGTTCTGAGCATCTGATGGAGCTGTAGGTGTCTTTGTTCATTGCAGGGGCATTTAAACCAGGAGACCTTTGGGAGCCCCTTCTAGCTCAAACAATTCTGTGAGTGGGATCCGTAAAAGTATAGCATTTTTGTGCAAATAGAATAGCACACAAGGAATGGATGAACTAGATTATTAGAATGTATAGCTATCAGTCCATGAGTTTTTGCAAATAAACAACATCTCTTCAATAGAAGCAAGTTATTAAGGATTGTAACTAGGCACAAACTAAAAGCAAGTAGAATGATCTTTTGTTTTTTGCTGGACTGAAAGCAAGACAAAAATGAGGAAGAAAAGCTAGCTCTTGATGAGTAATTTTTTATGAAAATTGATTACAGAGAACAAAAGGCTTGACACAAGTAATTAGCTCACATTTCATACAGATTAGAAAAGTGATGGATTGTTTCTCTTTGTTAACACATCCTTTTCCCTGAGTTCCCAGTGAAGATTTGAACACAACTGGTCTTTGGTTGTACCGTGGGAAGGGCTCTGCTTGGGGTTGCTGCCCACAACACAGTGTTTTGGAGGTGCTGGGGCTTCCTAAATTGCTGCTGACAGCAATGCCTAGGTTCACTTCCACAAGGCCAGAAAAGCTTCTATGTCAATATAATTCTTTAGGATTTTTTGTCACATGAGAGAAGTGCAAGTGCTGAAGTGAGCTAAACTAATCCCTCATCCCACCCTTTTGCCCTTCTTTTGACTATGTGATAATACTATCTCTACTGAGAATTTTGGGGAGAAGTCAAGTAACTAATGAATGCACTGGGCTGCTCCTTCAGAGAACTGTGCATTCAAGCTGGGAGTTATAGTAATTAACTTCTCTGGCAGCCCATCATTTAATTTACCTGCTACTGACCCTTTTTGTGCAGCCAGAGGATAATCCAATCCACAACAGCTCTGCTATATCTCGTGTGCAAGAGATCATTGTCCTATTCCCAATTTATCCAATGTAATCACTCCATTGCCTGCTTATAAGAGCTCTATGCCATCAAGAAGCTTTGGAATAATGTAGAGACATTAGAGATTAGAATTTATCGGTCCTGAAGTTCATAAATTTAATGAAAATCATGATTCTCCAAAGGAACTTAAGCCTCATTTGTTCTGTCACTGGAAGTATCAAGATTTGGTTTATGATTCATTAACCCATTGACTGCTGCTACTTCCATATTCAGTTATTCAAGAAAAAGAAAAATGCCCTGTGTGCATTTACATACGGTGCCCCCTCTTAACATCTTATGAATAGGAGACAGCATGCTGATTGTAAGTCACTAGTTGTAAAGGGAAATAGAATTTAGTTTCCTACAATTTTTCAGACTGTACATCAGCTGTTCAATTGAAGTTATCTGACAGGCACCAGGGTGGTCAGTTCCCAAAATCTCATTGACTTCAGGGGGATGTGGCCTGAGACCTTTCGTGAGCACAGCAGAGAAGCTCACAGAGAGGCACTTCCATCCGAGAACGGTGATAATGGAAGTGATTATTTTTTCAGCATCATTCCTAGGTAATAGCTATATATATATATATATGTATATATAAGCATATATATTAAAAAATGGTAATCCCTACATACCAAAAAATAATTTCTCCAGCTCTGCATGATCACTGTTTATTGTTTTACTTTTGCTGCAGGATGGCCTGCACTGCAACTGGGTTGACCTGAGCTGTAATCTCAGACCCACTGAATCACATCATTCTTGACTCAGGCCCAGTTGTATTGTTACTCTCTGCTGGTTTCACAGTATATAAGTAGGATTTCTTTTAAAAACACTTGAAAATTTCATTATGGAAAATCTTGTCTAACAGCGAGGGGTTGGTCTTATTGTTGTTATTTGTTTCTGCTACCTCATGCACAGAAAGATAATCTGATTTAGCTTATTGCCACCAATTCAGCACCTCCAGCAAGCAGATTTTGTACTGGTACCCCACTGTTGTATACATCCTTAATTCTGGGAAGAGACCTTCCAGCTAAAAAAGACAGGTTTTGCAGCTAAGCAGTGCTGCTACCAGAGAGCACACAGTTAAGCTATAGGAACCTACAGGGAAATCAAGATACCCACATTCAAGTCTTCAGTATGCTTAATGATGTGTTCCCAAGATAACTCTTGTGTGTTTCTGTTCCACTACGCACCTAATTAGAAGACTGCACATCACAAAACAAATCTTTTCCCTTCTGAGTGCGTGCTGTTCTTCCAGTTGATAAAACCTTATGATGAAATCTGTGTTCTTCCTGCTATATTGAGAAGTAGAAATTCATCAGCAATAGAAGAAGGAAAAAACTATACAGGAAGGAAGTGCAGGGAAGAATTTTCAAAAAAAATCTGATACTTCTTCCAGAAGTGCTATAATGGATACTGTACAGAGAGGGAGGGAGGATGTTTTAAGAAAAAGAGACTCCATACCAGCAATGTAATCATGTGATGGTTGTTCCTGTTTGATCACAGGAGTCAGTGGGATTCTACTTGCTGATTTCAAGAAGCTTTAGTGCAGACCTTTAGTCTCCACTTACCCCTTCTCAGCCCACATGGCATTTTTTTCTCAGCACTGATGTAAATGTTGCAGTGCAAAGCTCATCTTTGTCCTTCCTTCATCCTGCACTTTATTTTGCCACCCAACAACACTCTTCAGTCTTGTGTCATGAAAAGTATCTGCTTTTAGACTGCACTACCAGAGCACTGCCTACAGTCCTGGGAAGAAAACAGATTACCAGGGGAACATCACAGCCGGAGTTGCCTGGGTTTTAATAACTCAGTCTGCAAACCTATTGCCAACTGTGACAGTGCTACTGCTGCAAACCCCTGGACACATGCAATGTGTGGCTTAGGCATGACTTCAGGCAGCAGCAGCAAGAGGCTTTTCTGCATCAAGCAATGTAAAATGCATCTGTCATTTGCAGCTCAAACAGAGCTGGAAGAGCATGAAAGAGGGTAAGCTCTCTCTTCCTCAGGTAAGCACGATAAGGGAAGCTGCAGCCATGTGACAAGGGATGTGACAAATGGCCTCTTTCATTATCTTTCTACTATTCTCCATTAGGCACCCTCTCAAAGGACAGAGCTTTCAGATTAAAACCACAAGCGGAAAATAAGAAAACAGAAAGATGAAAATGGATGAAAATCTAAAAATTAAAAAAAAAAAAAAAAAAAAAAAAAAAGTACTTTGAATAACGATAAATACAGAAACTCCTTTCTGAGTAGATTTTGTCTAAATTATCAAACATTGATGCTTCTGGGAGGGCCACTCACTGTACTGGGTCACTTAAGAACAACTACAGTACCCCTGGAATTTAGCTTTCACTTCAGAAATTGACCCCAAAAAATTCTCCTGTTGGGGCAGAATATATGGTTGACTTCACTTTTTCTCTCTTTCTTGCCTTTTCTCTGTCTCCAAATATTTATATGGCTGATAGCCCTCAGCAGTTTCCTCTAAAATTCTGCCTGTAGCAAAGTTAAAATGCAGGCATAAAGCCCTAGGCTTTTTACACTCTTAAGGTTTTCAGCTTAAGTGTTCTGTTTCTAAATTGATGTGTCCTAGAAGCAGGAGTGGAAACAGTGAACGATTTCGGTTCCTTTACGTGTAAACTAATCACATGCTTCTGCCTGTACCTTTTTTAGAAAATATGATCTGCCCAGTGTATTGTTAATGTGGACTGGCTAATCCATGCAGAACATGGAATGGCTTAGGTTGCAGGACTCCTAAAGCCCACCCAGTTCCAACCCCTGCCATGGGCTGGCTGCCACCCACCAGCTCAGACTGCCCAGGGCCCCATCCAACCTAACTTTAAGCCCCTCCAGGGATGGCACACCACAGCTCTCTGGGCAGCAGTGCCAGGGCCTCACTGCCCTTTGAGTGAAGAATTTCTGTCTAACATCTAACCTAAATCTGCCCCCTCCTTTAATTAAATGCCATTCCCCCTTTCCCTATCAGATGGTATGCCTTCAGTCCCTTTGTACCATGTTTACCAGTAAAAATGTTTATGCACTCATTTTTCAGGTCCATGCAGGGACACAAGCAGGGATGGCCGGTAAGGGCTTGTTCCCAAATGCCAGAGAATCGCAAAGCCCAGATCCTGCAAGGCACTAAAAAAAAATAGCAGCATTAGAAAAGGGTGTCACCAGTATCTCAGTTTGTATCTCCTTATAGTATCCTTCCAAGGCTGTCGCAGAGAGCACTAAATTGCAGCACGCTGCCTGCCAAAGGTCATGAGGGCTGAATGGCAACGTAGTATGAGTTAAAAGGGAAAAATGAAAATAAAACAGCTGAATTTCAACAGATGTGCAATGGAGTAGAGAGAACTTACATTGGGAGAAAAGCCAAGTCTTAAAAATTACTCAGCATGCCTAGCCCCACTATTTTCTACACTAGTAAAAACTGAGAACTGCTGGCAGCTTTGTGTTTTTGGTGGTTTTTTGTTTGTTTGCTTTTTTAGCAGACATGCAGCAAATGTTGCACATCTACAAGAAACAGTTTAAATATAATGTAATCATCCTGCCATTGTGAATTACTACAGATCCTTTTGACCCAAAGGTCACTGTAGTGCCTCAAACACAGATAACTTGTGTTATTTCACAGCTGAAAAATAACATATAGGTGTGAGTGTGTGTGTATGTTTTATATATATGTAATATATAAATGTTATATATATAGTATATTATATATATATATATATATAAAATAACTGCTTACTTATTGTTAAAGTAAACTACAGTGATCTAATCAGGCTTCACTGGCTCAGCACAAGCAGCATGACTTCATAATAGCACACTAAATCATTGCTACTAAAGCTTTGAATAACAGTTTATGGGAGTCCTCAAGAAATTCCTGTGACCATTTAAGATGAGTGTAGAGCTCTGTGGCGCACACCGTTCTTTCTGCAAGAAAAACTTTTAATTTATAAAAGTTGCTCATTGTTCAATATCCATTGTGTTTTCTTCATTAACTCCAAGGTTTTCCTCATTTCATTTTTCCACCAAAGGGGAAAAATATATTGAGCTGTCAGTGATGTTATCTATAAAGGTTTCTACAGGTTTCACATATTGAATCTAAGCTTCACAAATAGTCAAGTAATGGGAAAGGCGTTTGTAATAAAACACAGGTAAAAATAAGCTTGCAAAAATCAAAGGGAACAGAAAAGTCTAAATTGTTCATGTAATCAGTTATATTCCCCTGAGTTGTTGATCATCATCTCCTCTTTGATTTATTTTTTTCCTAGAACTTTATGGAGTTGATAAATCAGTATTTGAAACCAACTGCAGAAAAACAGCATATCAGTTGCTTCACAGATATCTTGACTGGTTCTCTCTCTTGAGAGAAAGATCATGCATGTGTGTGTTTAGCACGCTCTTTGATCAAGATTTGAACATGATATGGAACTTTGGGGGAAACTGAAGGAGGAATGGGACAACACTAATTCTTCGAGGTCAGACACAGTGTGAAGTTTGTAGGAAGCATTCTGGGCTTGATCATTTCACCTGATGCTGAGGTCTGATGGCAGCCAACATGCAATGTGTAGGAATGAGGTATGGTTACAGGTAGGCTAGCAACAGAAAGAGAATGGAATCATGTCAATTAAAACAGCAATGGAACAAATTTAAGAGAGCAGTAGAGCTCTGATGCTATGGGGAAACACCACAGGAGACTGAAAAAATCTCAAAAGACTTGGAAGTGTATCTTTATGGAGGCATTGTCAAAAACAATTGAGAAAATAAAGAAAGTTAAGATGACCAAAAGTCCTGAAATGTGGTCAAAAAGATGCTTGAGGCTTTGGGAATAGCCATTTCAACACAGTTAAAAGAGAAAGATGGAATTTACAAAAATAAACCACTTAGATGGTAATAACAGAGGCAGAGATCAGGCAGCCCCAGGAGTTGGAGGCAGTTTACTGGTGAGATTGATGATGGGCTTTGAAGAGAAAAGCCATTGAGTAAAATAATTCCTATAGTGTGATGATAAAGTGTCACAAAAGGGATTGCGAATACTCAGTTGAAAGGCTGAACATGGTGGAAATGAAATAACAAATGACTGACGTGCACGTGACTTTAGAGCACATAACACTTCTAATAACTGAACAGCAAATGCTGTGATAACAAGATGTTAATTTTTGCTTCACCATACCTGCAGCCTTTTCTGCTCTTTAATTTTCTTTCCTTTCTTTTAAACTTCAGTCTCTCTCCAACAGTTCAGCTCTAGATGCTGCATACTTTTGTTTACTTGCTTGTTTGTCTAGTGAATAATCATCTAAAACCTCTAGAGCATATCTCGTTCTAATTTAATGTGAAATGTTAAAAGCTGCTTACTGGCAAATTAGCTCTTGCCAAATTATGTGCACACCAGATCCTACAAGTCAAATAAAATTAAACTGGAGTTTGGTTTCCACTTTGGTCCAGACAGCTTAGAAAATGGCCCTGGGGCACACAGTCAACTGGCTGTCTGGCTTAATAGCTAGAGCAGGTACTGTAATTATGCCAGTCATTTCCTCTTAACCACTTGTTGGTGCAAAATGTGCATTTCAATGATGTTTATCTGCTTTTTCAGGGACAAAGCACTCCATGAAATTCTCCTCCTGGCCCCGACAGAGCTGCAAGTTATGCCTTATCCTTACATATCATTACTTTTTTGGGGCTGTACTTAAGGAGAAAGAAGAAAGAACTGCTTCAGCACTGACGCAATCCAACCTCTGCTGAAATCCAAGGCCATTTTGCCATCGATCTCTATTCAATCCATACAGATTATATGCAGAGAGAAAAGTAATGAGCCAAGGTAGAACAGGGAGTTTCCTCAGACAGAAAATCAGCTCACTTGTTTATCACCATTCATTCCAGAACTGGAGCCCTCCCCAGTGACTGGGAAGGGAAACACCCCAAAGAAAAATGAAAACTAAAACACTGAGACATGTTATCATTAATGGCACTGATCAGTCCACAAACTTGAGATTTGACCTCTGATACCTCTATGCAAATGTGAGCATTTATTAAACTGATATGACTCTCATAGAGCTTGTTGGAAGTTTTTGGCTCTGACAGACTTTGGATCACATCCATACAATATGTTACTAGCAGCATGTGTGCTTTTTTTTTTTTTTTTTAGTTTATACTTTTTTTTGTGGCACCAACAAGTGCTTCTGATCAGCCAAGGTGATTTCACAAGGATGGAGCAAATCCATATAGCATGTCTTTTTGAAGTATCAGTACGTCACCCGCAATAAATTGTTTAAAGTTTTTTAATAACTTGAGCTGCTTTCAAATGGATCCTCAAGATATACCAAAAATATCCCTACAGTGCTAAAGCTAATCATAAATCATAATGAAAATTATCAGCTGGAAAAAAAAAAAACCTTATAAATTTTATTTCTTCTACACTTTTGGGCAAATCATTTTGACTACTAAAATTACAGAGGAGAGTTTCAGAGTGTAAATAGCCACATTTAAAGTGAAAGGACTTTTTATTAACTTGATTTTGGTGTGGATTTTTTTTTTCTTTATCCAGAGCTTCAGGAGTTCAACTGCTGCAATCCTAGGAGAAAAAATATCCTTCTTAAAAACAAAGCGTTACCAGAATTTGTGCCTAATAAAAAATAAATGTGTCTTCAGGATATACCTTTAAGACTGCAAGCCTTGTCAGAGATTAATTCAGTCTCTCTGAAGCAGAATGCAAAGTAGATAGCAAGGAAGATAGATAGTAATCAATCAATATTGTAAATCACCACTAAATTCCACAGGCAGCATAAATGTAGAAAAACAGAAGCGCTTTTATGTGGAATTCATGTCAAAGCAGTACTGCTTTGGCACCCTGGGGTTCAATTATGCCACAACAGCTCTATGTAGGATTAGTCTCTCATCTCTTGGAGGGTGGAGAGAAGGAGAGAGGAGAAGGAGAATGTCACACACAACTGCAAAACCTTGGATGAAAAATGTAGGTGTGAGCACTCTTTCTGGAACTTTAAAGCAAATTTAATTCAAATGAAGCAACCCAATAAATAATACCTTGCAGCTGACTTTGAAATGCTCACACCAGTGCTGCTGAATCCTGCAGCTGCAAACTTTCATTCCCATCATAAATGACACACTATAATTACATTTTTACAAGGTTCCCTATATATGTTGATTTATTTTCTTTGATTTCTCTTTCATTAATAGACTTTTTCTTCCTTAGGATGATAAGGTGATCTGAAAAATGCCCACTGGCTTTTTCAGTGACCCTTTTTTTCCTTTGGTGTTACAATACCAATAATAAAATTTAATTTCCTCCTCTGATTCCCTCTTCTGCACAAAGCAAAGATTCCTTCCACCTGCGTTTGCAATCTACTGGGAATACAAAGGCCACCAAATAATTGCTCTAAAACACAAATGCATTTTTTCATCTTCTCTTTAAGTGCTCATTTTTTAATTCATGACAATCACAAATAGCAAACTAAGTCATGGGTGGGTTGGGTCCCCCCCACTGCTTCTTGTCACTGTTTTAGTTGATTGCCAGTTAGCTTGTGTTAGCCAGCCACTTCAGGAAGCCACAAACATCCATCTCTCAGAATGAATGTTTGCAGACTGTCTATGCTAGCATTTACAAATGCGTTATCTTACTGGAGTTAATTCCAGCCATCCTTTAACTCAAATTAAATCTAGTCTAGAGAAGAACTCTGTTATTACTGTGCCTTGTATGTCTGCTTCTTGGATTGTTTGGATGGGATATTTGTTACTGACAGTACCGCATTACTGACTCTCGCTTTAGGGCTTCCCTGGAGCTGGCCTTGTCTGTCTTTCCTCCTTTATTCTGGCTGCCATTACTGCTCTTTTTTCAGCAACATCTCTTGAGACTTCTTACTAAACCAGTGTGTGGGAAGTGTATCCAGCACAAGTTTCTGTTCTGCAAACACAGCATTGGCCAAAGTAGTGTCCACACCATGATGGACACCTAGTAGATGATTGGAAGTATGTGATGTGGTGTCCTATCTTTATACTCCTAAATGTACTTCCTCGAAGCACTGATTAAAGAACTGTCATATAGATGCGAGTTATAGTTCTTTCTTGAAATGATTTGGGAAGTGCTCAGCTAAGACAGCAGGAAGATCAAGGAAAAAAAGACTTTTAAAATGTTTTAAGCTCCTCATTTTTGTTTATTAAGGCAGAAAGAAAAATTGGAGGAATACGGGAAATAAGCAGGAAATAAAGGTCCCTAAAGCCATTGGAGGAAAAAAATAAAAAATATTTTCTTAATTAAGACAGTGGCCAATTTGCAGCTTCCAACAGATCAGGGAAGTGGTACTCATACTTCTGTTGCCAACAAAGCTCCTTTGTAGGCCAAGAAAAGGTTTTCAATGCCATTTTCTTTGCAAATTTTCTATGCTATTTTCTTATAGCAAAAAAAGCTGTAGGGATGTATGCTTTAAAGTTGGGACAAAATGTTCACCAGTGAGCCTCTACTAGAAAGCAAAGGTTATGAAAAGTTACTATAAAAGAAAAGAACTGCAGGAATGAACAAGGACAATGAACAATCAATAAGAAGAGGTTTGTAGGAGTGCTGGAAAACCCTGGACATGTACCTTACTTGAAGGAATTTACAGTCCCTTAAAGTAGAATTTGGCCTACCTTTGCTAAAATGCCCCCAGATAGGTCCAGGGCTAGGTAGGTAAGGGCATAAATGGTTTGCAGTGCTGAGGGTCGTGCTGATAAATTGCCAGGAGGCTGAGTCACACTTCATTTGCATATAAATTGCAACCATTTTTATCAAATATAAACGCACACAATTGTAATAGACCATTTGCTTATTCTTCCTTCTCCTCTGAGAGATGAATAAAAATTGTTTGCCTTAAGTTTAATATTAAACAGCTGGACCATCTCCTGGTTGCAAAAAGTGTGTGAAATGGGTAAGGAGCTGGCAATAGAACACAACTTAAGACCTTGAAAAAACAGGTCTGGCCAAATGAGCATTTAGTAGATATCCACACGTGACCTCCAAGCAAACCAAAACTGAACAAATTCAGGGTGAGAGACTCGCCAGGTTTGCTATACAGCTGCCAAATGTTCAGACCTCAAAAAGATAGTAGTTCTCAAATCCTGGCCAATCTCCTAATCCCTAGAGTAGAGATTCAACCTCAGCCTCTTTCTCAGGCCATTTTATGAACATTATATTTTTTCCATAAGAAGTGAAACTGTCTACAGGAGGGTCTGAGTGAACCTCTATGAGCATGTAAGGAGGTCTTGTGCCAGCTAATACAGAGAGGAACTCCAGTAGGTATGGAAAACATCAGTATTTGTCCTTCTGTTGCTGTACCTCTAAGAAATTTCACCCAGAGAACAGGAGAGACATCCAAGATTAAGGAATGGGAAAATTTTTTCAAGGCTTGAACTAGTAGTCAAACTGCTCGTGAAAGGCAATAACTGGGACCAATGTCCCAGCAGAAAATGGGAGGTTCCCAGCATTGCTAGAGGGATTAATGAGTGATATCTTTGGCTGTTGCAGAAGCAGAAGAGTACTGGGGAGAAATAGTTATGGTACAGATTTTACTGCTGGGTAGTTTGAAGTTTGTCTGTACCACATTACAGCATTTCTGCATTTGGGCAGCAGAAGTAATGAAACAGGAAAGCTGATGCACACAGATATCCACCTCACAGCTGGTCTGGTCACTTGAAATCGCCTCCCACCCTTCATGTGTTGATGAAATGGGGTTTACACAGTGTCAGAGCACTAAATGCCTGGCATTCTTATCACTGCTCACAACTTATTCCACTCACAGCACAGACACTGTATCCATTACTAGTCAGACAATAGACTTTGGAGTTTATTCCTCTTTATGTCTAATGGTGATATGAATTAAGAATACCGCTATTAGCTTCTTCTAGTAATGCATAGTGTTAATGATCTCTGCCTATACAATGCCAAAGGCTGTGAAAAGCCAGAAGGAAAGACAGCTGGCATAAAGCCAGAAGCAAGAAATCACCTTTGTAAGGCCTGATTGCTGATAGGTAGCACTCAGTATCACAAAGATACAGAGAGAAGTAGAACTGTCAGGAAGCAGGGAGGAGGGAGATGCATTCATGACCCTAGGATAGAGAAAGTTTTTGTTAGTGCATAGAAAACTTGGAATTAGCTGCATTGATATTTAAAGTTTCTCTGTGCGTGTTGGAAAGACTTCAGTTTTGCCTCCCATGACTGTAACAGGGCAACCAAGACACCTGGTACCTATTTGCTGCTCTGCTTTCTTCCACAGTTTGGAAGAAGCTCTTTACTTTTTTATCCATTAGCTTATAGCTAACATTTCATTTCCACCTGTTGCAAATACATGTGGTTTCTCATTCTTCACTGCCAGTGCTGTGAACATACCCCAGGATAAAATTAGGCTCTCAGCAGTGTCCCAGTATTCTCCTCTAAACTGTGCCAATATCTTCCCCCTGTGAATGGAAAGCTTGTTGAGTTTTTCCACTGGCAACAGTGAATGAAGCTGCAGCAAACTACCAGCATGCTTTACAAAGGATGAACCCACGTACCCAGAGCTCTAGGGAGAGCATCATTTATTTCAGTGCCAACACCCACCCTTTATCCACAAAAGAGTGATTGAAAGAAGAAATTCAGGTTCTGTGGCCTTAGCATGATTTTCCTCTTTGTCTCTCCCAACCCTTGCGAAGTGGGGAAAAACCAAGTGTCCACAGATGCAGTTTGTGTGGTAGTTAGGACTCATGCAGGGCCAAAGTGGGGCCCCATACACAAATTACTTTGCCAGCTTGTAAGTACCTGAGGTCACCAACAGCATAGAGACTGTTTGCCTTCTTTTTCAGACTACAACACAGCTGGTGATTAGATAAAAGGGTCACATGCTTTCTGGATGACATAAAATTGAAAATGTCTCTTAGGAAACATTCTTTAAAGGCTGCTTTGTAGCCACCTTGCTTACCGTACAGCAACCTACATCCAAACTAGCAGTTAACAATGGATCTTGCTACATGCTTCTGGAAGTTCAACATATAAATGATAATCGAGTCATTTTTTTCAAGCACCTGTTTGAAAATCAGTATTGCACAAGATGGCTTCATGAGGCCATGACTTCATCTTTGGGAGTAATGGGTTGAAGCATAAACAAAAGGAGATAAGACAAAAACAACAGGAAAGGATAAAGATTGTTGCCCTTCTCCCTTAAAACTTGGGATTTAATAACCCCTGAACACTGTGCACTGTTGATTTTTTACACATATACACACAGAATAGTCTTAGCCCTTGCTCTCACCATAACTAACATGATTAAATGAAGGTGCTCTACACCTCAAGGAATAGAGATCAATACATAACAACAATGGTTGACAGCCTGACTTTTCATCATTCTGAAGCTGCTCCCTAAAAAGTTTAGACATTTATGGTTTATAATTGCAACTTGTTGCTACGTGAGCAGTAATTTAGCACTAAAAGAAGTAAAGAAAGCACTGTTATTCACCACAAAAAGGTCATTCCTTCAAAAAAGGTCTTCTGACATACATCAGTCCTGAGACAATTTGTTACATGCAATTTGTACCCTGCTAAATTATGTCAAGTTACAGAGCTTATTAAAAAAAAAATTAAGCCCAGCAGCAGAAACATTAATTATACAAAATGTCCAAATGGAAAATAGAACTGGAAGTCTTCTCCAAGAGAAAAAAAAAAGAATCTCTAACTATAAACAAGCTAAACTATGTATGTGAAGATGTCAACTGTAGCCAACAGGCAAAAGCAGTGCTCTGGGCTCAGAAATCCCTGAGTAAGTCCAATCAGTGGGCCTGGCTCTATTGTCTTGCTTGGTCTCTTGCTGCTACATTTGAGCAGGAAGGAGAGGAGTTCATGTTGACCCGAACACTACCCTCCAGCAGAGCTGCACAGGGTGATTTGCATTTTACTCGGGGCTGTGCAGCCTTCAGACAGGCCAGTGTCCATCCAGCTGCATGGCCTGATAGGAGCTGTCAGCGAGAGCCTCCCTTCTGCAGCCGTGTGCTCTCTGTACTGCAGGGGATCCTGCTGCCAGGCCATCTCCTCATATGCACTTGAGAGACATAAAGAAAACTAAAACATATCTCCGCTGCAGCTGACAATTTTCTTGGGTGGTATTTCTCCCTGCCAGAAGCCCTTAAATCCTTCAGAATCTGGGTTAGGCAGGTGGATGGAGTTAAACTACCCTTTTAAAACTGATAAAACCTCCAAATTCCTTCTATTTTGCTCCCCATAGGTACAACACCATGAGATGAGATCTCATGGAGCTTTCTACCCCAGAGATATGACACTGACACCAGTAGAACCGGCACATTGTGAACAGCATGCACAGACACACACATGCCTTTTTTCTTTCTGGGGAATAGGAAAAGCTACTCTATCTTCAAATTAGACAATATCCCAGGCAGTAATCCCATTTCTTAATGACACTGATGTAACCTCATATTACTTTACCATTTGGGGATTTGCTTCTGTTACGTTTTTGTATTTTTCCTAGCTAAATTCAGAAGAAAATTAAGCCTTTCTTATTGTCCTTTTGTGAAAAAGTTCTTAATCCTAAAAGAATAGGAGAACTTTTTCTCCAGTGGCCTATAATGCATAAATATTCTGAATATGCACATTGGAGGATAACCTTCAAACATCAGTAAAAAAAATCTCTCAAAGCACAGATATTTTTATTGGCATAGTTGACATTAACAATTAATAATCTAATTTAACCTTTTAAAATAATTTTGGAGGTGTGAACAATGCAAAATAATGACTAATGATAAATCAATAGCAATCTAGTATACTAGTATACTTACAATTCCTGCTTTCTTTCTGATAGAAAAAACTTTTGGCTGCTTTTCTAACGTCTATGGAATCATATTATTTTAAGGTATGTGTTATGGTTTAACCCCAGCAGGCAGCTCAGCACCATACAGTGAGCTACTCACTCTCCCCTGATTGGAAATGGCAAAAATTAGAAAGCTAAAAGTGCAACAATCCATGAGCTGAAATAGAGGTGGTTAACTATGTAAAACAAAAGCTGCACTGACAAGAAAAGCGAAACAAGGAATTCAGTCACTACCTCCCATCATTAGGCAAACGTTCAGCTGCTTCCAGGAAAGCAGGAAGTTGTGCAGAAAGATTTCTTGGAAGACAAATGCCATCATGCTGAATGCCCTCCCCTCTTTCTTCTACCTAGTTTTCATGGTTCAGCGTGACACCACTTGGTACAGGACATCTCTTTGAACAGTCTTGATTCTTCAGACCACGAAGATCATCTAGACCAACCATCAATCCCTGGTGCCACGTCTCCATAGTTCTTGAATGCCTCCATGAACGGTGACTCCACCAGCTGGGCAGACTGTTTGAATACATCACCACTCTTTTGAGGAAAAAATCTTCCCTAAAATCCAATCTGAACTTCCCCTCGCACAACTTCAGGCCATTCCCTCTCGTCCTATTGCTGTTACCTGGGAGATGAGGCCAACCCCACCTTGCTACAACCTCCTTTCAGGGAGCCTGGGAAGGAAAGTCCTTTGTGTTTACACTGATTACCTATATCATCATGTTATCACCGCTCGTATGATCAATGAATATACAGATGTTATAATTAAGAAATATACAGGAAAGTTAGGCTAAACAGGTTATCGCACCAAACAAAAATGGATGGAAAGCTTACCCCTGTCTTGGGCTCGCTGAGAGGACTCCAAGAGGAGCGATCTCCAAAAGACTGCCTTCCCCAGTGGTAGTCAGCAATTAAATGGGGTCTAGGAGTGGTGGAGCCTGGCCTTTTTTCCCATAGGTAGACATCAGTTTAGTGAGTGCCTTGATGGTATACGGATGGTTTGCTTTCGGTATTGGAAAATCCTGCAGTAGCTCACTTGCAGTGCTGACGCAGGTCAGGGTATATCTCACTCCCCTCAGACTGAGGAAGGGGCCCAATGTAATTGACCTGCCATCACGGGAGAGGACTGTGTCTTCTAGCAAGACAGGCTGTTGTTTTGGGCAATGATCTCATCTTAGAGCAAGTGTTGCAATCTCAGCATGCCTGGAGTATGTCAGGTAGCTGTATGGGCAGTCCCCATGCTTTAGCAGCTGCCCATATTATCTTTTGTCCCACATGCTGTAGCTTCTGATGTAACCAATGGGCAGTGTTCTCAGATGGTGAATTCTCAATCCATTAAACTCAGGCCAGAATATCAGCTTCATCATTTCCGGTGACTGTAGGAGCTGATGACCAGAAATGTGGCAGACACACACAGTCCTGTGTTTGACTGTATTCCATATATCTAACCTTATTTAATTCTCTGTAATCCACTGTCATTCGCCACATGCTATCTGACTTTTGCACTGGCCCCATGGGGGAATTATATGGGCTGTGTGCAGGTCTTATAATGCCCACTTTCCCTAACTCCTGCACCATTCTCGATATTTGATCTTGCCCACCCAGCAGTCTAGTGTCTTACATTGGTAATCCGGCATAGTTTCAGCAGACACATAGGCCCATGTTACACATGGCCTCTTAATATTGCCTGCAGTGCCCAGATACTAATACATAAGTCAAGGTCTGAACTCTCCCACAGTTGTTTGGAGAGCCAGACCCCATAGAATATCTATGCCCAGGATGTATTTCTGGACTGGGGCAATAGACACTTTGTACTCCTGGGGTGAGAGACACCCAACTCCCAGTTTCAGCCATGTTTGGATGACAGGAATAGACTGTCCCCCAAAACCACCAATCACTCTGCCTCCATCAAATTTAGTCAGGGATGGATGACCCTTATCCTGGGCTCCCTGAGAAGACTCCACAAGGAGTGATCTGCAAAATACACCCTTCCCTAATGGTAGTCAGCTCTTAAATGGGGTCTAGGAGAAGTGCAGCCAGGCTCCACCTCTTCCTGTAGCACAGGTGAATTATCTTCACCTGTGATCCCAGGGCTGACTCATTACTTGCCTCAGGTGGTCAATCAGAGGTTCAGGCTGTGATTCAGCAGTTTGCATACAACGCTATATTCAAAAATGTAATATGCAGCATTGTATGACACTCTACAAAGAAAACTGATGCTATTCCAGCCAATACCATGATAGTACATATTCTCTATGTGAAATTTTATTTCAGAACTCTTCAGTAGCCTTGGTTTTTTACTATTGACACACATCACTAATAAATAATTAAACTTGAGAGACCGAACATAGTAAATGCTCTAGTGAGAAGACAGCACGTTTTGCCTCACAGGCATGCAATCATAAATGCTGTTTGACCAGTTAAGCAAGAAGCATACAGAAATAAAAGCTTCTCGGACTGATCCAAAACTTGCTGCAGCTAATTGAATCAGTACTATTAACTTCATAGGATTTTAGATCAGCTCTTTAATGAATAAGTGTGCGTTGTTACAATGATTAGGGGAAAAGGGAATTAGTTGTTACTGATATGACAGCAACTCAGCCATCTCCACTGCTCTTCCTGCATTGCTGTTGTCTATAGGGATGCTGTGAGACACACAGGCGTCTCAAAGTCTTAGTATTTCTAATGTTGGATTTCATCTCTTCTCCCTTCAACAAAAATAAATTGGGGTACATTCATACAACATAACAAGGCCATATTTTCTGTTTTATTGTTGTGAATCTGTTGACTTCCTATGCAAGCTGCTCTCCATCTTGTGCTTGACTCAGTGCATTAAGCTGTAAAAATGGAAAAAAAAGTGGACTATGTTTCCCTTGAAAAACAAAATTGAAAGCAGGGGGAAGATCCCCTAATGGAATAGCCTGCATTAAAACAGCTATAAAATACCATGCTGGTTATTGTATTACTCATGCAATTTTTATTGAGAAATAGGCAAAATATACCCCTAACTAAAAGCCTCTAGAACTTCTTGAAATTTATTTTTAATATTGCTTGAGTTAACATTTTAAGTCGTTTATGAGGTTTTTTCTTTGTTGTGTTTATTACTAGTATTTTATATCAGGAGAAAGAGTTTTGATGTATGGCCAAATAGATTACAGTTTTTTCATTCAACTATTCTCCCTTCTCTATGACCTACCAAAGCAGCAAAATACTGCATACAAATCAGTTCACTGCCATTGACATTAGTAGCAGCAAAGATTTAAATGGCATGATTCAACATTACACTGTCTGAAAGATCATACCCTGGATACATCAGATACCACAGCACTAACAAGAGCCATTCTAATATATCAAAGATGATCAGGTTACAGGTTTGGGGATTTGTAAGTAGTGACTTGAACTAGTGACCAGCAGAAAGTTTGTAACTGGGAGAGGCCATTTTTGCTGCGAGACCATCATACAGAAAGAGTATAAAATAAAGTGTAAGGTTCCCTTTTTGCTCGAAGCAAGGCTGATTCAGTAGATAGATTTGCAGAGATGATTGCTTGGATTGTCTCTCAATGCTCCATTCGACTTCTAATAGCAGGTATAAAAATTTTATCTGATTTTCTACTTTATTCTTTTGAAATATTAACCATTGATAAATTATTAAACTTAATATAAAATGTTACAAATGTACATACTTTCATGAGAAGGTCTACTCAGGCACTGCATAATGGGAATGCTTCTGCTGCACAAACAGGACAGATAGCAGCTCCGGTCCTCTTTGCTTTTTTTTTTTTCCTTTTTTGTGTGTGTTTTTTTTTATGTCTGTTGGTCTCTGGTATTTCTTATGTGGTTACATGTTCTGTGTGGTGACATAAAACGCAATGAATCTTTGTGTGAACTCATTTTTTGCCTTCTCTCAACTCATCACTGTCTTGATCATCTTCTCCCTTTTTCTCCCCAGTCCATAAAGCCAGTGCAATTCTTTATAGACTTCCTGTGAAACCACTAAATGTGCTTACTGAAAATGAGTTAATAAAACTGCTGATACTACAGCTGGATCAGAGTACAAACATCTTTTTCCCTTCAGAGGCTCTTCAGAGGATACTGCTCCTTCTCAGGCCAGAACTAGAAATTTTAGCAAGATATTCATGCTCAATGCATACTGAAGAAAGAATTGCTTCTTCCTAATCCAGAGGATTTAAAATATTTCTTTTGTCTGCAAGTCTATTTCAAGTGGAAAGCTCATGCATATCGCAATGTTGGTATTTTTATCATTGAAAAATCACACATTCTTTCAGGGCTGGAAGACTAACCAGGGTCAAGAAAGGCTTAAATTTCCCAAAGGCTGCTGCCGTGCACTTCAGAGCATCTCTGTGTGGTACTAAAGTTTCAACAGTGTTTATACTACAACAAAGTCACTGTGAGAAGTAATTTCTAAAGCACTTCAGATGCTTTTCTGTGCTTGTATGGGAACTGTTGATCACAGCCTGAACCTCTGACTGATCACTTGAGGCAAGCAATGAGTCAGCCACGGGAGCACAGGTGAAGGTAATTCACCTGTGCTACCGGAAGGGGTGGAGCCTGGCTCTACCTCTCCTAGATCCCATTTAAGAGCTGACTGCCACTGAGGGCAGTTCTTTTTCTGGAGATCATTCCTTGTGGAGTTGTAATGCAAGCCTACAACCTGTGAGTGTTTCCTTTTATTTTGATCATCTTTCTGTCATGTTAATTTTACAAAGCTAATCTTTGTGTGCCTATTGACTGTACAGTTGTACACCCATTGATTGTGTAGAGCTGAATAAGGAGTGGAAAGAAGAACTGGTTTTGTCCATTTAGATTTCAGTTTGTGGAATAATTGAAGAAGTCTAAAATGAGTAGCCACCAATATTGAAATATTTCAGCCAAACACTCTTCAGAGCTTTTAGTTTCCCATTGAGTGACTAAGAGCTTAAGGACTGGGAAATTTTTTTTCTCCTAGAAGAAAACAGTTCCAATTCCTTAACAAAACCAAAATAAACCACAAGGAAACTCGTTGTTTCCTTTTATAAAAGGTATGCTAGAATCCACAATTGCATTTTATCTACTGTTATTATGGAGCATGTTATCAGAACAGTAACAGGCCACAGGAAGTCTATTTGCCTATCCTAAAGCAGTTTCAGTACAAGTTTGTTATGAACTGCCAATATTAAGCTAACCTGTTCTTAAGAAACCTCAATGATAATGACTATAATATCTGCCATACTTGTTTCAACTGTAAGAAATTTTGTTCCTTGAGGTCCAGCTAAAATAATGGGCTCTAAGGGTATCCCCCAGATATCTGGGGTATTCATCTCCTCATGAGAGGAGACAAGGAATGTGATGTGTTCAAACTGCAGCTCTTGACCACTATCTCAGCAAAGTAAAATATTGCCATTTCATGGCTTGGGAGATGTTGTTCCATTTTTCCCTGAAATCTCAAAAATCCTATTGCAAGAAGGAAGAAAAATCCCATTTTCTGATCATCACAACTGGGGAAAAAATATCAGGAAAGAACAGAAAGAGCGAATGTTCTTTCTGATAGTGTCAGCAAATAGAGCTGCATGTGCCAGAGAGTGAAACTTGCAGTTCTCTCAGATACTATTTGAATTACAGACTTCAAAGAGATACTGTGCAAGTTATTTGAGGCAGTCTAAATGCCACAGTGGGTATTATTTGGCCTTACATAATTCCAGCAGCTTTAGCATTGTAAAGAAAAATGTCAAATCTGGCCCTAAGTGTTTGTAATATGGTGCATTATCCTGGATACTAACTGTATTAAGTTACCATGAAAATATAAGCCTTAACAAAAGCAATTAACACTCATACCTTGTTTTACATTGGCAACGTACTTCATAGATAAGAGCCTAACAGTGGTGTTAGAGAGAAGTCATGTGGTTTGAGCCATAATACGCTGGTGGAGTGAAGCCCTTTAGGTTAAAGGGTTCAGAATAATGGAAGAAAATATATTTGCAAACTGCTACTGCTGTTTTGATCTAATATAAAATCCTTGCATGGTTAGCTGCTACACTGGGTTTCCTACGTGCTTGTGATTTCAGGTTGCTATGAGATAAATTACAGTACCTTTGCATTTGATTGCTTGGTTTCATGGGATATGGGTAACATCAAGAATGAAAAAATGTGGGAAGACAGATCAAAACAGTGTTGGCTAGAATCTGGCTAGTTGCCTTTTGTTTTCTGCTTTTAAAATAGCATGTCCATACTTAAGCTAATAGACACAAGGGTTATTGCATGCTAATGTGGAAAACTTCCACCTCCACCTACCTGTTGCACAGGGCCTTTTTACCTGCCTTTCCATACTGTGTTTAAAGCTCAGACACAGAGCTGCTGCCCCTCCAATCAGTTTGTCATAGTTTGTCCTCTTTTGTGCGGTAGGACATCAAGATTTGACAGCTTGATTATTGTGACAAAAATGCTACTATGTAACTAAGATGGTTGAGCTAATCAAACCAAAATATAACTGGATTCTGAAAAGGCTGAAGAGCTTTCAAAGCCAGATCTGAGTTATCTGAATACAACCTTTGAAAATGCAATTTACCCTCTCTGCCATACAACACTGCAAAATTACTTCTTGAGTCAATACTCATCTTTACTGCTTCAGCTCAGCTGAACTCCCTAAAAGAATAAAAAACCTGAGGTTATTCAGAGCTCCAGACTTTCCCTGAGGAGGATATTGGATAATAATGCTATCAGCCAAAATCATCTTTGACATTTTACCATCTAAAAAATTATTTCATTGACCAGCCATATGGTAGATCAGATTTTCTGAAGCATGTAAAATTAAATGAAGGCAAGTTATCTTAATATCTTTAATAGTCTAGCAATTTAAAAATAACCTTCTTATGAGTACATATATGACAAATATATATTCATATATTTTTTTCTCTGAAAGAAAGAAAAAATTAACTTCTTACCAAAAGGAAGGAATTTTTCTATTGATTCACAGGTATCTTGGGATTCTACCCAAAAGTTGCTAACATCACTGTACTGGGGAAAGAATCAAAATTTTCTAGGTAAGAAAATTCCTAGATTCTAGAAAATCCTCTGAGAAGAATTTTTTTTAAACAGCAGTTCTGAAAGATAACTGAACTTTCATGCCTCTAGCTAAAACTCTGCTTCCAACCAGTAGAGGTTAAAGCAACTTCTGTGGGCAACCTCCTTCATAACTAACTACTGTGTGGTTTCTTGCCCTGTGTTTGCAGGTTGATTCATCCATTGCTGTAGATAGAATATATGAATAATCTGGCATTACAGTCTGCTCTGATCATGTTAATGCTACAGTAGAATTTAGCACTGTTTATAAAGGAAGAGATGTGTTTTAATTTGGGTATCAAAATCAATCCTAATGTGCTGAAAATAATCATAATGGTTTGATAACTCTCTTAATGCTGTGCACAAAGTCTGACTGCTAAAGTGCAACTCCTGAGGCAGTCCAGCTGGCTCTGTAACAGGACGGTAGGCACACCCAGATCTGGGTTAATGGATCTGGTTAGATGTTAGGTAGAAATTTTTTCCACTGAAAGGGTAGTGAGGCCCTGGCACAGGCTGCCCAAAGAAGCTGTAGTGCCCCATCCCTGGAGGTGCTGGAGGCCAGGTTGGATGGGGCTCTGGGCAGCCTGAGCTGGTGGGTGGCAGCCCTGCCCACTGCAGCAGGTTGGAAGTGGACTGTCTATAATGTCCTCTACAAGCTAAGCTATTCTGTGATTGTGTGATTCTACAATATATCTCTGTGTTACCACTTGAGTTAGGCCAGTTCTTAACAAATGAGTGTGGAAAGGGGACCAATGCACGGGGAAGTAAGAGGTAATGTGTTGTGGTTTTTTTTTCTCAGCTTTACTTTCTGATATAACATTCTTGTATATATATACTTTTCCGTAACCAAAATATGCTATCTTTTTATATTGCACTTTTTATATTGCACTGTAAGTGAAGCAAGAACATTACAGAGAGGAAATCATAAAATCGTGTCAATGGGAAGTAACACATTCTTTTCAGACCCGTTATCCTGATGGAAAAGTGTGCTTGGAATTTGCAAAGATTGTCTGGCTCCATGGATAATTTATCATTGCCACCAGCTAACATCTAGGAAAGGCTTAAAACTAACAAAAGACAAGTAATCCATTTACAATAAATAAATAAATAGAATTGAAAATGTTTCAAAAGCTCATTGCTGCTTCTCGTATTAAACAGCTTACCCTGGTGCATTTAGTCTATGGATTTAGACTATTCTTCACATCATTTGCATGAAGAAGCTTACAGCTCTCCCCAGACAGAGAGCGGATTACAAATGTTCATAAGTCAACAGTCTTCACATTTTAAAGTATTTGCTTATTAGAGGATACTTTAGAAAGTTCAGAATCAAAACCTTGCTATTCCTGTTTGACAAGAAAATCTTGGCAGCCTAATACTCAGTATAAAAATGATGCTTTACATGTCTTCAATACTCCTAGGATCTTCAGGTGCTTTGAATAATTAACATAACATAGCCTTGCAAACATCCCTCTACAACAAAGACCTCTTCACACCATCTTCTTGGAAGAATGAGTCAAAAAAGCTGGTATCCACAGGCAACCTATTCAGTGGTTGGTTTTTCTACTCACATAAAAGGTTTTTGATTGATTGCTCTGGAGGAAGACCTTCTCATGAGCATGCTGCCAGACCTTTACAACCGTGAATAATTGTGTCCACTGAATCTTCAGGTCTGTTATCCTATATTCATAACCATATGGTCATGCTGTCCTCACCCTTTCAGCACCAAGTTGCATGCAGTTATTTTTCTGATTTTGTTAAGATTTTAGAGAAGGAAAAGGCAATACGGTCATGCTATGCATCCTACAGCTCGTCCTCCCCCCTCCCAGCAACTCTGAATCTATAAAGAACTGTTAAGTTTTGAGATGACCAAAGAGACTTCACAGAAGGTCCAGAAAATGTTATGGAAAAATATGTCTGAGCACTCAGGATGTAAGACATGAGACCACAGCAGATTCTCTTCATTGACTGGGATGCTCCTGGACCAGGTTATTATATTGGAACAGATAAATCCCAGCAAAGGCATGGAGAAATAGTTATGACCAAGAGTGAAACAAATCTGAGTGATTGTACTTTTCTCTTAATTCTCATTAGAGGCTATAGTACTACAAATACTTAAAATATTTTAAAAATGAAGAAAAAACATAGAAAACCAATAAGGGAAAACTCACGAATGCGAATTGTTGCACAGGTAGAGGCAACACTTAGTCGCACTGGTTTGTAAACTACACTTGGAACAAGAAATTGCAGCTGCATATGTTTTATGGTATGACATTTTCTTTATTGACTCTGGCCTAACTGAAGCGCGGTGGTTGTGGGGTTTACTAACCTGATTAAAAGCAAGAAGAGAAAATAATGAGATTGTGGTTAGCTGTCTCAGTGAGTGAGATTTTCCCTGTCTTTAGATGATATAGATTGGTTAAAAGACTGTAGGATATATGTTTAAATGACCCTCTGTTTCTCAAATGAACTTGTTAGTGGTTTGGTTTTTAATTCCTAAATATAAAGATCTAGGAAAAAAGAAATGGAAGTACTAAAATAATCACTTGTTTGAACTTCTGATAGAGCTAAACATAGGCTCAAGGTCTCTTATACACCATTCTTTGGTCTACCAGAGATATTTTTACCAGTTTCTTGTTTCACTTGCAGGGTCATGATTTTCTACTGCAAGAGTTAAATCAATACTGCTTTATAAATTGCATCAGTGTAAAAGTTGTTCATGGCTGGGTAGTATATTGCCCTTTCTGGACAGATATAAGGTGCATTACTACACATACCCTAATACAAATATACATGAATGGCACTGTACCATTTTTATTGCAAAAGAATTTTGAAAGCAACTTCATTTTTGAGGTATAAAAAGCTCTTCTAGAATTATTTAATATTTTTTTCTTCAAATCTTTCCCCCTTTCCTCCAGCATAGAGTTGAGATGACTGATTTTCTTCCACTGCTGCACATCTTACTTTACCAAATATACAATTTCTTTAGGTCAGAGTTTTTGTAGCTGACTGCAATGGAAACCAGTGTGTCATTTGGATGTTACTTAGCAATATTATGATAACAGAATGATTAATACTTGGAAATGCCTTGTATTAATATAGTCAAGTAATATCTTAGTAGATATCAGTGTAAAGAAATATGGATATAGATGAGAGACAGAGAGAGAGAAGAGGGGGAATCTTTGTGACTATTAGAGACAGAACTTGAAGTCCCAAAGTCGCCATTAGTGATGATGATTAGTGATCAAGCCAAATCAAGCTGCTTCAAAAAAGTTTCATCTAAAACACAGTGGCTGTTTTAATACTGGTGTAAGTGACTTTATAGTGCTTGGATAGCTGATTATATGAAAGGGAGAATGACTATTGACTGGCTCAGTGACTGAGTCTGTCCATTTCAGAGGATTGTTAATTATTATCTTCTTAACTGAGTCACCCTCATGTGCAGCTTATCAGCTCAGTTAAGTAGACAGTCTGTTAAGAAACTGTATTTGCTTTTCATTTTTATATTCATTTGGCACTCTCTCCTTCAAAACTTCTTGTTATTCATCCTACTTAATTGTTGATTGTGTAGTTGACAACATTAATCTCTCAGAACTGGCCAAACTTGTTCACGCCGTGGATTTTTCATGCTGTTGCCAATAATGGATTTTCTTTATTTCACAACCACCCTCACTATATCTGCATCCCAGGATAACGAGAAGTGCCTTGTTTTGACTGTGTATCACCAGTGATGCGGAACTTCCATCTGGGGTAGGAGAAGTGGATAGTGAGGTGCTGGGGTTGAGTTTTCTTGCCTTGGGTAGAAATGTTCTTTCAGGGCTGATCTGGGAGCCCTTCTATGAAGTATCATTTCATGAATAAAAGCAAATAGATGTGTAAACTCTAGAAGAAAATCGCACCCATCAAAACATTCATAAAGCTGCATATATTCATACGCATATCTGAGGAAGTGTAAAATTACAGACTAAACCATTTTCCAAATAAGTTCTCTTTAATTGGCACAAGGTGTTGAATTATGCAGAACAGATCTCAACAGAGACTTTTTTTTTTAATTTAAAGTTAATTACTTTATCTTGGTTTGCATGTGGAAGTATAATACTTCTTGCACTGACTTTGTATCAGAGACAGCTACTATCCATGTTATTCTGTTCATATAATAAAAATCAAATTGCATCAATTCCTTAACAAAGCACAGCCAAGGCTTCCCCTAATAGAATCCTTATTAGAGAATCAGATAAAACTACCTTCAAATAAAGGACTTTTTAAAAAGATATTGGGATTTCTTTGTAGTGTATTAGATTGAGCAACAGTGGTATTAGCTGCTGGGAGAGGTAGCTTGGAATAAGAACTGCTGGGTAGAAGTAAAGGCAATTAGAGTGCTCTGCACTGTTGCCATGATTCAATGGAAATTTTTTATAAGCCAAGCTAGAAAGGTAAGAGAGTCTTGTGCCATTGGAAATGCTAAGTGATTCTAGACAGCATTTCAACACTACATTTCTATCCACACAGTTCTTCCCTTATAGACCAGTTTCACTCCAAGGCAATGTCAGTTTTACAAACTAAAACTTTCCTCTGTAGGTGTTGCTGAAGCCATAGTGTGGGGAACAAAGGCAAACTCAGAGGACTCTGCTATGATGGGATTCAGCTCAACATTCTTTCTGTGCCCAAAAACTGTGAAAATCTTAACAGGTCTAACCTGAGCTTGACAATGTATAAAGAAGCAGGTGAGTCTTTTGTTTTTGCTGAGAACAGTTTGCACGGGCCTACTCCCAGCCTGAAATTGTATTCAGTTTGTGTCATGAAGCGTGAGGATTGATAGCCCTTGTCATTTGCTCCCAGCCAGTCTAACTGCAGTTATCTTAGCAAAGCACACCCCATTGCCGTTGGACTCCTCTGGAGAGAAATTAGTGGAGCTCAACAGCTTAACAATAGCAGGGCAGGGGCAGTGTGGCCACAGCCAGCCTGCACAAGAAGTGAATCTTGCATACTCCATTGCTCTCCATGTCTCCCTGAGCCACAGCTGGTGGCTCTGGTGGTAGCACGAGGCTGGCAGTGTGCTTTGAGGTGTCTGATGGGGTAACGTAACACCATGGGGAGACAGAGCAAAAAGTGTAATTATTACTAGTTTTCACATTATGGTTCCTAAAGTACAGAGATGACTGTAATATTGAGTACAAATACTGGATTGATTTCCTGACCAGTAATTCTATTGTACTGTAAGCCAGTGTTACACAGTACAGCAAAATGATAATCTTGATCCAACCCCCAGATACAGCAAACAGCACTACAGGGAATGTATAATAAGCAAGGTGCTAAACAATATAGTTCCAAGTAAATCTTCTAAAATAACTCTGAAAAATAATATTTATAACAATTTGGTTTTAACATATCCTGGTCAAATCTGCTGTTATCTCCCCCCTTTGTGCCCCAAGCAGCACACCAGAAAGAACTGTCGTGATTAAACCCAGGCAGATAAGCACTGCGCAGCCATTCCCACAACCATCACAAATCCTTCTTGATGTCTTGAGCATCTTGAGCAGTTGAGGTTGAGGCTCTGGAAGTCTCTGTTAGGGATATCTTAAATTATTCATGCCAGACTCCTCAGCCACTACTATTTATATTATGGTATTCTTGGTGTTACATTTCCCCTCATGGCATGCTGCTATGCCAAAGTCTTTCGTAGACCTGGATTTCAAAAGAATACAAGCTTTTCCCCTTCTCCATCAGTGGAATGTCTGAAAAGCATGAGCAACACCCAAAATACAGATGAGGTTAAAGATCCAGCAAGGCAGAAAGTTCTGTATTTCTACCTTGCCCTTCTTCCTTGTCTCCATTCCCCAGATAGACAAAATGACAACTCCTTCTCTTAGTTGTATACCAAAACTGAGACAGGAGCAGCATGGTACCCAGCTGTGATGGAAGCAGAGAGATGTGATAAGGTTGATGCTGTACTCACAACTGCACTAACAACCAGACTCAAGAAGAGCATGCCATTCAGTGGCATGCAAGATTGCAGCAACATGACTTTTGGATGGCCTTCACTTACACAGTCTGCATTACTGAAATGGGGTATTGGGTCCTTGACCTGAATTTTCATGCTCTTCCTCGAGTGAGTGCCATGAAGAAGCACAATGTGCTCACCTTCAGCTCACAGATGCATTTGGAGACAGGAAACAAGTTTAAGTGGAGTTTGGCATCACATGGGGCAAACTTTTCCTGACAGCCAAAGCAGTGATATTGAGCACTACCATTCTCTGCTGTACACATCTTTGCCTGACCTTATCCTGGATGCATCCCCTTCAACTTACTTCTTTAAAGAGCCTAATAGATTTCCTTTAGCTTGAGGCAGAGCAAACCTCTGCTGGTTTGAACTAACATAGAAGTATTAGAAAAGACTGGTGCTGGGAATTTTTTTTCTCTTCCCCTTTCTGTGCAGTAGGAAGAAAGCGTATGACCTAAATCTGCCAAGCACCTTCAAAGGGAAGGAAGAAACACGTGTGGAAAAGCATTAGAAAGCCACCCAGCTTCCTTTAATTATGATGAGAATGCCAACATTGCTAAATGAATAGAAAATAAACGGAATAAGTGTTAAATGATTATGGTTTTCCTCACATATTTCTTTTCATCTATTCACCAGCAGATAGCTTTACAACGTAAATAAATCTTTTCAGATGTAAACAAGTCTCAAGCACACACTGCTCGAGTAGGTGATGGGGCCGTTGGCAGCTCGATGTGGAGGAAACGACGATCTCCAGCACCCCCTGCAGCATCCTCGCCAAAAGACAGGCTCCGAGCCCACTTCAGGTGGGCTCCAGTTCACTACTGACTGTTAGTATTTCTTCTGTTAGAGTAATTAGATTTATACGCACACAGAGTTTATGCGAAATACGTTTATGTGCAGGCTTTAATAGCACGTTTCTTGGTTTCGTCCCTGCAGCGTGGGAAAAGCAGTATCTGTGGGAGCCCAGTCCCTCACTGAGCATCACAAAGAGCTATGCAGATCTGTGGCAGCCAAGTTCCTTCCTGCCCTACTGTCCACAGAGAGATGTCCCCAATTCGGTCTCACTACCTTTCAGAGGTCCCAGTGCAGATGGGCTGCAAAGCTGCTGGTGGCCCCCACTACACGGGTGAAGCACAGCTGTGAACTTTCACATACTTAGAATCAGGATGGCCTGAGCTTGCTTTTTTCAAGTGCAAGGGAAAAGAAAATCCACAAATTGTTCTCTCTGTTAAAATGCCTCGCAGGCAGGTTCTGAGCAACGCTAATTTGGCTCATCCCCATGGACCTCTCCAGTGACAATTACACAGCCAGAACCCCTCCTGTGTGGGGCATTTCGTGCTGCTCAGGCATAAGTATAGGAAGACAACTGTTTGTACTGTATTTAAATTCTTTGCAATGCTATTCTTGAATGCCACAAGCCCCTGCCCTGTAGCACCTTACCCTTATCTACCTTTCTGCTAAGTATCTGATGTGACTTTTTTCCTCTGTCCTGTCCTCTTGTCAAGTCATGCTCCTGCAGAGCAGCTGCTGCTGGAGCAGATGTAAAACGGTTCAGTAACACTCGCTAATATTAGCTTTGACACTGGTACAGAGACAAAATAAATTCTTTTCTGGGGGAGAAGCACAAATTACTTAATGCAGCAGATGAGAGCACTGTCCGTGACAATGCTGGAAGAGAGCTTGTTTAATATCTGCCTGAACGGAACACGCACGTAAGGCAAAATAACTCTCGCTTAGCAGCCAGGATGCAGCCTGCCACGACCTGCCCTACTCACTTGAGGCCATTTCTCCTTATCCTTGTGGGATCCTGGTCGTTAATCTAGGATCTGCTTATCAGTTTACAAAATGTTGCCTCTGAGGGCCTCAGCTTCAAGGTGAAGTGCCTCATGCAGTGGGCTTTCCATAGCAATTCTAGCAAGCTCTGGCACCAGCAGGGAAGTGGCAAAGCGTGTTTAGATGGGGCAGCTTTTCATTTGTATTTGAACAGACACAGGTCAAAGGAGGTGAAGTTGGCTGGGGAGCAGTACCCAAGCATTGACCCATCCTCTCCTGTTACTCGTCTGGCTGGAAGCGTGGCACAGCCTGGCTGGTCATTGGCAGGAGGAGAGGTGTCTGCATATACAGCAAAGCTAGATAGAGAATGGAGAGCCTCCTCCAGGGGCATAGAAGGGATTCGAGGGTTACATGCCTTACTCAGCAGCCAAATCCCCTCTATATTCTGTACTGTGAGGCTTCTACAACCAGCTTTTCCAGCAGCCTGGACAAAGGTGGAATTACAGCCAGTGCTATTGTACAGAAATGAATCGCTCCCATCTGCAAGAACATCTCTGTCCACTGCTTGCCTGCACAGCTCCTCCCTGGAGGAATGGATTTACTCTGCCCTCACTGACTTCTCTGACACAGTATTTTGTTTGGCCAGAGATAAATGGGTCTGTTCTGAAGGAGAATCAAATCTGACTGCCATTTTCCATGTGTACCAGCCCCAGTAGGAGATTTTACCTAACTCCAAATCTCAGGTGGAAGAGGGATTATTCACTGATGGGATGACCTAGTATGCAAATTATTATGTTCCTGACCTGGAAACTCCTGTTGTTTCTCCTTTGTTCTGCTTTCAGGATGAAAGAACTGAAAGCATTTCAGCAAAGTCAGTACCAGCCACCCCAGTGGGAAATGCCATCAAAGAGTCCCTTTTCAGCAGTGCTACACTGCTGAACACAGGTCAGGAAATAAAGAAATGTGGCCGAACTCAGGACCTGCACCCACTGACACCACTGGTAATTGGCCCTTTGCTCCTCTGAGTAGCGTGCTGGAGCTGCAATGGAAATCTCTGCCTGCTGTGCAAGTGTTGATCTGTTAATCACTGAGTGCATGCCGGCCCCGGCTGTTAGCTGATTCTGTGGACAATTTTTGCTTGGCTTATGGATCACTGCTGCATGTGCAACACAGAGCATTATATTCAGGCAGAAAGCAAGTAATGAATTCAGCACTGAGAAGTAAGAAACTAAACTGTTTAGATAACCTTAGGCTTTTTCTGCTAAGAAAATCAATACAGCTAGAAGCTTAGAAACTACTGACATTGCCAGCAGAGTCCAGCTACAGAGCCATGGATAACCCAATGTAAATGACCAAACCAGTTTACTTTCCATATTTTGGCTTGTATTACTTTGCTGTTGTTTGTTTTTTTTTTTTTTAATTCACAAAATTCCTACACAGTTTGCACATCTCTTAAGATATCTTTGTCTGCAAGGCCTAATCTTTTTAATCCAAAATATAATTTCACAGTCTGACATATTCTCTTTCCTTGCTATATTTTTAGTCTAGAGAAACCTGACATGGAAATACTGTGCTAGCTCACAGTTTCCAGTATAGGTAGCTTACTCTCTGCATTCTATTCACACGTTGATATTCTTGCTGCAATGGCCGACAAGGGTGCTAATTAGCAGCTACGCACCTCCTGGCAGGTTGTATGGGCACACATCAAGCAGCACCTGACTTGAATTTAATTAACAATCACCATTTCACTGCTTTAGTATTTGTTTTGCAGTAATACCAAGAGACCCCAGCCAGCTGAAGGCACAGAAGAGAGAGAGGCAATGATAAATGTTGTAGGGTGCTGAGAGGACTAATAGACCTCAGTGACTCTGACCAATCACACCTGGGCCCAGCAGGTGTATTTAAGATCAGGCCAGGGAGCTGACCTTTTTCCCCATCTGTCTTATGAGTCTGCTTGGTCTTAGTCCTGCTTCTGATTTTGTTTTCAGGGTGGACTTGGTTGTATCTTGTCAATGACTTCTTTCCAGCCCGGTTTCATGGATGTACCTTAGATTCCTGCTTTTGCTATGCCTCTGGTACTGCTTGTGCAAAAATGCTCCTATGTGTGTTCTTTAGATGGCTCGTGGTCTCCATTTGTCACCTTGTGTTACCTAGAGCTGTGGAGTTTCTTAGCACTCAGCTTGCCTTTTCTTATGGAAAGCCTGACTCTTATTGATCTTTTGACATAAGGGCAGAGCTGCCTACACCGGAGGAATTTCCATCAAAGAGGGAGCAAGGGATAAAGACCATCCTTGCTGTCTGCAGTGAGGAAGAGATGTATTCAGCAGTATTCATCACAGAAGATGAACAGAAGGAAATCATGGAACTACCTGTGGCTTTCTCACCTCTCAGGTAAGAATTCAAGGAGAGAAATGGTTGTGTACAGCCTATTAGCAGTCAGATAAGATGTAGCCATGGCATGGAGCTAAGGACGGCAGTACTTGCTGTGCACCAATCTCTGATTGTTATCTCATGACTTTTACTTAGACTCACATTTGTTTTCTCCTGGGCCAAAATTGGAGTACAGGCCCTTTCATGAGTGTGTCTCAGACAAGAGCTCTAGAAGAACTTGATGTAGGAGTCCCTTTTTGGGTATATCCAGAAATGTCAGAGTGCTAACAGAAGTTGTGCTGAGCTCACCCCCGATTTTTGCCTGGTCTGAGAAGCAAGGCATGTGCTCCTTGTTTTCAGTCATTGCTACCTACTGTGAGGCTGTACCACTGAGCAGTGCAGATATGCCCTTAAGTGTGTGATGACATTCAGAAATAATTCTCGTTAAAGGAGGAGGAAAAGCACCAGAGAAAAAGAGTTCTTTTTAAGTAAATAACAAAGGGCTCTAATCTTTGGAGGCAGTTTGTTCCCTGCATGTTTTAAAGCTTATGCTGCAGAAAGATGATGCCAATTGCTGCAAAGTGCTCCTTTTATTTATTTTTTTTTAATCTTGGGAAGGGACTGAAGACAGAATTGCTCAGTAGAAGAAGTATCTTCAGGCCCTGAAGAGTCAAAAATCAGTGAGATCACTTTCCTTTGCATATTTTATATGTCAAACGGCTACCAGTCTCTGTCAGCCTTAGAAACTATCAGAGCCTGCAGCAGACAGCATGCCTCAGCCATAAGGAGTGCCAGCTGGGCTGCCCCATCAGGCAGTGCTGCTGAGCCAACTCCATCCCCTAGCACGAACAGCAGGTTGGAGGGAGCCAAGCTTGCACCCTTGTGACAAAGTGCAGAGGAGGGAATTCAAATCCCTCCTGGGGCTTTATTGTGTTCTTGCTATGCTGCCAGCCTGGAGACTTCACAAGTTCTGTGAACCCAGGTGGAAATACTGTGTGAAACAGCTCAGCATGCTGCAGTGAATAAAACTTTAGGAGAGCCTTACAATTCCCCATAGGGGCTGTGGATGTACATACTGAGATGCTGGATGACAATATAATCTATAAAGCTCTCATGTTCACAGAGGCGTTTCTCTGTAAAGAATGAGGCCATGCTAAACAATGGGAGATTAATCATACCTCTTTCCCTTTCTTCCCACTTATATTGTGGGTCATTAGGTCTCAGGAAGGTGTTAATTCTGCCTTTTATTTGTGTAGATAGAAAAAATAGATGAAAGTTCCACCTGGCTGGTGACTGAGTTACATTAAGATCTGTATCAAAATCAGCATTCGTTGGTCCAAAACAACAAAGAAACAATGCTTCTTCTTGGGAGAGGGGGATATTCGTCAGGTTAGAAGGATTTTATGGAAGGATTATTTTGTCAGCTCTGTACACAGCTCTTGCTTCTTTCCGTGGGAGCTACACATGTGAATAACAGACAGGGAAAGCTGGTGCTCCTAAACATCTTTCTCGTTTCAGTGATCTAAATACAGCTTAGATCATCTCAGCTTTGTTCTGGGTTGTTTCTTTCAAGGAGGATTTCCTTCTCGGGAGCTGTAGGGTGAGAATTTAGAATGAAGTAATCAAAACTGAACTGATTAGTTCTGAAATACTGTCTTGCTCCAATGCAAATCCCCTGGGCAGGCCTGCATTTACTTCTATGTGAGCCTGTTCTGTGTCTGGTGTTATTTATTGTGAACCCGTCAGGTCAGCGCTTTCACAACCAGAGCAACAAGTTGCAGTTCACCCTCCTTGCTTTCTTTATCAGATTTTGGTTTATTGTTGTGTTGTTTTGTTGTTGGTTTTTTTTTTTTTTTCCCTTGACATGCTGCTGAGAAGTATTTTGTTGTTGTTGTTTTTGAGCTGAGGTTAACAGTGGTTAACTGAATTCTGCTCATGTTTCAAGTGACATTCATCTGTGTGGAGGACAGGGCCACCAATACAAGAGTTCAGTGATCAGATAAGCTGAGCAGAAATCAGAAAGGGGAAGGGAGAAGATCTAACTGGGTGTTTGAACTGAGATAACGTTTAGAGACTGGAAACTTACAACTGAGAGGGGAAAAAAACTTGGGGAAATTTAAGTGAAAATAGTCCTCTATTTCATACCTATCACATTTTAAAAAACACTTGAATATTTTGTTATTTTGGATATTGTCTTGTGTTATCAATATGTACAATTTAGAACTGGTTCTGAATTTAAAATCTTCGGAAGTAGCTTATAAAGACTGAAAGCTTGGAAAGCTTTGTAGCAAAAGCAGTCAATTAGATTATTTCCTTCCAACGGTTTGCAAGAACGGGCACAAAACTTTACTTTTCTTCTACAGATTAAACTGGAAGTTCCATTAAACTGCTTCACTTCATGCCTATTAGGAAGATGGGTTCACTGGTAACTGTTTCCACTGAGGGTTAAGAGACTGTTAAACTCTTCGGCTTTTCTATGACAAATGTTATTGAAGTGTATTGCAAAAGCTATTTTCAAATTTTAAAACAGATTGTCTCTGGAATTATGGTCTTTTACACCAACTTTCAGCTTAGACTAAACTTTTATAGTCAGGATATAAAATTCTGAAGGCTTGTAAAAGAAAACTAGGCTGACTGTGGGGTCACGAAGAGCAGTGGTATAATACAGTTCTCAGCCTGGATATACACCTCATCACAGTCCACTATAAGGAGTAAATATTACAATGACTGTTCTTCCTCATGTGCAGCTGTGTAAACATAATCCAGAACATAATAGTCTTAATGTGTAAATGATATTTTTCTTAATGGGAGAGCAAGGATAGCTCACATGTTGCACAAGTTTTCTTACAAGCATAGCCTTAGCGACACCTCCTAATCCCAAGCACTTCAGAAACAGAACACTGGAAATACATCTTCTGGCTACGTGTGAAATTAGAGGGCAGAAGCACAGGGAAATCAAAGTTTGAGCTCTCTTGAGGTAAGCCAAGCTCCGGGGTCTCTGAAAGTTGATGGGAATGGATCAGTGTATTAAAGACTGGATGAAGGACATTTATCATGGATGGTGCGGGGTTACAAAGGTTGGAAAGACAGCCTGCAGGACTCTGGTCCAACCTTCGCCTTCAAAGTAGGGCTAGCAGGAGGGAAAAAAATCTCACTCTATTATGTGGCCATTCAAATAAATGCTACCTCTGCTGAACTGCAAGATTGTAGCAGTGCTTGCTCAGCATCTAGATTGAGTTTGATGGACAGCAAGTCACTCTAATATCACCTCAATACAATTTTTTTTCCCTAGATCACAGTGTAAAGTGCATGTAGCAGATGAGTGAAGATTGAGTCTCTTCAGTCACCCTGTTTCTATTCTGCTAGCAGAGTACATATGAATAGCTGCCTTATGACACTTAATATCTATAAAAAACACTTTATTCATAGGCTAATTTTCTGGGGGGAAAAAATGACTTAATACAAAGTTAGAATGCAGTCTGACTTCATGCATCTCCTCCTGGAGAATGGACAGCTGCCTTTCAGGCTTCAGAGCCACGTGTTTTGCCATCTACTTCCCCTTCTCAGAGAATGGACGAAATTAGCAGAAATTAGTGATGGTAGCAAACAAATCTATTCCAGGGTGAGACTAAAGATTTCTAATGATCCAGCTCATTCCTATTGTTGTAACATTATTACATACTTCGTAGCTAGTGCTTAATTGCTCTGCCACCAATGGAGTTAGCAGGAAAACAATAAGATTAAGAATTCTTCAAACGCTCTGCTCTCTTTAATTAGCTCCTGGCTGCAAGGAACTTGGTGAACTACTGGTGAACTCTGGCTGAGAGTTAATGCTTGTAATTTCGTGCTTTTGAGCAGGTTCACTGGTATTTCCTAATAGTGTTTCTGGCCTTGAAGGTGCTGGATAATCTGTCCACTGGAAAGGGTGTTGATACTGCCCTATTTGTTACAGAGATGGTCAGGTGGCAGTGCTGAAGGGAACACCTCAAACTGTAGCAAAACAAACAAACAAAAAAACCGAGAAGCCCTGGATTACTGCACCAGTCCTCCTCAATCTACTGCTTTCCTTTTCCATGACTGCTCTGCTTCCAGCCTGACTCCCCACGGAGCCCTCAATGTGCAAGGTTTGTAACTCCATGGTAGTCTTGATGGAGGCATCGAGGGGTTATCAGCATAAAAATAGGTAGAATGAGTGATTAGAAATTTTCTGGAGGACAGTATGACAGGATGAATCTCATGGGCAGGAATTATTTTCCCTCCTATGATCCCAGGGAACCTAGGAGTTTCAATTAGGGCAGAAGTGCTCTGCATTTTCACACATCAATCTTTCATTGGCCTCACATCAATCATTCACTGGTTTGTGCAAATAACTTTTCTCAAACAATCTTCCTCCATCAGAAACAGGCACTGTCATCTGCAAACATGCTTGAATATTTCATTGTTGCCAGATGATGTTTTCTTGTTGAGGCTTTTTGTGTGTTTCCTGAATGACATGGAAAGATAGTCCCTGTGCTCTCTGCCCTAATGAGACTGGAAAGCCAAGGCAAAGCCAGGCAGTTGCTGGTGCTGCGTCCTAGAAAACCTTTTCTCTGTGATCAGTGAAAGGACAGACAAGAGGAACTGCAAACAAGGAGTTAGTTGCTCCCTTCTTTGACTACTTCAGCCACATCCAACCTAGCTGATATCAATAGTGGTTGGGGCAATGACAAGGGTATCTCCAGTAGAATAAACCCCCCTGTAATTCAGGAAAAAGTTTTAGTGATCTGCTACTCCACCTAGGCTATCACAAGTCTATGGAGCCAGATAGGATCCACCTGAGTGAGCTGATGGATGTGCTTGCCAAGCCACTCTGGACAGGCTCAAGAAGACAAAGTGCTGTATCCTGCATTTTAGTCACAGTAACACCATGCAAATGCTACAGGCTTGGGGTGGTAGCTGGGAATCTGTGCAGAGAAAAAGGATCTGGGAATGTTGGATGACAGCCAGCTGAACATGATCCAGCAGTGTGCCTAGGTAGTCAAGAACGCCGATGACATCCTGGCTTGTATCAGCAATAGTGCAGCCAGCAGGACTAGAGAGGTGATAGACTCTGTACTTGGCACTCTGTGAAAAAGGACTTACTGATATCCAGTTTGGACAACATGTTCACCCCTTTCTCAGAGAAGAATATTGTAGTTGTAATTGCAAGTGCATCTAAGATGTCATTTTTATTCCTAATAATGCAATTATCATCGTGTTCAGTGACAGTAAACAGCTTCTAATACGTAGTAGACTAATTGGATTCAGGTCTTTTTTAAGTGCATCAGTAGATGCAAAATACAAATTAACACCATCTTCCTTTGCTGCTGTGGTCATAGATGTTTCCCTCTGAAATTGCAACAGTTCCTGAAGATATGTTGAATGTCTGTTTTTGCTCTCTGTCTCATCGTGTTTCTTCTCAGTCCTCTGCTCTTACAGTGGAAAAGGCTTTGAAATCAACTGCTGAAATGTGGTTCAGTTTATGGTTCATAAAGGGCTTTGGGAAACTATTTTGTATAGAATGCATGATATAAATATAGGCAGCATATTTATTCCCTTTTCTTAGTTTTAAAACGATACTATTAAGTGGCAAACACATCAAATGGGTAACATAGCTTACTGGAGCCCTACCTAACAAAAAGCACTTAAGTGGATGCTTAAAATTAAGCAGGTGATTTAATCCTCTCTTATACAGTTCTAAAACACATGCATAAGTCTCACTGAAGTCAAAGCAGGCACATTAAAGGTAAGTATATGCTAAGCACTTTGTTAAATCAAGACCTAACTCTACCTATAGTCATATCCATTTCTAATTCTGAAAAACAAGAATGTTGCAAGAGGCAGTGACATCTCAACTTCTGCCCCGATTAAATAAGTTAAAAAATCATGAATCCTAAAGCAATTACATTGCTATCATATTTCTTTCCCTTTAGATTAATCTGAAGTTTGATATGCCTTTCTATAGGATTAATATCTTAACAGCAAGGTAATAGGTAGTATGACATTTAATCTCTTTGATTAAATTCCATACTAAAACTGTCCTATAAATAAAAGAAACAATTGAGGCAGCCATAAATTATCTTCATTGTTGCAAAGTGATGGATTTAGTGGTAACAGAGGATAAAATCTCATGAGCTCATTAAAAGCTATAAGGGTTTCTTCCTTCTGCAGACCTAAAAGACATGGCCTACGGCAGGCTTTTCCACGTTCCTTTCATTTAATGAGCAGAAACATTAAGAGGAAATAGAAGATTCTGTATGTACCCACCTATTTCATTTTCTGCTAGTGATAACCAGATCCAAAAAGGGATCCTCTGCCTCGGGTTTTATCTTGCATACCTACTGTGGTCTCAGCACTATATGTCTAATGAAAGGCAATATACTTTTGGTTAATAGCCAGGATCAAATCATTTGGGGATCTGAGTCTACCACTGACTTCCACTGTGACCTTGGGCAAGTCGATGATGGCAAATTTTCAAGAGCTCAGCACTGACCGTTGCAGTCAGCTCACAATATATTAGCTATAGCCATAGCGCCAAATTAATAAGGCTTGGATGCAGTCCAGTGGACTGTGCTCTTCAAAATATTTGCTTAGAAGCATCAAAAGATGCTTATCACTGACCTGCTTAAAATCTGCATGCAGAAGCATGTCCCAAACATCTTAAGGTTCTGCTGTACCCGAGATGTACCTGGAGGATCCATTTCTTCTTATGCAAAACAAGCAGAAGATTGTGCCCAATCAGAAAAACTTTACTTAACGTAACAGGGCACCACCTCATCCTCTTCAATTAGAGAACCATTTTTACTGCAGATACTGATGTCCTTTTCCTTTCAGTTCAGGAACAGAAGCTTTGACAGCTGCCAGAAGGAGAACGTGGACAAGGCTTTCATCTGAGTTTCTAGGACTCTCAATGGCTTCTGTCAGTGCATTCATTCTTCCTGTAATCAGTGTCCCTTTGGCCACTTAGAACAAACTGTCACTGACATGAAACCCATCCTCTAGAAAGGACAGCACAGCTTCACACGCTGTGATTTAGGGTCCTATTGCACTGTCTGCCTATGATGTGTGTGGTCCCTAAGGATGGAAATTGACATTGCTTAAAAAAATCAGCCTATTCATGTGATTAGAGATTCAAATGCATGGCTTTCTGCAAATATGCATTTTTAACATAAAAGGCTGCCAGCAGGGAGGACTCCCATGGTGCAGTTTGTAGGATCTTGTAAGAATTTAGTGAGATTAAGTTCCTGTAAATTCCTTGAAGCATCTATACAACCCACAACACAGTTCTGCAGTGTGTTTTGTCAACTGAAACACAGCTAGGTCTTCCTCAAGTACTGCTGTCAAAACAGCAGGGCCTACAATGCCAGGAACATCCAGATTCCTACTTGGGGGGGGCTATGGGGAAAAGCCTTACTGTGAGTAGTGTGGGTGCTGCTCTGCAGGAACAGGCTGAGTGATCTTCTCTGCCATCAGCAGAGACCAGAAAGCTTGTTTCAGCGTACTTAAACAAAAGTACAAGTGCATACTGACCAAAGAATTTCTATCTCTAATCTCAGGAGTTGTCTACAGCCACTCTACCTTAAAACACAGTCTGTCTTTGCAGAGATCCACTGATGGTGGAAGCATGCTAACAAATCCTGTTAAATCACTCCATTCTTGAACTGCTTTTTAAAAACTTTGTTCTGTCTTCCTGAAGTCAATTATTTAAACATGTTCTGTTCTGACCGTTTCCCTTCATAATATATTTTTGCTGAAGAAGCTATAAAAGGATAGCCAATGTATTCTTCACTGTCCTGTTCAGCTGTGCATTCTTTGATTAATATTCCAAGAAAAGTTCCCACATCATGTAGCTAAGTACAGTTGCTCAAACCTAAGAAAATGTCTGCTTTAAAATTTGTTTGAAAGACAGTGGTTTAGAATGGATGAACCAGAATACAGTGAGCTGAAACAAGACAAATTTGATGTAGTTAAGCTTTGTTTTTGTTGTTGTTTTCTATTTGTTTTAGTTCCTTTTCCCCAAAAGCACTTCATCACTTACTGGTATATGCTGATTTGCACCTGTAAATGGCATACAACATTTTCTGCATGGACTACTTTTCTGTTATCTGCTTTCGATATTTCCGTGTACCTTTCAAATCCTCCTGCCATATGGGTTTCAAGCACTTGGAACTAGCGAATTTACAAGGTTCGTGTAGGTGAATGTTCAGAGGAACTTCTTTGTTTACCTTCATTGTTTGTACATCTATTGAGCCAAGAGCCTGAGAGATGCTGCAGACATTAATATTTACTAACATCAATGGTGAAGAAAAACACTCAGCTTCATTTAGGCCTCAGCCAATTTTTTTCTCAAAATTTTACTCTTATAGCTTATTTCATCTAAGAAAACTGCTGTAACACCAAAGACTATCGCTAGAGTCACCTTGAGGGGAAAGACTTCAACCTATAGACACTCCACTTTTATATTGGTATTTAGGTATTGTTTTGGAGGTTTTCCATGAGATGTTAAGACTTTTTTCCCTTAAGCACTGCATTAGTGTATCTCAGGTTGGCTTGCTGAACTGTTCAAAGGATCAGTCTGCATGTTTTCCTTCCAGATCTTCTTTGATTTATTTGTGTAGAGGATTTAGAAAATGAGATACAGAACAGGGACTGCAGACATTGCTGGCAGTGGTCTTGGTCTAGCTGGAGGCTTGAAGAATGAGTGAAAGCTCCAGATACACAGCAACATATGTCAAGAGGCAATACAATGGAACTGCAAATTCCAGAGTGGGATTGAGCTACACAGAAAAGGGATTTACTGGATATATTTTAACTGACCAGGAGGTAGAATTTGATGACATCCTAGGGTTGACCCTTTTAATATAGACAGACTTGAAAAGAAATATTCTGTCTTTTATGTAATGGCAAATACCCTTGAGGAGTAGGGTTGTCAAACAGTGATAATCCTCTGTGTTTATTTCCAAGTGGAGAATTAGTGGTGTTGGGACTGGAATGTTTCTGTCTAGCTAACGAGAGAGCAGAAGTACCACTGTATGTCTTCCCTTGCCATTCACTCCTTCCTCCTCAGGCTAGGAAGCCTGAGTTCCCAATACTCCTATTCCACTGCTATGTAGTTTTTGTTGTTTGGTTTTTTTTTTTAATCTATCAAGTTCTTATGATAAACAGGTTTGAGTAAATTTTTTTCAGTTCTGTGGATCCCATGAGAGGTAGAAAAAAAGGAGGGCTAAATATATAAAATAAATTATTCATTCCAAGTTATTTACCCAGCTCTACTTATTTGTTCTCATTTACTTCCTTTTACTTAAAGTAGATCATTCATCTTTTCCTCTTTCCTTAAGAGATATTTCAAATGTTTTTTTAATCACTCTGTACATATGAAAATGTAGTTAGATATTACCATCATTCTGCTGCTTGGGAAGCCCACAACTAGTATTACACACATTGAAGTAAATAAACCTCATTAGTTTTGTTAACTCCATTAATCATAGTCAGCAACATTAATGAAGCCTGCTTTGCTGTCAGAGTTGGGAATAATTTTTCTCATTATTAACTTTTGTGTTAAGTGAATCAGTTCTCTGCAAATTTGTCTTCCAGTACTACTATATGCTGTACAAGGTCAAAATTTTACTGTGATTTTTTGAAACTTAAGTTTACAAGAATAAAATCTTTTAAAAGTATTTTGAAAGGTTATGTGCTTGATCACAGAAGAAACCGAGAATCAGAAAGTGAGTGGGTCAAAACGAAAAGAGCGCAGAGTTAAGCGTCCACTTCAGTTGTTATGCTGTACCTCCCATCTGATGGAGGTGCCTTTGAGTGCTGGGCCCTGAATCTCTAATGGAATTTAGTTGTAGGAGTGCTGAGTCTGATGTAATGGTCTATACTTGGAGTTCTGAGGAGCTTTCCAGTCTGCAGAATTAGTGTTTTCTGAAACGCTTGAACTTTACCATAGTGTTTCATAACAAGATTCTTGCTGTACATTTATAGACTAGGATTTCCACATTTGGAGGGTACAGGAGGATGCTATCATAGCAACTATTTTAATGATATGGTAACACCAGTTTCTGCTTTTGATGCTAATTTTTATTTTCCAAATATCAGACATTCTGTTTTCTGGCACGGGTTAGAATTGGCAGCATCTAAATTACATCTTCCAGTAAAACTTTGCAGCTAAAAGCAGGAATAACCAGTGACATGAAAGAGATAGTTTTGCTTGGTACTGGACTATTCACATTAATACACACCAGCCTTCTGTATATTCCTCTATTTCAGTTAAATTCAGCATTACAAAATGCTCAGTGTTAAATGTCCATGTTGAGTTTGAGGGCCGATTTAAAGAACAAAAACCAGATGTGTCTCCTGTGTGGCACTGCCTCAGTCAGGAAGCCTTGAGGTGTTTCCCTGGTCTCTGTCCTTTGCAAAATAAGATATTTTTTGTTCTTACATAATCAGCTTGTGGTAAGACTCGGGTAGGGGGAAGAATTTTAAAACGGCACTTTAGAACTGAGTAATTGACTGCCTGAGCCTTTATGTCACATCCCTTTAAACTGCTCTGTGGCTAACTTCCCCAATTTCTTTCAGCAACTAATGCTGAGTATTAGTTTAATGGGTCATAGTCACTGATTAGGTCATAAATACAGCAATCTCATAAATGAGGCTTAAAACAAAACAACTATTCAGAAGACTAAAACTCAGCACAGCAATACAAAATAGCATGGATCTCTTGGCCCTCCTGTGCCTTTCCTTGGCTTATTGCTTTTTCTTTGCGCTGAAAGGAAGAGCTGCTCACTCCTTAAAGACATTACAAAATCTTGCACCATTCTTTTTTGCCCCCTTTGTCTTGTTTTGGTTTTGTTTTGTTTTTTTTTTTTTTTTGAAGCCAGAAGGAGCAGGGTTGAGGGGCTGTCACTGTGGAAAGATTTGAAATTGTTTTAAAATTGTTTTAAGACTGAGGAAGACTGTGGAGAAAAAAGACCTGGCTGGCCTGAAAGGGTCAAACAGGGAACATGCGGCGCCTCCTGAAAGGGAAGGACTTTAACAGTCTTCCTCATAAGACCACCAGGATCTCATTTGTTTTGCCAAGTATCAGTGATATTCCTGTTCTACAGCAGTCTGGTATGTCCTACATTGGCCAGAGTTTCTAAGAGGAAAGGCTGCAAATGAAAGCTACTTCATTATTGCAGTGCTTTATTGAAGTCTTTAAGGGGTAACTAAGGAGGTATTTACACTGACCTTTACAGCACTGGCCTGAGGCTCAAAGCAGCACAGCAATATTCATTGCCAGTGAAGCTCTGCTTACAGGTTTGGTGCTGGAGCAGGCGGAGGGAAGCAGGTTGTTACAGCAGTGCCCTTAAAGGTTTCCAGGAATTGATGCCTCAGATCTGATATGCACTAGTGAATGGGGGGTATTTGCAACTCTTTTTGTGTATCTCAGCCCTGCTCTGCATAGATGTCACTTTGCCATATAATGGTGACATCTTATTTAGACTATAACATCTGAAATTGCAGAGCTTTTTTTATATCTTGCGGTCCCCTGAACCAGAGCTGATAAATTCATAACAAGGAAAATGGCATAAAGACAGGGTCTTGAAGGCATCTGAGCCCAGTTCACAGGCAGAAAGCAGAGACACAGCTTTCAGAGTGAGCAAGAGATCAGACCGAGAGATATGTCAGAAAGTGTGACCAACTGCATGCAGATGAATATGATGAATCAAGTCCTGAAGCTCGTGAGATTTTAAAGCAAGTTTTGTTATTTTTATTTTTCTATCTCTGCAGTTCTCCCAACAGACCTCCTGTTGAGCGACAGAAAATCAGTCTGTGGTGCTGAAAATAGAATGGTCCTGCCTAGCCCAGAAACAAGATGATCTTGGACAGTAAATGCAATTTTTTTCATTAAGAAATAATCAATCTCTTTTACTATTTCTGTGCTGGGTGAGTTCTATTATGCTTTCTGAGTTTTCCCTTTCCTCACCTCCTTATCTGCCTAAATCTTCCCTGATTGTCACATTCAAGTATGTGACATTTTCCTACCCAATTCTCATGAAAGCTTTCCAGAATTGATGATCAGGGTAGCCTGAGGAGACAGAGGAAAGAACCTATCATCTTGGATTTTCTTTGGTGGTTAAAAAGCAGCAGTCCCAATAATTGTACTAATTCCTGTTATATTCCAAGCAGTCTGTTCTGAGAGAAGCGTAGCAAAAAGTAGGAAGGAAACTTTCCCAGCATGTGGTTGGGAAATTAATGCATTGACCCTGACCTTCGCAGAACCATAGAGTGGCTTAGGTTGGAAGGGACTTTAAAGATTGTTGAGTTCCAACACACCAGCTCTGGGCAGGATTGTCACCCACCAGATCAGGCTGCCCAGGTCCCCATTCCACCTGGCCTTGAATACCTCCAGGGATGAGGCATCCACAGCTTCTCTGGGCAGCCTCTTACAGTCGTTGTTGAAGTCAAGTTGCTAGAGGTGTAGAGGTGACAAATCACTTGTTCCTTCATTCAGTGGGGCCAAAGCAATCTCCTGGTTGGCTTCTGGAGATGTGGAAATCAGGTGGGATTGGTCCCTTCCTGCCAAGACATCAGTTCCCCACAGGAGTTTTCCCCTCAAGGCAGAACCCTCTTGTGCCTATTCCTGAGGGTTGTTCTGTACAGGGCACAGCTAAATGACTGGTTCGAAGATCACTTTTCATAGTGCCTTGGCTGGTGCTTCCATATTTGAAGGTGATCTGCTGTCTCCAGGCATACAGAAGTCCCACAAGTCATTTCTGAAGATAAGTCCCTTTGGGGATTTACTTTACCTTGTAACTTTTAGGGCTGTATTCTTTACATCCATAAAAAATGAGTCCTGAAGCTTATTTGGTTCAAGAGTAGGGTCTTTAAAATAACAAAATGTTTGAAGAGTTAATGAAATCCAGACTGTGAGCAGTAGAAGCTGAGCTCTATCTCTGATATTGTTTTCCTTTTGTTGTGGATTTGCTCAGGAATGTTAGTAGTATCAGTTTCTTGCATTTTGAGTTTTACCTTCAAGGAAGTGTGACTCTCTTAATGAAGCATAATTTCCAAGGACAGGTCTCCAAGGCGGGATGTGTCAGAGAAGACAAACCAGAATGTGTATTTCTTATTAGATCTACGGAAGCACTGTTCTCAGGACTGTCTGGGGGTCAGAGAGGAGGAAAATGTATCCTAAGAGCCATATATCTGACAGCCTGTGCAAGATTTTCTGCAACAGGGAAAAGAAGCACCTGAAGTGTCTGTCTGTGAGATGATGAGCCTCCCATCACACAGCTGGATTCTGCCTTTCTACCAACTGCGGTTTCTATTCTGCATATAGATAGACATCAGAGGCATGCAGTGTAAATAAGCATGCTATCAATCTACTGTAACTTTATTTAAGGCTTTCTCATCACGCCAAAATTTCAGGATATTTTTGTTCTATTTCAGACTCTGAGCCAGCCACCTTAGCACTCAGACAGGTCTGGCCTTGCTGAATTTAAGTTGTTTGGATGAGCTTTCATTCCTTTTAACATAATGAAAACCAGAGAGTGAAGCGAGGGGATCAAAGTTAAAATGAGTTCATTGTAGTGCAGATGGAGCAAATTTAAGATTTAGGATGAAAGTCCAATTACAGTACGGCTTGATGAAGATTTGTTATCTGCACAGAAATGTATGAGCGAAACTTCCTGCATGACAAAGTTTAGTCATACCTGCTTTATATAATTCCATTCATAAAAATAAAAAAAATTAAAAAAATAAAAGGAATTACTTTAAAGGAACATTTATTAAAAAATAAAAAAGTAGTACATTGGGGCTTAGCAAAGAGGAAAAGACAGGATTGAAAGAAGCTTTTCAGCTAGGCAGATAAGCCTGGAAACAGGAGGCATAATGGACTTAGAGATCTGTATGGAATCAGGGTCACAAGTGAATTTAAGGAAAACAAGGTGAGAGGATCAGTCACACGCCCAGCAGAAGCATATAAAGGCTTTTGTTCTTTTTTTCTAACTGGAGAGAAATGCAGGAGGTTTTGTAGGAAAACAGTGTCTGCAGTGATAAAGCATTGTGTAAACCTTGTAACTCTGCGCCTCCTGTGAAGTGTGCCAGAACTGCAGCAAAAGGAGCGCATGGCAGACTTGATCGACACTTTGCCAAGGGAGGGCATGAGCACAGGGATGAAAGGGTTGCCGTGCTCTCCTGGCAGCTCAGATGTCATGCAGAGATAAAGGTTACTGCTTGTAACAAGTCTAATTTTCCAGGGAGAAAGCACGCAACACCACAGCTCTTCACATATGGAAAATTTTAGTGGAGCAGTGAGTTGGGTACATGCAGGCTTCAAGACTAACAGCAACAACAGAGCCAAGCTCCCTGCTGTCACTGCTCTGCTTGCAAGAAATTGCATGCTGCTCCTATCTGGTAAATGTGTGGGGATGTGAAAGGAAGGTGATGCCCTTTGAAAAGTGATGTACCCTGCAAACAGGAATCCTCACCTTGTCGCTGTAGGGATGTAACACTGGACTTTGTGGTGCTTTGATGTTGCATCAGGATCAGAACTAATGCTGGCCACTCTCGGGCTGGGAAAGGCTCTGAAGTTGCAAGGTGTTGTGCAGGCAGGGTCACCAGTACTCTTATGCTCTTCAAAGCTCAACCTCGTGTACCTGCGTTATTAGTTTGAAATGTTCAAAACATAATGAATTTGACTCCCCCAGTTTCACTCCCTACTAGGAGCTGATTCCTTCGCAAAGATCATAGCGTGAACTGGGAGAAGACATTTCATTAAATTATTAGAAGTTTCATGAGCAGATTGTTACATCGGGCAAAATGGGCAATTCTACATTTTACTCAGTATTAAATATTTCATCTTTAAATTCGCCAGCAAGGCCATCTTTGTGCAAACCTTTGTGCTAATGAGAAGTTAGAAAAACTGAATATGATTTGGTCATCTCGCAGTTCACAGGAGGTGGGTGAACTCGCTCTTTCCAAGCCCGCCTAGCAATAGATCGATAGGATTAGTTCAGTGCTTGACTGCCAGCTGCTAAACCTCCCAGCCTAGTCACCTAAACACTCATTTGGGCACCAAATTCTCTCTCAATTAGAACACAGGAGGAAGGATGGGATGAAATGGTGCTGCCCTGGAATGGGCTGTCCAGGGAGGTGGTGGAGTTACCATCCATGGAGGTGTTCAGGAGCTGTCTGGATGTGACACTGAGGGACACGGTTAGTTTTTCTTGGGGTTTGTTTTTTTCAGCTTTCTGCCCTCCCCGCGCTGCAGCAGGAGGGCAGCAGGGCTTTCCCCGCCTATGCCGCCCTGAGGGCGGCTGCAGCTACTCGTGGATGACTCGTGCCACCGCGCGGTGCTGCTGCCGCACTGCCGCCGTGCTCAGCCTGTAGCCCGAAGCTCCATAAGCACTGCCTTCGGGCTGCCGCTGCCTGCGCCGCTTCCCACCTACCGGTGTATTAAGAGCTCTCAAAGAGAAAGCACGAAGTGCCCGAGAAAGCAGGCAATGGGGTTTGCTGAAAAATGGCTTCGAACGCACCCCTGACCCAAGAGGCAGTAAAAACCCAAAACGAGGATACTCCTTTTTGTGTTACGGAGCTGATATTTTCATCTGAGGGACGTGAGGAAACAGCATTGTTTTCTTAGCAATCAGTGAGCAATCTTTGCATCCCTGAAATCAGACCAGAGCAATATTCTGCTCAGTTGGCTCCTGGCATGTGCTGAGTTCTGGAAGACTTTCTCACTATGTAAATGATGTAACATTAGCGTGGTTAATGAGGAAATAGATGCTTAATGGCATTCTAACATATTTTCTAAATTGCATTATGTTTTTCAGGAGACTCCAACAGGGAATGATCTGTCTCACAGACTTGAACCCTCACAGTTTTCCCTGGTTTCCTGAAGAAGCAGTGTTTGCAGCAGTGTAAGTATTTCTGCCATACTTTCTGTTTGACTGTCTTTTGCACAGTAGAAGTTTCAAAGATTCCAAATTCCCCTTACATTTTACAGAAATATGAAAAGATCAGAGAGGCACTCCTAGTAATTTACCCAGATTAAAGAGTGGAGCAAGAACTGACCCTTCATTAGGTATCAAAGCATGCTCTTGGGAGGGCAGCTGGAAGACACAAGTCTGCAGAATTACCATCTTCTTTTGATCTGCTGCTCATAAGATGACACGTTATTCTTCCCTGTGCACACAAAGACAAAGGTGGAAATCACAGGTAATTCTCACACTTCCGCAGTTTTGTAACCTGAGTCATTTTTGTAAGGTCATAATAATACTCTCAACTTGTTAACGATGGCAACATTAGGTGTGCTTTTTAGGTCTAGATAATTCTGTTATCATTTCTATTTTATGATTTTTATTTATTTATTTATTTATTTTTGTAACCAGAAATTACCCTGAAAATCTGTCACCCAGTATTTATGTCAAAGAATGGCCTGGGTTGAAAAGGATCACGATGATCATCGAGTTTCAACCCACATGCTATGTGCAGGGTCACCAACCACCAGACTAGGCTGCCCAGAGCCACATCCAGCCTGGCCTTGAATGCCTCCAGGGATGGGGCATCCACAACCTCCTTGGGCAACCTGTGGCTGGCTTAGCAGTAGGGATTTTGAATGACAATCTAAAGAAAGAACTCCTCGTGATAATGAATTTATACATATGAGGCCCAGTACTGATCTCCATGTTCCTAATGAATAATAGCCTACCTAGCATGTGGTCACAGTCAAGCCAGTCAAATACCTAAATTACCTGTAGGTAATAGCTAAATCTTGAAATCAGTTCAATAAAAAAAAAAAATCCAAACGTGACTAAAAGTATGTACCATAAAAAGAGGTGATGGATTACAAGGAGATCAGAAAGGGGGCCAACAGTATCAAGTCATTCTTAGTTTTTATTTGTTTTTATTGATATTCAGATCTTTTCAATCATAGGTTTTGGAGTTATGAAATAACAGGTTGAACGTGCCTGCACTATATGTAGGCCAAAATAGAATATTTCTATACAGCCATATGCGTTCCTTTTGATTCATTTCACCTCCTCTTTCCTGCTCTAATTGTCTTCAGGAAGTCGTTTTGGCAATTTATTTTTTTCCAAGTAACAAGGGGTGAGGGCTTCCATGCTGATTAGCAATTCAGTCAATTCCATCTTCTATTCACTTTTGGTTTTATTTCATCTTCTCAATTTCATCTGCTTTTGACTTCTAGAATCAATTCACTTTGACTGGAAGATTTTTTCTTATTATTAATGCAATGCCTCATTAGGTAAATCTTTGCTTAGAACACATCCTTCACACTCACCACTCGTAGGCAACCACTGAAAGGCAACTGCCTCTGATGTGTATTTAATGGCTAATGAAAGTCACTTTAAAAAAAAAAGAAAATGATTCCTTCCACAGAAGTCAAAAGATTCAAGATGGACACATCATCCCCTTCTCTTCATTTATATTTTCTTTCAGTTTGGGGTTTGTTTGTTTGTTTGTTTGTTTAATGTTTTGTTTTTTAAAGTAATGGTTGCTGGTGTTCATGTTATTCGAACTGTGTGTGCCAATGGGTTGGCAAAGCTGCTGTGCTCTGCCCCCCTGGGCTGGAAAAGGAAGCTCCTGTCCAGGCTCCAAAGATCTCCAGTGACATTAAAAGAGATTTTCATGAAGTGGAAGGCAAATGCTACTAAAAGCTGTAATTTTTACTCTTAAGAAATTATGCATATTTAACAGGATATCTTTGAACTCATGCCACCTAAGTAGAAAAACAAACAGCTTTGTTGAGAATTAGAGGATTATTTTACACAAGAATTTAATTTCTTTAAATAGAAATGAATATGGATGAGGATATTTGAATAGGTTCTGTGTGTTCATCAGTCACAATTGCCAAGCAGGGACTAATCTTAGTGATTAGTAAGGGTAGTGACAAAAATATGCTTGTACCCTGCATGCCTCCTGATTGGCAGTTTATCGCTCATAGAGAACCAGATGTCAAAAGCCATATGCTAACATTCAGCACAGAACAATCCTTTGGTTTACACTCCAAAATGCACCAATGTTGACAGTGTTGAACAGAGCAAACAACTGTCTGAAAGAGAATAGAGTGTTCAGGGAAAAGGAGCGTTCATTGCAGCGCTTGGCAGAGGGGGGAGTAGGGGATTGAGGGGCTGCTCTGGGCTCTGCCCCAACTCCTGACATCTTGTGACAGCCATCAGTGAAGGGCAGATGCAGCAGTTTACCCAAACTGCACTTTGTATTATTTGGCCTAGGAATTAATTTTCCTTTATACAGTGCCTGGCAGTGTCATCCCATCTATTTACTGTGGTGAAGCAATGAGCTTACTGAATAAGAACACAAGAGAAAAAGTATAAAGCAAGAAGTACATTTAAAAAAAAAAAAAAGAAAAGAAAAAAGAAAAAAGAAAAAAAGAAAAAAAAAGCAGATATCAATTACTTTGTCTTGAGTTTAGATAGGATTTCAGTCCTTGATCCTCCTGAGCTGGGGGAGTTTACATTTCACTGGACTTGTGAGTTTAGAATACAAAATTAACAGTGGATTTTTTTTCTGTTACCACATGCTTATAAAGATAATACAAATGATAAAGCAGAGGGGAAAAGAAAAAAAAACAACACAGAATAACTCATACAGAGGCAAAGCCAGATTCCACCTTAAATTAAAACCTCTGCTCCCAAATCAAAGCAGCTCAGGGTGTGACCAAGGCTCCCTTCATTCCAGTGTAGCTCTAGTGGAAACACTCCAGCACCATGAGCCCAAGATGTGATTACAGCAGTTACTACTAACTATAGCCGTAACACCAAGGAGAAAAGTGCCACAGTCATCAGACAATAGGGGCAACAAGGGGCTGGCTTTTCACCCTACAAGCCAGGCGGTAGCAATTCAAAGAACTAGCAAGATTTCCACTCTGCAGTCCTCATCAGCAATTGAGAGCAATGAATAGACCCACCCAGCTGGTATGAAAGGTAATGGTGTTCTGCAACATGCTGCTGCAATCTCCCTAGCATTATTTTAATGTTTCAAGTTCTTCTAGTTTCTGAAGAAAAATCTTTTCTCTTTCAAAGATCAGTTGGGATGAACCGCAGTCACTGTAGCTGCTCTTAAAAGCTGTTATTCTAATTTTACATCCCATTTTCTTGTACAGAGACTAAGATGAGCACAATTTTGTGCCTGTCTGATTTCATCTGCAATTGCATCTATGGCCATACTGTAAATGATAAGAGTCTCTTTGATTCATTTCTATTCCAGGCTGTCTTTGATGCAAGACAAGGATAAAAGCCTTATACAAAAGATCACTCAAGTTCTTTTTCTTCAAGATAAAAACTTGGATTTCTGTATCTTGAAGACACTTGAATTTCAAACTTGTTTTTGGGCACTTGCTTTGAGGGTGTTGGTCTGGAACATATTTAAATTTCAAGAGAAGATAGGCAGATCCTGCTCTTGTAGAGGTGCTGTGCAGCTAGAGTGAGCTTTCCCTTTGCAACAGGGCTTTACAGTGCTCTCTGACTCATTTCTTATCAGGGCACTTAGGGAGCACACCTGCACTGAAGAAAGAGCTGGTCAGGCCTCATCTGCAGTGCTGCATCCAGTTCTGGGCTCCCTGGTACAAAAAGAAAAAAAAAGACAAGGATCTCCTGGAAAAGAGTCCAGTGGAGAGCCACAACAGTGGTAAAGGTCTTGGAGCAGCTGAGTGATCTGGGTCTGTTCAGCCTTGACAAAAGAAGACTGAGAGGTGATCTTATGAATATTTATAAGTATCTTAAGAGTGGGAGCCAAAGGGACATGGCCAACCTCTTTTCAGTGGTCTGTGGGGACAGGACAAGGGGAAACGGCCACAAACTGGAGCGTAGGAAGTTCTTCACTAATATGCGAAGGAACTTCTTCACAGTAAGGGTGACGGAGCACTGGAACAGGTTGCCCAGGGAGGTTGTGGATTCTCCTTCTCTGGAGATATTCAAGACCCACCTGGATGCCTACCTGGATAGCCTGAGGTAAGGGGCCTGCTTGGCAGGGGGGTTGGACTCAATGATCTCCAGAGATCCCTTCCAACCCCTACAATTCTGTGATTCTTTACCCCCCCTTGACCTGATCCCTGCTATTTTTTGAAAAGTTGCATAAAATCTTGCTGTAAATCGTAACTGATTTGCCCCTTTAAGCACATAAATACCTGTAAGAATCCACATGAAAATCCTGAGCTGTCAAGCATCTCAGTGTTTGAAGAACTCCACGATTATCTTACTACTAGTTTAGATCAAACTTTTTAAAGCTGTAGGAATATAGGGAACCATAACTTCACAAAGAGCTAATGATCTCTAGGGATGTTAATTAATTTCTGCCTGCTAAAAATCACTTGACTTTGGATTTAACAAAGATGAGACTTCTCTTTTATTTGTCACAAGGGTATATGTTCCGCACTGTTAACTCTAGTATAATGGATATGTTCAGCATATACTCTAAGAGGTTATTTCGTTTTAAAACATCTAATACCTCCAAACATAATGAGTCTTGGGGGAAAAGTCTCTCAGGTTTGGGTCACTGAATCTTACCAAGTAATGCAAACAGTACGAGTCACAGCCTTATAAGCCCTTAGTCTGCAATTCTTTTGAAGTACCTTTTTATGTCTGAGTCACTATGCTAGCAAGGGCACTTGTTAAGGGAGAACAGTACTTTCAGAGAGCTTATCTGGGGTCTGTGTGTTAAGCTAACTTAGAATGACCCTGCTATGACTGAGACTTTCTATATTTACTTGAAACCCCATCCTGTATCCTGGTTTGACTCCCAGCTAAACTCAGAGTCTGCTTTATGATCACAAAAATAATGACCCGGGTCAGTATGGGGGACCCAAAGGAGAATATTTTTTCAAAATGGGAGCTAGGTATTCCTGTTAACTGCAAGATGCATGGGCTGGGACACCTCCAGATGCTGCAGTGATTGACTGGGCTGTACCAGAACACCCAGGCTCGTGGATGTGCAAGTAGCAGTGAATGAAGACAAACAGGGTGGGAGAAAATGGAGTTTTGTGTGTTTTCATAGCTTTCACAATTTGAAATAGCATCCTGGTGTCTCGAGGGATGCCTATTCAAGGTAAAATTGAGAGTATGGTTGGGTATTGCTAGGCTTGCTTTCCAAATGGATTGTCCCTAAAAATCAATATTGATTGAGCAAGACATGGGCTCATCTTTCTCCTGACACCCTGCTGGCTCTTTACCTTAAGTCCTTATTTCCTGTTACGGCATCCCTCATGGGGTCTTCTGAGAAGCAGCTGTTGCTGATGCCCATTTTGTTTCCTGTCATGGGGAATAGGCAGATGGAAGCTTCAAATTTCTTTTCTTAAATACAATGCACAAAGAAATGAAAAGCTTTCATAGACAATGGTAATTTCTAACCACACCAGAGACCTAATCATCTGTTTGTACCATATGTGATCGAAGTGCTAAGCTTTAAGAAAGAGCCAACAGTACAAAGTGTGGGAACAGAAAGAACTTATCTTTACTCAAAATGGTCTGGTGAGATGCTCAGCTGCAGAGAGAAGCAAGAGGATGTGGTAGAGAGAGCTGGCTTCTGTGAATGTCCAGGTGTAAACAACTAGAAAGGTGTTTATCTAATAGAATCATAAAATTGTTTGAGTTGGAATGGACTCTTAAAGGCCATCCAGTCCAACCCCCCTTGCAATGAACAGGGAAATCTGCAGCTCCATCAAGGAGCGCCCCATTCAGCCTGACCTTGAAGGACAGGCATCCACCACCTCTTTGGGCCAAAACATCACACTACAGCTTTAATTCAGAGGTGTAAGAGCTTTTTTCAATTCTACAGCCCTGCAAAGCTGCCTGTATGGCAATTCTTGGAGCTTTTGGGAAGCTAGATTTGATCCCAGAATCAAAGCACTGTGCTTCTCTTTCTGAATTCTCTGCTTATAAGGGCAGATACAGGAGCCAGATAGACAAGGGATTAAATTTTAATGCTTACTGATGCCCTGAGCTTTCTCCAGCTCCAACCAGGCTGTTTCCTCCCTGCGTATAGTGTGAAGCACTTGAAGTTGAAGCATTTACACATTAGGTGGTGCTACACTCTAATAAATGTAGGTTAAGCAATTACTGGAGCTATTTCCCATCCTATTTGATGTACTTGGCAAGGCTCTGCATTCATCTTCAAGCTGTGAATACTGTCCTGCAGCACTGTTAGTCAGTTCAGAGTCTTGCTGGTTGGCAGTTAAACTTGCCATCAAATAATCATAGATAAAAAGTTTCCTATCTATGTATTTTTCTAAAGTTACAGCCAATATTTCCAAAAATGAAATTCACTTTTTGGACTTGAAATTCACATTTGGAACTTGCTTACTCTTAGAACTGCTCCCAGGGTTGGGAATAGTTATATAGGATAGCAGATGTCATCTTCAATTTGTCAGTCTAACAATGCTCTTCTTCCATCCTAGAAAAGATGGTCATTCTGACTGTTTCACTTAATAAACTGTCACCAATTTCAACTAGAATTGACCTTGAACTCAAATCCCAGCCAGGCAGTGATGTTCTAACCCAAGTAAAAGGCAGAGTTCTTACAGAAGGCTCCTGCAATTTTCAAAGTAGAAAGTAATTAAGACCTTCTTAAACGTCTTTAAGTCATTACAGGTTTGAAAAAGAAGATTCAGTTGCTAACTGAAGGTTTATAGTGGGTAAGAATGTTGGGGTGTGAAACCTTATTTAATTAATTGGAATATAAGTGTATTTGAGTTGTTGCCATAAGGAATTCTAGTTCAAGAAGCTGCTACTGAGTGAAATCTACAACTCTCTTTTACAAAATTGTTCTGTATTGACAGTTTTAAACAATCCACACAGCTGTCTTTGATGACCAAGAATTGTAGTGACAGCACGTAAGTCACAGAAAGTACCTAAGCTTCTAAGTGCTTTGCCCACTACTTCTCTCATAAGCAACACATGTCATTTCTTTGGGAGGAGACCTGGCAGAGCTGTGGACACCACTATGCAGAGCCTGTGGAGGAGAAAGATACTCACAAGCTTTCCCTGCGCATTGCAGAGCACCATTGCTTCATGCGCTGTGCATGCAAGAACAAGCTACCTCCAGGCTGCTTGACAGGCAGTGGGGCACAGTGATGGCTGGTTTGGAGCTCATTGCACTTGCAGCCGCCTATCAGTTTGCTGTTAAAACACCGAAGAATCACAGAAAGGCTCCTTTGAGCTCCATTGCACGGGGAAAGCTTTGAGTTAGGAGATCAGGACCTTACAGGGTAATCGTGGAGAGCATTAGAAATGAAGGCATATGAAATAGCTGAAGAGACGTCTTTGAAACCAGCTGCCAAATAATGAATAATCTCGGAGAATTTAAATGAGATCCATAGTACAGCCTTTTGTTTCTTAAGGCATACTACCTCTCTTGGACTTTTTTCTTCCTCTGAGAACAAAAGGCAGAATCAATAAGCCAGTCAATGAGACTACTGGAAACCACTTTGAAGTTTGTGATGAAAGAGAATTTTCCTTCCTGTTTGAAATGCAGATTCTTCAACACAAACCGTGGCTGGTTTGCTTCCACCTCACCAAATCTGACATCTAAGCTCCTATCCCATCCTAGTGCGCAGCTCTTCTGAGTGCAATTCCACCAAGTGAATTCAATCAGCTGTAATCTGTATCACAGAAATTGATTTTTAAATTGAACTTCAATCTGTTTCACCTTCCAAGCTCTCACGAAGTTTTGCTGTGGCCATTTTAAAGGCTTTTGGGGCTACCTTGAAAAGAATCCATTTTTCAAGCTCCTCACCTTTTAGGTTTTTGTTTTTAGTTCGTGTCCAAGCATCAGGAAAGCTGCAATAGCTCTATATTCATTAGTGGTAAAATAAATTGCAAGTTGGATGTGAATTATCATTTGGCAGCCTAACACAGTTAGAAACTGCAAGGGGAAAAAAAGCCTGATTCTTAAATACAAAGAAGCCTGAATGCTGGGAACCATATTGGTCTTACTTTTAGCTTTGTTACTACGTACCAGGATAGAGATGGATCTCTTTTGACTTTCCAACTCATATGTGGATGAAAGTATCCCTTTGGGTCTGGTAGCAGGGAGAAGTTTAACCACTGCTTTACAACGCAGTTTCTTTTCAGCAACTTCAGAACTCGTCAGTGGCACCGCCCCCATGAAGTAGCTAGTTTATGGTTATCTGCAACTAGTTATGTTTTAATCTTACAAAGGGTGGCTCTTCCCCTCTGTTGCTGTCACTATGAGATCTCACCAGACATGGGTGGTCTGTACTTGTGTGGAGTTATGGAATGCAAGACTGACCTTGACCAGGGCAGATCTCATTCACAATAGGTGAGATGGAGATAACTTCTGAGCTTAGCACGTCTGCAGCTTCTAGCAGTTTCATGCATGTTGAGGGTTCTTAATACAGTCTCTAACTCTTATTTTATTCCTTCTGAAGACAGGTGCCTGAGACATTGTGAAAGTTAGTTTTTAATTGGACTAGAAATTAGTGGAGCACAATTTAGGGATCTTTTCTGGGTCATAAAATATTATCTTGCTAATACTGGCTGGTCTAAAACTTCTTGCATCTTGCTGCACAGTCATTCAGCCTCTGAACCTACCAGGGTCCACTCTTCTCTGCAATTGTTTGTGTGCTAATTGAGTGTGGCCAGGAGACCCAGCCACATCCCACCTAGCAATTCCCTGTACAGATTCCAGGTACTTCAACTAACTTCCTTTTTAAAGAGGAAATGCAGAATGACAAAGCTTGGTGCCTTGTCTTACTAGCAGTAAGATGGATGCAGGATGAGAAGCATTTTAGAAAGACCCAAGAGCAGATATCTCCCCTTCCCTGAGCCTTTCCTGTATGGACACCAGATGACTCAAGTACAACCCAGGCTTCCTTAGAAGACCCTTAGTGCACCTAACATAGATTCACTGCTCACAGAAGTCCAGCACCAGCCTGGTGATTTATGAAGGAAGTTCATCCAATAGAAGTGCCGTGCTGCTGTGAGATGCCTTAATTACTCAGGTTCCTAAGCTGAGGTAAAGCAGCAGAGAGTCATCTTCAAGTGGAGGGTGAGGAAGAAAAGGTTAACCAGCTGGCTGCAAAACTATTCCTTTTAGCTGAGGCAGACTGCATTTTTTATGGTTTGGGAGAGAAAAGCACACAGAGCGTGACATTAATGCAGAGTAAATGTTTCACGGTCTGGCTTCCTGATAGACGAACGTATCCCTGAAAAGAAGAAGCTGCTGTGGCAGTGACAGCCCCACTGCCTGCATGAGCACACCAGGGAGTCTCTGATAGCTGAGGCAGCTTTGTCAGAACCTGGACAGGGAGTTCCCATTGAGCTTCCACTGGTATTTCTTGAATAAACAGCAGCTCCTTCTTAGCAGAAAGGTGCACTGCTCTGGCAGATTATGCACTGGCAGATACTGGAGCTGAACAGTACTGGTGATGCCTGGTGGTAAGCCTGCCTGCCACGTGCTTGTGAATATGTGAATAATAGAATGCTGTCAGACCACACTCCTATTCTTAGTAACCTTGCTGCAAATGCCCTCTGTGCTACAGACATTTCCCTCTGAAAACCATTGCTTGCAACCTAATTTTAAAGTGATTAGTGGAGTTTAAAAACACAGTAATAGTCTTTGGAGAACTCTCCTTGTGGGAGAGATGAGAAAGACCATTGTGTTCATCAGAAGTTTGTTATTCTACCTCTTTACTATCACAGCAGCACAGGTTATAGAAAACTTCTCTCACAGTGAAAACAGCTGATGTGGTGAAGGAGTGAGCAGAAAAACACAGGAAAGAGAAAAAAGGCTAGTTTGTATTTCTGGAGGATAATTTGGCAAGTATTTTAAAACTATCTAACATCAGGATACTGCTTCCTGCTATCTAATATGGATGTTACTTTTATATTTTTGTTATTATTAACTGTAACCGAGTAAACTTGTTAGAAAATAGGAGTGCTCCGTTCACTAGTGAAAGATGAAGCAGGTGGGAAAGACTTTTCCTAATCCCACCACCAGAAGGTGCTATAAGACTTATATCTTGACAGCAGCGCAGTGATCCTCTCTGCTTAGAAATGAAATGTAGAAGTCCACGCTATTTCTTACCATGCCTCACTGGGGTGACTGAGTGAACAAGCAGAAATACTAAGCTGGCCAGAGCTCTGAGTTAGCATGAAGAAACCATGCTTGGAGTACGGAGGGAACGGGGAGCTATATGAGTTTTGTCATTTATTCTGTGCAGGACTTGAGCAGGATTTCAGTGTGCTCGTCTGGAGGCCAGCGGTGCTATTGCTGCACTTGTGAGCACCCGTGCGACTGTTTTGCTGTTTGGCCTGGTGCTGGGTGGCTGCAATTACCGCTAAAATCAGGGTATCTCCCCTGGATTCCTACTGGGGAGAGGAGCTGCCCTCCCCAGGAGCCACCTGGGATTTGCGGCAGGCAGGAGGCTGCTGTTACTCAGCTCTCCACACAGTGTCCTCGCTCGCTTGCTTTTGGCACCAGCTAAGGAAAGTGACGGTTTTGTTTCAAGAACAGGATTTAAAATGCAAGAGGTCCGAAATATCCACTGGCTTTAAGTAACGATTTCAGCTCCTATATTACGCGCTCTCTAGGCTCTGACTGTGCACCTTGGAGTTGGCAGCATCTCTCCTGATGTCTGAAGTCTGTCAGGTTTGGCTTCAGGATGTGACCCACCTTCCTGGGCTTGTCGTAGTTCTTCTGAAGCCTGGGGAGCGTTGCAACCTGCTGTTTGTGGGATACAGAGCTGGAAAGTCTGGGAATCCCTCTTGATCCGTCATCCCCTGTGACTCTGAACACAGCTTTCCTATCCTGGATGACCAAATACATTCACATCTTATCTGCTAATGACTTAGGAGGCTCAGGGGAGAGACTTTATCACTCTCTTCAACTCCCTGAAAAGAAGCTGTAGTGAGGTGGAGGTCGGCCTTTTCTGTCCAGTAACAGCGATAGGACAAGAGTGAATGGCCTCAAGTCGTGCCAGCAAGGTTTGGGTTGGATATTAGGGGGTAATGATTGAACTAGATGGTATTAGAGGTCTTTTCCAACCTTAATGATCCTATGATTCTATAAATTACTACATTTATTACTATAAATTTAGTACTAATACTAAATATCAGTATTTGCCTTTCATTAAAGGTAATTCCTCCTTCCATGTTTACTGACAACTGAGTGGCCAACTGGGAAACCTCATGTAGTTCTCTAGCTTTATTTCAGACTAGAGGAGATCTACCCAACTTTATTTTTGTTTTATTTTTATTTTTGTTTTTCCTCTCCCAACTGCCCTTGTTAACCTAATAGAGTATTCACCTTTGAACTTCACCTGGCACGTTAATAAGAACTCATTTCCTAGGTGTCTAAAGATGTGAAGAGCAGTATCTGTGCTCACTAGCCCATGTACTGCAATCATCTGCACATCACCTTTTCATACCATGCAGAATCATAGAGGACATCTCTTCACACTTACTTCCCCTTCGCCAAATTCCTCAAAACTGAAATGAGTCTCTTTGTAATGGAAATAATTTCAATAAATCTGACAAAAGGATTTCTTAGTAATTTGATAACTTCAGAGTGATAACTCTTCCTCCCTCTTCTTTGCAGCGTTTATATATGCAAACAAGGAGAGCACAGAACAATGCCCTTGATCCAAATGTTTTCACCAGCTTGGACAGAGGAGGGATTGAACCAGGGCCCCATGCTTCAGATCAGCCCCAGGCTTTGGCCTACTAATTGTTGTAAGAAATCTTTCTTTTCTGTCCTTGGAACCATAGAGATCTGAAAGCTTTATTTCTATAGCTGGGACAAAACAAAAACCTATTTCAAAGCCAGAGTCTTTCATGAAGGAACAACATTGTATTTCAGATGATCCTAATTTTACCAAGTCCCCCTATTTTAAGGTCAAAAACTGTGGGTTTTTTGAAATCTTATACAAAGGCATCTTGTCTCCATAGAAAAGCACAAATGGGAGAAAATCCAGCCCTTCCATCAGGGATTTGTTCCAATGATAAACACTGACTTTGGTTTAGAATACTTTGCCTTATTTCTTTTTTGAAACTTTTCTAGCTTCAGTTTGCAGCAAGACACTCCAATACTTCCATTCCTTCCCAGGGTAAACCCCAGAAGGATAAAATTTCCCATTAACAGGGAGTATTTGAATGCATCAGTTTGTAAGTTGGACTTTCACCCAACAATTATACCAATAGTTCAGTAGCACAGTAAAAGGATTACCTCCTTCTGTTCCCATTTCTGTTCTCCTAACTCAATACTCATCAGTCCAAATTCTTCTAATTATTTTCTAGGGCTTCCAACCATTGTCCAATTGAGTATCAACTTGTACGCTTACATCTGAAAACATTTTAAGTCTATTTAAATCCAGCTTAACTTGGTCTTGCTCCTTTGCTGTGTAATTCCTGATTTATTTTCTTTGCACAGCCGCATCTCAGGACATGGACCTCTAACCCAATCCTTTTTCATTCACCAGAATAGGTTGCCCAGAGAGGTGGTCAGTGCCCCATCCCTGGAGACATCTGAAGTCAGGCTAAACAGGGCTCTGAGCACATGATGGAGCAGTAGGTATACCTGTTCATTGCAGGGGAGTTGAATATATGTCCATTAAGGGCTTCTTCCAACTCAAATGATTCTACGATTCTATTCTAGAATTTTGCCAGGGTGTGGCCTGAGAGCAGCTGGAAGGTTTGTCCTGTCTCTTGTGCATTAAGTGCTAGATACCTGCTATCTGTAACTAGATGAATCTCTAACAGGAGAGCCTGTTATTCATGCTTCCAGCAATAGGACTGCATCAATGGGCCAGTTGTCACTGTAACTGCAAGTCATGCTGCATTTCTTTACAGAAGAGAAAACCCACTGAGAGAACTGATTCTATTTGGGTGAGTTGTACTGAAGAAATATTGCTATTTTAGAAATAACTATTATTGGTTTTGATTTGATGTGAAATACAATAAAGCTCAAGCTGAATTATGCAAGGTTACTATAATTATTTTGAAAGCTCAGCATGGAAAAATTGGTAACAGCTCATGTGCTCACATCAGGGATCGTTTCAATTTTACCCACATGAGCAGTTGCTCATTCATTGCTGATTGCAACAATCTTTTAATCAAGAAAACAGTGTGGATATTTTACTCCAGCTGGTAATGGGGGCTGGGGGAAATAGTGAGATAAATTTTACAAACTGAATTTGAGAACTGCATTCCTTCAAAGTAATGGTACTTGCTAAAGAGAATGAAGTGGCCATAAAGCTTCTTAAAAAGAATAATAGTGTCAGATTCAGCCTTCAAGCAATATGCTCCGATCCTAGGTGCAGTAATGGTAAGGTCTGTGGCACAGACAACCTACAGAGGTGGCTTTTCACATGGCTCTTCATGTGGCAATAATGGACTGAAGCTCTGATTTTTCTTACACAGGTGACAAATTATAAATTGCTAAGTGAATGAGCCAGCACATAATGAAATGGCTGGAAGTAAGGGTCTCCCCATTCGTTGTCTTCACTGCCCAAATTAGTTCATTCGGTGCTTGCTTTCTTGTGCAGACCCAACTGAGTACCTTAAAGGCTGACAACTACAGCTGTAATAACAAAAAAAGCAGGCAGGAACTGCAGTTGGCTCCTCAGACAGGTTGATGTAGGGAGGGGATCAGGTGAGAAGTCTTTTCTGTGTTTTCAAAGTCCCATGAGCACGGAGAAAAGCAGCTAGGTAGACCTCTTTAGTTGCCAAAATGCTGGAGGAAAAGGTATTAAATATGTTTAGTGACAGCATGAGAATTCTTGATGAAACCCGTTACACACATTTATCAACAGGAAAATAGCACTTCTGTGCAAAAGAAACTCAACTTTTCCAACCACTGTTTCACCAGCTTCAGGACTACAACAAATCCTTCAAGTCCTTATTATAGCCTGATAGCATCTCACATCATCCATTTTAAGCAGGACCTATCCAGGTGTAAATGACACAAGCAACTGCACTTGCACACACATGGCAGTCAGCAGTGCCAAACAAGTGTTCACCTTTGGGTTATTGCATGGCTTCGTTGCCTGCTCTTATTGTGCTCGCTCACACCTGACCTGGCTTGGATATGGACCAGTTTGGATCCATGATTCCTGCTGGGAATGTCATTCTGAGAGTAGGAAACTAGTGAGACTGACTCAGGTGGCCTTCCTGAGAGGAGACAAGAGCAAAGGAGAATTTACACCATAAATCTCACAACTGGTGTCATTGGTCAGTTTTGGGAACATGAAAGAAACACCCAAGCTACAAGAATCTGTAATTATTGTGACTAGTGCAAATAGGCAGGTATGGAATAGGAGCAAAGCCCCGCCGAGGTGTGCATGTAACAGTCAGGCATTCAGAAGATAAGCATAAGTAATCTGTGCTGAAATGGGATACTTTGCCTTTGTAAATGTTCTTTGGTGGTGGTGTTTTGTTGGGGGTTTTTTAATCTGCATTAAAGGTGCATTTTTAGCAGAAGCAGAGTCTCCTGAATTATGTGTAGTTTGGGTGCGTTTCCTTCGAATATAGGCAAGACATTTTTGTCCTTCCTAGGCACGAGTGAAGTGACTCCAGATATCCAAAGTCACAACTGAGAGTTTTCTCTCCCCCCTGCCCCAGTATAGGTGGTTTCACTGGGAATCTTGCACACCTGCAGAATTCAGGTTGGGGCACCGCTTCTTTCTAACACAATAAAAAGAGAAAACCCTATTTAGGTATGTGATTACTGCTTTTTTCCCACCTTAATCTTCAAATATATTGGGTCTGTGAGGGCTGGCATTTTTTTTTTTTTTCTAATACTGCTCCTAGATGAATGCCTAAGGTACTCTCCTGGAGTGCTTATGTGGAGTTGAAGACTTGATTGTGTTTAAATAGATTCTTGGCAATTTCTCATTCATTTGTATATTCAGATCATTCCAAAATGGCAAAACATTTGGATTTGTCATATAAAATCATGCAGCTTTAAGATGCCATGTTTTCCTCTACCTCTTACATTCTACAGAGGGAGTATAAACTGGCCTTTGTAATGGTCACATCCTCCTTATCATTTTAGTGACATAAAAACAGGCAAGCAATTTTCTGTGGAAGCTCCCATCACAAAAATGAAACACTAATATTTAATTCCCATGGAAACAGCTCATCCTGGATGGAGGATTTCCCCTAAAATCAGATTGTGAGCTTCCAAGAACACATCCTGGAAATGATGATGTCACATCAAAGTTGAAAAAGGGAGTGGAAGGGGAGAGGAGCTTTTTGGGGTGCAGGGGAAGCCCAACTGCTGATCTTCACCCAGCCTGGGCAGTCTCAGCCTCTGAGATATAAATCCTGTGGATTTAGTGCACATGTGAGCATTTCCACGGATTTTAAGCACTGCAGGCAGAAGTGCCATTGTTTGGTATTTAATCTGAAAGCAAAGAGGATCATCTTTCTCCCATTCAAATCTAAATCCCTTGTTAGCTTAATTTCTTAGGAGAGAAACACAATCACATCTTTTCCTTCTGAATATAATTGCTTTATTAATTTCTCCCACTCCTAAAGAAAAATGCAGGCCACAAAGGATTGCTTACTTTTTCTTGTAGCTTTTTTTCTCATCGCTGAAGTGCACGTGATATGTCAGCTCCTTAATTCTCTCTTTGTTCTGTGTTTTGAGCCTGTATTCTTTCAAGAATTTTGTTTTCAGTCAGCTATATCACTTTCTGCTTTCCCCAAAGTTTCTTCTTTTAATTACATTTTAAAACTTGAGATCTGCATATCATCACATCCAGACCATCTTTCCTTAAGTCTTGAAATTCTTATGTTAGTGGTAACAATGCAGTGCTCTTTATTGCTTATGCCATCTGGCAGATGAGGAGGAAAATCTCTTGTTAATGGCCTTGGTCACCTTCCACAACCCATGTAACCTGGTATTTATTTTCTTTCTGCAAATGACTGATTATTTCTCAACACTTTGTTATGATGTTTCCTCAAATGTCTCAAGACATGATATTTGGACTTCACTTTTCTATAGATTACCTGCTTGAAAAAAATGCTGTTCTGGCTCACAAATTGTGTAACTTTTCATGATCTTTGCATAAGTAAGGGTGATTGGATAGAGCCTGGTTAGTAGCCCGCTTTAGAGCCTTTTCTTTCTGTCTCTCCTGGTTTGGATGCTGGCTGGGTTCTGATTAAAACCAGCACTGTTTGAGAGTTTGTTATTAAGTATTCTGGCAGCTTCTATCTTTTCTAAAGGGACATGGATTGTATGGAGTATTGGAAATTTTGGTGATGCACCAGAAGAAAATAGGCCAGGGACTGAAGTAGCATGCCATCTGAGTTATGGGAACACACTGAAGCATCTCTTTAGATCGAATTAGTTTCTTGTCCATGTAAATAACCTCTGTTTGTTCATTCCAGATGTTCTTTAGGTTATTCCTTGGAATCCAGAATGTCACAGAATTCAAGGAATTATTTTCTTGGATATCGAGACCTGTGCAAGACACATCCTTTATTAATACAGATTTCATTGGCAGTAATGCTAGGGTGAAGAGGAGCCTCAGTGCTACAAGCAACTTTGCATGCATCCTTGCAACTGTTATTCAAGCAGAGATTCTAAGAGCTTTGGGAGACTTCCACCAAAGTCCTCTGATCCTCAGTATTGTTTCTTGCAAGGAGGAATTTGTAAAGATACAAAGCCTTCCATAAATACCACCCAAGCCTGATGAACAAGGGGCTCAAAGGAGAAGGGTTGAGTCCTTGTTCATTCAGGCAACATAACATTTATTTTGCTTTGAAAACAAATAATTCACTTTTATTAAAAAATGGCAGCAAGCAGAAAAGAATGAAGAGCAGCAAAATCCAAGCAGCATCCCCAAAGGACTCCACGTAGTGCCTGGATGCTGGGAGAGCAGTGACTGCTAAGGATGAAATAATTACTCTGTCTTTGAAAACATAGCAAAATCAACTCCCCTCCTTAAGGAAGCACCAAAAAAGGAGCTAACTTGTACCAACCACAATGGCAATTTCACTGACTTCCCATTTCAAAGTAGTCCCTTTAGAACAGAAGTCTAAGTTTGCTTGTGATCTGACCTGACACCTAGCAGATGCACTGAGCAGTGAGTAGGTTGTCTCCTAAAATTTGCCGTCCATCAAGCCACCTTTAAAACTGAGGGGCAAAGACCCTTTGTTTTCCTATTTCTCGTACATGAAAAGAGGTAATAATTCCTCTGAGGCTTGATTTACTGATGTTTGTAAAGCTCGTGGTAGCTCAGGGATTTCAAACGGTTGAAGTTCTGTCTAGTGTAAGTACCTTGACTTCAGCAACGCTATGAACCAGATAAACATCTCCACTTTATGCTACTAACTTCTAACTAATCTTATTAAAACCTTTCCAGACCCAGATCAATATCTGAAATGCACTCTGTCCTGTAATGAATCTGATGAGACATGCTATCTATGTTTACAGGTCCTTTCACATTTTTCTTTAGAGTTTTTTATTTTAAAATTAAACTGGTTAAGGAGAAGCAGGGTTATGATCTTTGTTTCTGAGTAGCTTTTTCATGGACTTATTAAATATCCTGTACTGAGTGCACTCAGTAATTCAATGATCCTGCCCTGGTGAATGCAGTTGGATACCAGTGTCTAAGAGACTGTGCACAGAGCTAAGTCTGATAGTTTGATGGCTTATGTGTGAAAGACACCAGTCAGAACAGACTGGCAGATGCATAGAGTTGTACCTCAGAGACATAAATGTGTGATGAAGTGTGTGGATTTATAAAAGTTAGGGCTGCAGTATGTCAGCACTCCTGGATCCTATCCTGAACTGTCATATATGCTCTCCTGTGCTTAGTCTGCTTCAGCGCTTCAGGACACAGGCTATCTTTTAGGACGATTTTCTGACACCTCACTCTTGGAATAAAGGACTACCTGACAGCAACACCATTGATCAGTGATGGACCAAGGTAATACTGATGTATGAGGACATGAAAACATCAGTCTTCATTTTATATGCCCTCCAGAGGGTGGTTGGACACGGGAACAGGTTCCCCAGCATAGTAGTCATGGCACAGAGCTGCCAGAGTTCAAGAAGCATTTGGGCAAAACTGTCAGACATATGGTCTGATTTTTGGTAGGTCCTGTGAGTGCCTTCCAACTCGGGGCATTCTATGGCACTATGATCTCTGACTTCGTTATAGTATAGACAAGAAAAATACTTGGATAGAAGTGAGCTGTACAAATAGAAGGAATTAATGAAATAATATTATGACTCAATTTTGTTGCCATTGTGTGACTAATAATCACACAGCTCACACATCGTAGAAACCCTTCTTCTCTTCCTCCTGTCCCATGTTGGGATACAAGGCTCAGCCTGGTGCAAAGTGACACAAGCACCCCCATTCCTGCAACTATATTTTAGGAAAGTGCTCTGCACAGATGGAATATCCCACTCTGGGGTAGGGGAAAAGGAGCAGATTTGGGTTTTCTCTTCCCCTTCCTCCGCATGGGAATTAAACAGCAGAGCTAAGTGCTTGCTTTTCTGAGGCTATTATTGGTGACCAATACAAAGTGTCCCTTTTCATGACAAGTAAATGACCTGCTAAGTACAAGCTATAAAAATTCAGGTCATGTTTTCTGTTTCATTAATATGCTGCCTGACAAAGCCATTGCCTGCTGGGTCTCTTCACTGGGGAATGGGAGTTAGAAAACCCTTAAGGATTTCTTACTGTCATTATGAGGTAGAAAGGCAAACAGGCTTCTAAAGGAAAGAAGGCTCCCAAAAGACAAGCTGCCTTTGTGTCCTGATCTCATGAGCAACCACAGGAGGAGGGAAGTAATGCCATTTATGCACACAGTCCCAACAGTGTGGGGGTTTGAATGCTTTTATGTTTCACTAGTAGCTGGGCCTGACTGTCCCAGAAGTCAATAGAAAGGTTTTCCTTCGCTGAAACAGGCAGTGCACCAAAAATGTTTTACAGCCAGATAAATGTTTGCAAAGTTAGTAAGTAGAGGGAGAAGAGAAATTTGAATCAGAACAGGAATCTAAGGGAGAATTTCTCTGAAATGTTTTCCTACAAAAACATTGACTACTGTAAGTCTTTGTCACAGCAGTAGCAAGAAGTTACTGCAGACTGTGCTTTGCACACAAAACTGCCTTTCAGAAATTTGAGGTGTCTCCCTGCAGGAGACATCCAAGGTGGGTTCAGAGAGTGCATCACTTCCAGATGAACTATATGGCTTCTCCATAAATAATGCAGGGAGGCTGGACTTGGCCAGAGCTGGTTGCTGCCATTGTATAATTCTGGCAGATGTTTGAATCCATGGCATTTTTCTCTGTGTAGGGAGTCTGGGCCTAAAGGATTTTGAAGAGCACTATCTTCTGCTCTTGACAGGGTTAAGTAGATTGCATCCTACCTCCTCCATTGCATTTTCTGGGCTTGTGTGCTGTGCTGCGCTGGCAGTGAAGATGCACTGCCCTGCCTGGGGCTGAGGTTTGGCTTTCCTGCTCCAGGTCAGCTCCCATTACCATCCTGCTTCCTCAGCTACATGCTGATAAAATGAGTTTCACCTGAAGAGTGTGGAGGCTGAGATGCAGCAGACAGATCTGGGATGTGATCTGACAGGTCAGCATCATTTGGAGGGATATAAATATTTCCTGAAGCCAGCAGGTATTTCGGCATCCCTTCCTGTCATAGGTGGGGTTTAGGGATCAGGCTGCTTCATTCCTTCTTCTGTGCCTTTTCACCAACATGTACCTTGCTCTTAACAGTGCTCTCACCCAGAATTCCAGTGTTTTGGAGCAACACCACTCGGCTCATTCCATGGATACTCAGCCTGCAATGAATGCATTGATTCATAGCTTATTTTTAAAGCCAGAAGGAATTGCTATGCTCATCTGCTCTGACCTCGAGCATGCAGTGGGCACAGGAGTATTTATAGCTCTGTTTACAGCATTCTGCTCTGTACACAAGCCAGCGAGGCCAAGCAAAGAGCAGGGTCCCTGCTCCAGTGTAGATCTGACAGCTCTTACAAGCTCAACTGCTTTATTAAGGTATTGCCCTCAATAAATGGCAGCACATACTAGCCCTGCCAATTCCTGAGTGTGTGGTCAGAGGGGACTTGCTGTGCATATGTACATCTGTGGCCCGTTTGCAGGAGGAGCAATAAACTCCAGATGCAAGGACAGATATCTGGGAAGTCCTCGGTTTGTGCTTTAGCTTTTCTTAGACTCCATGCTGAGTCTGTCATGCATCTTCTTTTAGGGGATCATCTCTCCTGTGTTTCAACCACATGAAAAAGATGTATACGGTCACTGAAAAAGGTGGCTGAAATGAGCTGAGAGAATAATAAATAACTTGTAGGGAGGTGCCTGAGAAGAGCAGGACAGAGTCACCACCAACTGCATGCAGCTGCTACACCCCTCACAGTATAGTATTGCTCGATGTGTTTTCACTACTTTGTACTTAGAGTTGCAGGCAAAGGCACAGCATGCTCCAAAGTGCTACACTGCTGCACTTCAGCTCTTGAACTGAACTTCCCAAAGCTCAAGCACTCCAAGAAGATAAGGCTGCAACTGAGGTCGTTAAAACAGGAGTAATGTTAATAAATACCCTATTTCCCATGTGCCATGCTCTGTGTTCACAGCATCTGCATCTCACAGCATGCAGCCACAATCCAGGCTGTTTGTCTTTGTCCCCTGCTTAATTCTGCTGCCTTATCTCTTGACATGTGATAGGCACCTGACCAGAAATCTGAGCATTAACTAGACAAATTAACTACAGATTAGCCACTTTTGCTTTCTGCTTGTTATTAGATCTCTGCAAGGTAGTGCACCACGACTGCTTTTGTGCTGCCAGTGATGTAAGAAGGCCTTACTTTGCTGTTAAATGCAGTATTTTTAGAAGAATATTTTTTGTAGCTAAGTTTTGTTAGTGTTCTGGTTGACGTGTCCCTTTAGGCTCAAACTCCAGAGAGACTGCCATTTCCATGACACTGTGTTTGTGAGTGCACATATAATATTGTAAATTGCTTGAAATTACTAAAAGGGAAAGTAATTGCCTTCTTACATGCAGAAATGGTAGTCAGCTGGAGCTGATGTTTTGATAGGTAAGGGAATCAGTTATTAATGTTTCTGTGTGGAGCCACAGAGCCCTTGCAACTGTGAATCTCACAATCTTGCTCTTGGGCAAAGTATATGCAGTCATCTCTAATCTGTTCCATCTCTCCCCAGAGCAGCTCACCCAGCAGTGTGAACAAATTGCCTGGAAATGTCGTCATTGGGCTTCATCTGGCACTATCTCCTTTTCTGTCTGGGTCATTGATTTCCTTGTCTTGCCTTAAAACCCACATCATTTCTGAGTCTCCCAGTACTGAAGCAGCTGCATTGTGCCTTTCCTGCTCAACACCAGCAGCTTTCAGCTTCTGAAGTGTCCTTTACGGATGCTCATCTGAAGACCTCCTGCATGTGCCTCAAGTGGCCTCCCTGCCTGCTACATAACAGCCTGTGTTCTGCCAGCTTTTGTTTCATCACAAGGTTTAGAGCTGTTCTGCTCTCGGAAATTGGGTAAAATTTGGTCTCCTTCCTATAATGACTCAGTGTGCTGGAGAAATGATCCTTGCCTTGTACGAACAGCTATGGCACAGCACAGAGCTGTGCCAGCCTCTGCTAGCCACCAGCTCCCCTTGGGAGAGCTCCTCAGCCAGCAAGGAGCTGGGGCTGCTCTGCACATGGATCTTATGATGGCTAAATATAGGGTCCATTGATAAATAAAACAAATGCACAAGGAATGCAAGAACCAGCAGTTGTTACAATGTCATCTTAGCTAATACAGCCTTTTCCTCTGTTCTTTTTCTCTCATCTTTGTGGCCCTTTGTCACAGACCTGTACAATTTGAACACGTATCTTTGCACACCCAACTAATAATATCAGTTCTCATGGAAAGAGTTTCCAGGATTAGGCCTGCAATGTGCCATTCAGCCCTGAGAAATGATTCTGCAAGAGAAAAAAATCTTGTCTTGCTACTCGCTGGGGCTGTGGTCGCTCTGTGCTTGCACCAATCAGAGCTTACTCCCAGTCCTGGTCTGCTGCCATCATTTAATGGCCAGGTACCTCCCTGCTCCTGTGTCAGACTTGTTTGCTGAGCTGCAAACTGTTGCCTACTGTAGTTTTGTACAGCTAGTCCTGAGAATCCACTCTAGCCCACAGAAACGTACTTTTTTTTATATTAAAAAAAAAAGAGTTTTGTTAGGAGTAATAAAGTTCCACCTCTTCTCAACCCTTGCAAACTGAGTGCGTCTGGTGTGGAAATATGTGCAAGAAATAAAGTCTCAAATGTATACCCCTTACTCCTAAATTAATGGTGATCTTAAAGTGAATAATTTCACTCACAAGAAGTGTCAGATAAATTGAGTTTACTTAGGAAAGGGTGTTCTTCCAGAACACAGCTCTGCTGATCTTTGTCTTTCTAGAAAGCAAATTGCCAGTTTTGAAGCCGAATTCCTCATCCTAGGCCTGGAATATGTATGGAAAAATATTTCCAGAGATTTTCCTGTTATAAATAACCTGGAGGAGGTGAAGGACTCTGCAAAGCATGCTGCAAAAAGGATGGAGAAAGAGTTCATCTCTTGGAGAGAAAAAAAGAATCTTCATCTTAAAGCTGATGTTTGTAGTGTGTGCTCAGGGTGAGTCACATGAGAGGCAAATTGAGATAAGAGCAGAGTCCTGAAAGAAAATGACTGATTTTAATCTCTGTTTCCCTGCTTACAGGGTCTTGGCTGCAGAAATTAAAAAGCTGTGCTTCCCTGTAATATCACCCTGTTAAATGGTGTATCATCAGCAGCTCCCAATATTTTTTTGCCTATGCTCTCCATGTATGTTGTGCATATATTTATACACATATGTACATATATAAAGCTTCTCTGTGGCTTTTTCTTAATGGGTTGCTTATAGTGTGTGCTGTACAGTCAGCTTCTCACAGCCCTCCTGCAGCTGTCAGAGCCACACCATATCCCATCTTTAGCCATAGCATCTTCTGAACAGTCACATATGAACTTTTACCGGGTTTATGTAGTTACATCTGAATATCACTAGATGTCCTCTACTGCTAAGTAGCTTTACCTCAGTCCATGCCAAGCACCACACAGAAATTCAGTGAAATGAACCTCAGCTGTTGAAGCTGTGTATTTATAGTTCAGTAGTTCCCAGTCCATAGATGCACAATGATGTTCCTCATTCATATCCTGAAGGAGTGCTCTATTACCTCTTACCAACTGGAGTTGCAGTGTGATTTAGAAAGGTGTTGGTTTCACACAGACTTGAAGCCATCTGACACGTCGTAGGTACACTTCAACTATCTCCTTTGCTGCTCATCTGAGACAACCATCAGGTAGGGCTCTGCCTTTGGTCTCCTTGTGCCCATCTCCACATTTAACACCCAAGGCCCACTCTCCGCCTTCTCTGCTGCAACCACTTACACCTTTAACAATGAACAATAAACAGTCACGTTGTTTATTTAGCCCTAGTAGTGAAATGTTACACTACCTAGACAATACATTCCCTTAGAGACAGTAGGTCTGAGGTACAGCCTGACCTGAATAGTTCAGAGACTGTATGTCACTTTAATCCTATTGAGTGATGTTGAACCAGGCTGGAAATCTTGCCTGAAGTTGTATGGGGAAAATGTGGGCTCATATTTTAAGGTGCTTTTTTTTTTCTTTGAGTTTTCAATAAAGTTTGAAGTTTTGCCCAATCTGCACTTGCATCCTCCCAGGGAGGGCTCTTCCTGACAGTGTGTCTGCTGTCAAACCAAACTGAAAGTTTTCTTTGAGGGCTACTTGGGTGACTCAGCAGGATACAAAAAATGCACACAAATAGAAGTTGTATTGTGTAAGAGCTCAACCACAGCAACAATTCCCCCGTAGCAATGTTAACTAATATGCACTACAAAACATTTAATGTTGTTCCAGATTCTGGCTGGAACTGAAAGATGAAATGGGGATTTCTGGCTTTCCTTCTTACAAAATTTCAGTATGGGCAGGAGGACTCTAGAGAATGGAGGGATAGCTAGGAGTCAGGCCATAGGCATTTTCTCTTGAGTGTTGTTAACACTGATATGAAACACAGTAAAATTTTAGGATTTGGGTGTCCAAATGTTGGTCTGCTCCTTGTTTGGGAATAGAGGTACCTGCATGTGAGCAGAAATTTACCAGCTCTGAGCAGAGATCTGTTTAAGATGCCCAAATAGAAATCTGGATGCTCAGATTTAAAGATGTAAACCCAAAGCCTCTGGCCTACTGGTGCCAAGCCTGCAGTGTCCCAGCATTTAGGGACAAGGTTTGCTCAGAGCTGGGAACCTCCATTGCTGTACTGCATACTTAACAAGTTCAACAAAAGTCTGTCTTCGGGAAACTGAGAGGATTTTTGTCCAGGAAAGAAAATTTGCAGCTAACAAGAGTGCAGTTTTGCACTGAATTCACATGCAAACCTGAGACTGCTGTTGACAAACCCCCACCCTAACATCCAAGCTGTTGATTTACATCAACAAAGTGTCTCAGCCCCATGGTTTAGTCAGAAAAGCCTAGGGGGGTTATTCTGGGCTCATTTTTTTATGTCTTCAGATGGAGCAAGATTAGTGAAGAATTTACAGGCAAAGAGGGCCAGCTTGCTTGCGGAATGCGTTCGTGGCAGTTCATAATACACCATTTGGTATGAGGCTGGGCCCTCCTTCAGTGAGATAAGAGGGACTCACCCAATCTTGGAGAGCTCAGGCTCCGTACCTCCAAGGGCTCAAGAAAGGCCCAGGCCCACTTGCTAGAGCTGGGTGGCATGGCCAAAAGGTCTGAACACAGCCTAGTAAGGAGCCCTGGTGCTCCACTGAGCCCTGTGGTAGCACAGAGGCAGCTCCAGGCTGGCTGTCCCTGTTCATTGCAGGGGAGCTGGACTAGATGGTTCTCAGAGGTCCCTTCCAACCCTAAGGAATCTATGATTCTATGACTGCCCTCGCTCACAAGTTATTCTCAGGCAGCTGTTGCCCACATCCTCTGTACAACAGTGTGTATGCCAATAGCAGTGCTTGTGCAAATGTTGCAGGGCTTGTGCAAACGCAGGGCTTGTGCAAATGCAGGGTTCTGGCTGCCTTCAGCCAAAGGAAGGCACAGGGCTGCAGAGGAAGCTGCAGGTGAGGGGTGGTGCGAAGCACTACACACTGCACGGGTTTCACCTCCAGAGCCACGGGCACAAAGAAGAGAGGAGGACAGCAAGCAGCACCTGTGCTTTCCCTAAAGTCTCAACTGGGACTGGTACATAAAAGGCAAATTGTGTTATCACAATAAGAGGTACATGGCTTCCTCGTATTCAGCACAGATGTATATATATACAAATACGTGTGCGTGCAGCAGAATTGATGCTCACAGAGCCCTACGGGAGCCAGCCGTTCGCTGCCGTCCATTGCAGGGACACGCGCAGCTCCCGGGGGAGCGCCGGTCCCCGTGACAGCCCTCGGGCGCCTTAAGGTGCCTCCGCCGCTCCTCGGCCGCGCTCCACCTTAACGCCGGGCCCACTGCCACGCCGGGGCTCTGGGGCCGCGCGCTCCGGTCTACAGGCAAACGAGCCCGGAGCGTAACCCATCTCCCACCCCCCGCAGGTGACGCCGGGCCTCCCCGCTGCCCGCAGCGCCCGGCCCGGCCCCCGGCGGCGGGGCGGCTCTATTTATAGCAGCGGCGCGGCGCTATAAGGGATGGCCGGCGGGCGGGGGCCGGCCGGCGCTGCCCGGCGGCGGGTGCCTCTCGCCGGGCATGGGCGGGCTCTGAGGGCGCGGCCCGCGGCGGCGGCGGCCCCGGTGAGCGGAGGGAGGGCGGCGGGGCTCCGTCCAGCTGCCGGGGGACGCGGAGCCGGGGGGCGCGCGGGGCGGCGCCGGGGGCTTTGTGGAGAATCGCGAGCGTGGCAGCGCGAGCGCGCGGAGGTGCCCTCGGAGGGGTGGGAGCCGCGGCCAACTTCGCTCCGTCCCTCTCCCCGCAGCGCTGCGATGCGGAGCGCCGCTCGGGCATGAGCCGCCCCGCCGGGCCCTGCTCGGCCGAGACGGCGTCGGGAAGAAAGGGCCACGGAGGAAGCTCTGCGCTGCTCGGCTCGGGACCGCAGGCTGCCCACGGTAGGGCTGCTTTGTGCGGGTTGTCGGCTTCTCGGGGGTTTCTTGCTTCGTGGTAACGCGAATAAAGGGGCGGGAGGGGGTTCCGCGTCTCTCCCTCCGCAGTGCGCGGTGAGGAGAGGAGGGCGTTCTCCCGAGTTACCCTGTGTCACGCAGGGCTTTGTCGGGCGAGGGATCGCTGCGTTTGTGGCCGTCCTCCCTCCTTCCCTCCCCGCGGTTTCAGACGCGCGGCGATCTTTTACTTTCCTCCCTTCTCTCCTGCCGATCTGCGCGCTGCCTCAGCTCTTATCTTTTGGACCTCCGAGGACTTTGTGAAAGCTTCCAGATCGGTTTGCTCGAGCGTTTGCTGGGCTTCTCGAAGCAAGACGCAGATGCTATCTCTCCTTACAACGAGGAGGAGGCAGTTTTTCTTTTTTTGGTCTTTTTCTTTACTTCGAGACAGGACTGGGTGTTTTCAGCTCATGTGCGTGGGATTGTTGGGGATTAGAAAGCAAACTCACAACTTGTTTTTTTGTTCCCAACGGCTCAAAAACTCTGGAAACAGTGCTCGGAGAGCCTTGACAACCGGGCAGAGGGGTTCTGGCAGGTGAGGAGCAGGGTAGCATTGTGCTCGTTATGGACCACTCGCAGCATCCCGGTCTGTTCCTGGGACCCTCTACAGATCGATGACTTTGTGCAACACACTGGGATGTCGTATCGGCGCAGGGTAGAGGCTCCTCTTGGGTAGAGGAGCACAGCTCACAGTGGAGATCTGAGCCCTGAGTGTGGCTGTCCCAGCACAGGTAACTGCAGCATCTCCACATGCACCAGCGGGCATCGCTCTGCTTTAGTTGCTCAGTGTTGTGAACGTGTGAAAGTCTAAGCCCTCAAAACCTTGGTTGTCTTATGAGTCAACTCAACCTGGGATTTTGGTGGCAGGCTTGAAAGAATGCTGTTGTCTGGAAATATCTGTCATCTGGAAATTGTTGTTCATGCTTTGGTTAGTACTGATGCACCAGGTTGGCGTGCTCCATACCTGGGTGTATCTTTCTGTATTTCTGCAATGAAATTATGCATTTAGCTTCACAAGAGGGACAACTCTTGAAGGCTGAAATTTGCATGGACTAGCTGTCATCAGTTTTCTTTATGAAAAGTGCTTCTCTGTTTCTGTAAGTCTGTTAGGGCCGTTGTAAAAATGGGATTCTATTAGTTTAAGAGAAGGTAAAAGGGATGACAAGGGTGTGGCAAGGAAGTAAACGGGAACTTTAGGAAGTATACCTATGGCTTTGGATTTCCTGACAGAAACAGGAGTTTGTTCTTCACATCTGATCCTGGCAGCATCTCTTTAAAAGTTGTGGGTGCACTTCATGCCATTGTTTTGCATCAGTTTGTTTGACTTGCTGTTATTTTGATTCTCCATCCTAGGAAATATCCCACTTGATACAGAGCTCAGTGCAAATTGCAGAGGGCCAAACACCCCGCTAGTGTGGTTCCCAAGTCAGAGCAGCTGCAAGAGGAACAGAGCTGGCCCAGCATCTGTGTTAAGAACTAATGTGAAAGACAGTTTCAATTTACTGAAGTTTTGGTGGGTGTTTTTACCTGCTTAAGATTCTTTGTAGAGGAACTAAGAATTGCAGAAACAAAGCTGGCCTTCTTCGTGGGGCTTGTGTGTGGATTGGGTGATATTTTGCTTGCTTATTTCATTTTGGAGTTTTTTTTTCCCCATAAACTAAGACTGAAACTGACAGAATTGAAGGGATAAAACAGATTTTCAGGTAGACAGAACTTGTTTCCTTTTCTCTGCACCTTGATAGTGGGAGAGATCTACTTGCATTTCAGGACTGGGAGGAAGAAGACAAGCCCTGTTTCTGAGCTGGTGTTGTCCCTGGCAAAGTGGTAAGTGAGGGCACTGTAAGAGGTGGATGTAGGGCAAGTGATGAACCATTCTCACTGTTGACATCATGCTGTGATTCATCAGTGCTCCTCTTTGGCTGTATCTGTGCTCGAGACCTGTGTGGCCTGCCACTCATATTGTGTGCTGTTTGTGGCTGGCAGGTGACGTTTCATTGCTGGGATCATTGGAGCAGAAACTCTCCTCTGTTTGATTAATAATTTCAGAGGGCTCCTTGAGGATGGCTGTTTGGCCTTGCTTGTTTCTGCCTTTTTTTTTTTTTTTTTTTTCCTCTCTCTATCTTTGGGTGTAAAATTACTCCTTGTGGATTCAAGCCAAGAGTCTCTATGTATGTCACCTGTGTGTAAAGCCAGGTCTCCCTGCTGACCTGTTGCATACAGGTTGGGCAGTTTGTTCAACTGAGTTAATCTATCCTTGAGGGGTTTAGGATGCTGACTTCAGCTGGATCACTCTTAATTTGTCTTTGCCTGGTTTAGTTATTTGCTTTGCGCTGCTCCTGTGGTGCTGTCACTCCTGGTGGCTTCTTGCTCCTGCTGTGCTCAAGTTTCACAACCCCTGCAGTGCATTCCCCCTGCTTGTGGGAGTTATCCTCATCTTCTCCTAAATATGTAGCTTCCATGCCTTCCTTTACATTTTTTACCTGCATAGGCTGAAGGAGGAAAAAATTTTGCCTCAGTGTGATAGTGTGCAGCTTCTTTGTGCAGAGGGAACATCAGATTCTGGAGGTGGGGAATACTAACGTGAATCCACAAGAATGGTATTTGCAGAAGCTTCTGCTGTCCTCAATAAGTAAATTAGGGCTGAGGGAACTGGTCTAATATGGAAAATATGGAATTCATTTTCAGACTTTCAAGCTAGTCCCGTAGACAGGGCTTAGGAAGAGAAGTAGTCTTAAGATATGGAAATGTGCCTTGAAAGTGACCTTTCAAAGATCAACAATATTATTCTTGGTGTCTGTGGCATCCAGATTTAATGAAATGTAAAGCAGAAGAAGTTGGGAGGATTTGGTCCAAGTGAAAACAGAATGAGCGTGGGACTGGCAGATGGGAGGAACATTAGCCCACTCTTTGCTGGAGTTGCTGCTTCTCCTGTTGTTGCTACAGAAGGGACTTGACAGAAGATAGTCAGTGGGAGGAGAGTGCAGACTGCTTGTTCTACTTTGAATGTCACTGGATTTTTCTGCATGGGCACAAATGTCGAACGATGCAGTGGGTCAGATCCTGAATGCTGGTATCTAATGTACATCCAGAGCAAGTCCATCAACTTCGTAACATCTGCAGTAAGGAACAAGTGGCTTTTTTTCTGAATAGAGGGGAGGAATGAACAGCTGTAGCTTAGGATGCTGAATTTCTTGGCATACTTTTTTTTTTTTTTTTTTTGAGATTTATGACTCTTATTCTGTTTGAAAATGTAGTGGAGCAATTGCTGATCCATGCATGTATGCATGAGAAAATGCTGGTGGCGGAGTAATACATATGGAAATCTTGCATAGAGATATGACAAACTGGCCACCTGCTCTTAGATGATGAAATAATTTACAAAAATATCTGCTGGAATAATGACTGAGGAAAGAAGTGGGGGCAGGTTTGAGGGAAGTTAACAGTATTTATCTTTTTAAGTAGTTTGCTGTACTACTTACTGCTGACCCTCTTGCCAGCTTTACTGCTTCAGAAACAAGTAGTTAATGCAGTAGCAGGTGCACAGACTTCATCAGAGGGAGCAGTCCATTGGACAGAGCTAGCATAAGAGATGGGAAACCTAAACCTGTCTCCCAGTGTTTTCTCTGTCACAGACTGCCTTTGTACTGATGGAGTAAGATCAGAAATTCTTGCAGCTAAATACCTGTGACTGTGCATCTGGCTCTCATTAGGTTTGGAGGTTGGTGCAGTGACTGGTGTTAAGGTACTGAAAACGAAGCATTTACTCCAAGTTTTCATAGTCTACAGCAAAAAAAAAAAGGTAGAACTGCATCAGCTCGCAGCCAGTTTCCCATAAACCTGCTCCCTGGGTATTGGTTAACCTTGCTAAGTGTGTCCTAGGGTCAAATCTGTTGCTTTTGTATGTGAAAGTAAGTCTTGGTTTGCATTGTGATTTACTGGAGTGTAAATAAAGCAAGGTCTTTCACTTAGAAGCTCACTCATCGGCATATATTAGTAACACTCATCAGTTTTTGACTGGAACTGTGATGGCGTAATTACTGTAAAAGGGTAACACATTCAGAACTACCTGTGTGACTTTGGGAGTTGATTCCTGAGAGGCTTAGTCATTATTTTAAATAGGAGTCAGCTTTTTAAGCTACACATATTCCTGAAAGTTTTAAGAAAGGACTTCTATTATCATGTTTTTAAAATGTCAATTTCTGGGACAGGTATGGCAGCTCTTCCACTCTACTGATTTCAGATATTAACTGAGGAGGTTGAAGAAAGATTAGAAAAACACTGTGGGAAAGCAGATTCTCATGGGTAATCAATCTTACTAGAGAAATCCAAGTTGTGAAAATGTCTATTCTTCCCTCACCTGACAGCAGGATGGATATGCACATATATATTTTCTGCTGTGTCGATTAGGACAGTGAGGAGGATGGCAGATGCCTTGGCCAACGCTGTAGACAGACCAATCCATGTGTTTCTTCAGACACTGTTTGGGGCACTGAGTTCAAATAGCATGTGATCAGAGCAGTTTGAGTCACCAGGCCAAACACAGTTATCAGAAGAAACAGATAAACTAAGAAAATAGTCTTCTGTACTCTGGCATATGTGTTTGCATAGTTAAGACTTTAAGATTGAAAGCAAATTATGTTTCTTTTTTAGCAGTGAAAGATTACTCTTAGTATTTGTGGTGCAGTTTTTTTAAAGTATTCCTGGAACGCTAATAATGTAAAGCATATTTATTTTGCAACATACCTATGGGATGGACACCTACTACTTATCTTGCTCCTACAGATGGGGAACTGAAGTGTTCAATAAAGCAAGACACTGCACACGATTGTGCAGGGGGGACTGCAGCAGGACAGGCAGGAGGGTGCTGAGTCTGTTGCTCAATACTGGTGAAAACCATCAAGCTCTGCTCCATACTCTACCCATTAGATTCTTCCTCAATGCTTGTAAGGTATGTTAGTGTATTTCCTCACCTGGACAAGGTGAGATTGGGCTCTTCCAAGGAGGAAATGCCAAGCCTGGTGAAGGAGGGACAAGACAGATGGATGCTGATGTAAGTCTGAGGAAAGGTGTGGAATATCCTCTAGCTAGATATGCTACCACTGCTTCTTTAGCAAATGTGGCTTCCCTGATGCTGGCACATCACAGCTATTGAAGCTTTGTTCCTCTGGGCAAACACCTGCTTTTCCTGGGCGCAGAGCCAGCTCTGCTGATGTCCCCTTTAAGATAGAGCTGATATAAGTGTCTGGATTGGTCACAGAGCCTTCTGCCCAGTCACTGGCTCCAGAGCTTCTGCCGCTGTGCCACGTCCTTGGGCTCTCTGGCCACCTTCTTTCTGACTTGGCCTTGCAAGCGGCACCAAAGCATTTTGTTTGGGGAAAAGAAACTTGTAAAGTTGGCAGCAGGAATTCTATTTTGGGGGAGTTGCATGGTGAACAGTAACAATGAGTTTTATTTCTCAGAATGTATATACATTTATAGGTTGCTATATTTAAAAAGAAGAAAAAAATGAGTCACGGGGAGCTATGCTAATGCTCTTGTGAGGCTGAAGGCAACAGGAGTTACCTAACAGTTTTGTGAAGCATCTAGAGGATTTATGGAGCAAGCTGAAGCCAATGTAAGCCATGCAGTGCTTTGTTCTGGGCCCCTTTCGTGTACCTAGTCCTGGTTACAGTGAAGTACTCTCCTAGCATCCTGGAAGTGCTCAATGCTGTCAGCTTCCCTGCTCTTGAACGTGAGTTGCAGAGCTGGGGCTGGAGCTGCTGAGCTGCTCCTCTAATGGAAAGTCACAGTGGCAGTTAGTGGTGGCGTGTCTCCGTGTGTCTCAGGCCACACTAACTAGTAGCTAGTAGCAAATAACCATTAAAGTGAAATCTTCCAATTTTGGAGGCTTTTTGCTTCACTTTTCAAAAATCTGTCGTATCAGTTTCCAAATGTTTAAGTTTTTTGCAGTACTCTAAGAAGAGTTAAAGCTTTTGAATAGGCAACTGTTACTTGCATTGCTGGAAGCAGTGGTGAATCTGATAAGCAGTATAAGCTGATAAGCTGAATAAAGGCCCATCCAAGCCAACTTAAAAGAATGTTAATGGACACTGATGCAGTGGGAACCCTATCCATTTTTATTTTTTTTTAATTGTCCTTCCCACTTCAAGGACAACCAAAGCACCCACTGCCACTGTCTCTAGGCACACACAGATGCTAAAAGTATTTAGGGACTTTTTGATTACAAGTTGTGAGTCTGTGATCAAAGCTCCTTTAGCAGTTGGTTGTTGTTGCACAGAAAGACTCTATAGAGGTAACGGGAGGAAAAAATCCAGATGGAATTTAATCTTAGGCACTCTTATTGCTCTGTCATCTTTACTTAACATATCCTGATAATTCACAAGTGGTCTTCATAGGCAGCTGGTAATTCAGTAAAGATTGTGATCTTCAGAAAACATACAATTGATGTCTTGTGTCATGCTTGGTATGGATGTACTAATGCTACCAGTGTAAGGATAAGATTTGCTAGGTGGGGAGCATCTACTTATAAAGTATGACTGCTGGGGAAAGTGTTTCAGTAGCAAGTGCTCGATCCCAGGAAGAGTCATTAAGAACCTGTGACTGACCAGGGAGGGGAAATCATCACAGGAATCCCTTTGGCTCAGGAGTGGTTGCCGCAAAGCTGCAGGCTGGAGGCTGGTTTGATGACTGCTGGCTTTTGGTGGAAAGAAGTTCACAGTGTACATCGAGGTGAGGAAGATATGCCCCAGTGCTCTGGGAAAACCCCAAGCTGTAGAAAATTGCTTTTGTGCAACAGCAGAGCAACTTCACTACAGAGATTTTTAGCTCTCACAGTTAGGTACCTCTGTAACCACGTATCTGTATCTGATCTAATCACCCTTGGAAAACATAACAGGTATCACCTGAGCCCATCCTGTGCACACTGCTTCACTTTCACCTGAAGAGAGCCTGTTGGTAGCTGGTGAGGAATTGTAGTTTGAGATTAAGGCTCTGCAGAGCCACAGTTATGAGGTAGACTTGGATGGTACTTGCCGTTCTCCCTTCACAAATTACTTTGTAGTGCAGGGGCAGAATGCTGGGAGAGGCTTGTTTCTTTCACGTGCTCTGGATGCTCTTAAATTTAGTCTGCCATCAGGTATAAGTGCAGGCACGAGGAGCTGAACGGACCATTTGCGTTTCAAGAGCTTGGTATGGTCTGAGAAGATCCCGGAGGCTCTGGTGAAGGGCTCTGCCTTGAATGGTTTCCTTTGTGCTCCACGTGGCACAGATGCTGGTATGGTGCTGCAGCACCTCTGCTCTGCAGGAGCATTTTGTTGTGAAATTTACCAATTGAATGTTAAGATCATCATCAGAAGTTTGGCTTTGACTGAATGCATGTGAAATGTGCAAAGTCTCTGCCATTAATCAGTGAGATGTGCTCAGGGGATGTGTATTTTATCTTTTTTACAGTATAGCAAGTCTGTCTAATTAAGCATCTGGGATTTGAATTGTTAGATAACAGTTTCAATCTACTTCTGTGTTAGTAAAGATCTCCAGCAACCCATTTTTTTTTTTCCTTGGATTTTTCAATTACAGACTTCAGAAACTCTTTGAACCTCAGGAGGGTGACTTATTGGGTCCAGAAGAGCTGAGAAATACAATTCTTTTTCTAAGGCCCCCCGAGCACAGCAAGTCACTCCCTGTTGTTTACATAGCAGCCTCACAAGAGTATGGGAATAAGCGTTAAGTTGTCAAAGCAAAGGAGAAAAATCACATTTTCGGGTGTAGGCTGTATGGAAGCATGTGTTTGGATTTGTGCTGTGTCAGAATAAATCCTTTTGCTGCGCAAAACACTGGGAGCAGCTCTCTGGCTCAGAGGTCAGATTGCCTCATCTGTTTCTGGATTGGGAGGGGAAAGTGGCAATATTGGGAGTTGGTGTGGGCTTGGGAAGGCTGGTGAAGAGGTGGAAGGGTGTAGCTTGAGAGGTGGGAAGGGGCAAGGATGAACCAACGTGGCAGAGGGCTCCTGAGCCCCAGCAGTGGGTGGAGGTCTGCTGCTTTAGACAGTGCTCCCCAAGCCCTGTGACCCCAGGTTGACCGATGCACTTCAGAAGCTTTGTGCAGTGTGGGTGGGGGGGGGGACACAGTGGGTGGAACTGATGACCCAAAATATAATTTCCCCTTCCTAAGACTGGGTGTGTACCAAGCTGGTGTGGTAAAGAGTATGAACCAAAAATGCTGAGAGATGCAGTGGTTAAACTGAAACATGCTGTGGCAGGATGAAAGTAATCGTGTCCCTTACCAGCCCTTAAATGCTTTGGGGCTTTTTTTTTTTTCTTCCAAGTGCCTGCAATCCATGCTGTCTCTATCTAGGCTTCTCTGCTTTTAATAGAGAGAATTTTATATGCAAAAACACCAAGACACCAACAGGGCAACCCATCTTGTGTTATGTTATAGCTCACAGGGTTAAGATAAAATGTAAGGATATCTTCAGTTATCTTTCTGTTCAAGTTTTGGTTTTGCCCTGTGTTGATTTATTTTTTTTTTTTTCTCCAGTCTCCTTGAATGTACCAAAGCATATGAGAAGGACCCCTGTGTGGAGTGAATGACCATTAGGGAGAATCCTGAAGCCCTAGAAGGGACAAATCCCAATCTTGTTCTGTCTGTGAGCCTGACATTTAAAACATGACGTACTTGAGCTGCCAAGGCTAAGACTGGCATTCCCTTGCCTTGGTGTTTAATAAAAAAAATAAAAAATAGTGGCACTCTGCAGACATAGAGGTGGCTATGTGGGACTTTACTGTGAAGTCAGAGCAGCACAGTGCTGCATCCCAGGATTTCTGCGAATATCAGTATCTTGACTGTTGTGATTTTGCAGCTGTACCTCAGCTGTATGGTGGATAGAAGGAAAAATGGCTCCTGCTAGTTGCTGTGAAATTTCACAGTATGCATGGCTGCACATAGAAGCATTCACAGTTTAAGAAAAAAATGTGTCCAGCCCCAGGAAATGATGAGAAATATGGTGCTGTCACTATTTAACTGATGTTTTATCTTCTCCTCCCATCAGAGGCTCTCTGGTGCTAATACCTAATGGTGCATTTGCTCTCTGGGTCCCTGTGGAGGGAACGCAGCTCTGTATATCTCCTCATCTGTCTGGGACAGTGGTTCCATGGGAGGTCTGTTCTGCAGTTTCTTGAAATGTGTTGCTTCCAGCCCAGTGACTGAACAGACGGCATCTTCTGGCAGGGCTGAGTACCCTCAAGGCTGACTCCTGACATGGGTCTGGCTGTGTGTGGCATGGCATGTTTCCCCCATGTGTCTGCTAGAAACAGCTACAGTGTGGAAGCAAAAGATGTTATTGTTTGCGAGTGAAAGATGCTTTGTGGTGATGACAACTGAGGGTGTGCCTCTCCCCTTTCCTTTAGCTCCGGAGAGATTCTGCTCTTGGTTTTTTGTTTTGCTTGATTGTTTTGGTTTAATTTTTGTTCATCCAAAAAATAATTGATTTTTGAGTGGGATTATGTTTAAGTTGCAAGTGGATTTCTGATGTGATTGCACAGAGAGAGAAGCGGTTGGAGCACTGCTCATCCGAGGTACTTCAAGAGAGCGCAGAGCGCTCTGGAGGCACAATTTTCCATAAGACACTAATCCAGTGAAGTGCTGTAGACTTGCTTGCTGGCACTGTTTAAATCCATAATGCAGTGCCACCTGCCAAACCGCAGGGCATAATGGAAGTGTTAATGAATGTACATATATACCCTCCCACACAGCGGGAAATTGACTTAAAGCTTGAGGCAGAGGCTTCAGACTGAGTGTAGATGGAACAGGCTTTGTGTGTGCCCTGCATCCTCACAGGATGCTTCTCAGGCACTGGCAAGGCAAATGTGCTCAGCAGGAAGGAGGACTTGAGTCAGGCATAGCTAAACTGTGTTGTTTAAGGGTGGTTTGGGCAGATGCCTTCTGGTTGCTTAGTATCCCTTAGTGTCTGAGCACTGAGTGTGTCTTTGCCACTCAGAGCATGAGAGGGATACAGAGGAAGGTGATTGCTGCACAAGAAAGGGCTAAGAGGTTCCAGGGCTTGGATGCTGGAGATCAAAGTGCTACATACCCTAGGCAGATTCATGGAAAGGTGCAGCTTTGGGTAAATGGAGACCACTGCTCTTCTCATTTTCCCCTGTCTATCCCCAGAAGATTGGCAGCGTCAGCCGGGGATCCCCACATGGAAATACTGTTAACCAGGGACCTTTACAGTCTTAGAGCTATCTAAAGAGACACAGAGTGTGTTTGCCAGGAGGGAAGGGAGTCTTTAAAAAGCCATTTACATCCCAGAAGACATCTGGTAGTAGCAAGAGAGATGTAAAAAAGCATTAAATACCCAATAGAGCCTGACTGGACACAAAGTTGGAGCCAAATGCATTGGCTGATTTGCAGAAAGGTGACTGGAATAAGATGGACTCCATAAACCATCTTTGAAGCAACTGTAGGTGCCAGGAAGTCTGCATTGGTTGTCATGCCTGCCCTACGCCCAGTGTGATGCCCAGAAGGTCACAGCACAGCAGGCTGTGGTGGAGCTGGTCAGAGCTTGGTGCATGGCCTGGTGAGGGTCAAGCAGCCCTTGTTTTGTTGGGGATGCAGAACCACAATGGGGAGTGCAGTTTGGAGCAGCAAGGATGCTGGCATGCTGGCAGTTTTTGGTGCTGCTCAGGATTCCTACCCAGTTGCATCACCTTGTTTGCTGCAAGCCATGTACAGGCAGTATAGAAACTTAGCAGTGCCATGCTGCTTTTGCTATGGAAACCTTGCTGCACAGTACAGAAGAGTAGCAAAACCACCCTGGGTAGTGAATTTGGGGTCTTTTTATTGGTGTGTCAGCAGACTGGGACGTGTAAGAGGGAAGTTGCCCATTTCCAGGGATTGTGCTAGCAGGAAGGGCAGCTATTGGAATTCGAGGCTGCTTCCTCCACTGCAAATTTGTTCTTGTTATCTCTGGCTGGGCAGGGCAGGGGAACATCTTGGCTATCTGATTTCTTTTGCTACAGTATGTTTAGGTTAGCTTCACCGTTTCCATGATAACATGAGAGGCGTTATTGGCCTCACTAGCAAAGAATTTTCAAGAGTTGGAGAGGAATCTGTCATTCCACAGTGCCTCCCAGGAGCTTTGGAATTAAATGTGTAAGGAAAGGGATGTTGGATCTGAATGCACAAGGAAGCAGTGGAAGCAAAAGCAGCTGAGCCATGTAGTTTTTCAGGAGATGCTCTCATTTAACGTATTGGTAAAAGGGCTGGAACAACAGCAGGTGGACACCTGTAGACTGGAAACCATATTGTGTTAATGTAGGTCTTGGAGATGCAGGAATGGCTTTCTCTTAACCTGTATGAATTCTCCTACAAAACTGATAGCTGTGGTGCTGCAACTCTAGACTTAAGTGGGGGTGGGGTTTTTATTTGTTTTTACATAAATTTAACCTCTTCATCTGACCGTAGACTCATCAAGGTGATAAATCTTGTTAAATCTTTCAAAAAGGAGACTAAATTACCACAAGAAACATGCTGAAGATGTACAGCATTGCTGGGGATATGGAGGAAGAGCTGCGGTTTGTCTTGGTGACTTTTGTCAGTATGACTGATGTGTGCCGTGCTGCATTCAGGTAAAGACCAGAACAACAACAGGCACATGCTTAAAAATAAAGATGAGTGAATCCCCAAGCCCAGCTTCAAGAAGGGAGAGAGCTGTTACGGCTCAATGCTGCTCCAAGAGCTCCTTGCTACTGCCTGGGAATTTACAGGACAGTGTGAGGGAGAAAAGCAGAGGGGGCTGCCTACAACCCAAGCCATTTCCAATGATGTGGCTTTTTACATTATTATTTGTTCAGGCTATAATTCCATGTTTCCTAAAATAACCACGATGTATTCACCAGGAAGCTACTGCCTTTAGCTGCCTTTTGTGTGAATCTCAAGTGCTTCATTACTCCCCTGGTGAGCTTTCTTTCTCTTACAGTAAATCTGAGCAGCATCTGTGCAGTGGGGGAGGTGATGTGATCTTGGGTTGAAAGAGAGAAAAGATTTGGTTGGCATGGAACATCAGCGAGGAGTTCAGGGAGCACAGCCTTTGGGATGCATCTTTTTACACCGGAGGAAATTTTAAGAGGCCTCTTTCAAGTCTGCAGCTACATCTCACAAATCAAAATTCAACCAGTGGCAAAGCAGAGGATTTTATTTTCAAACAACAGTAGGTTTATGACTATTCTTTTTCCTCTTCTTTAATAGCAATCTGATAATGCTTTGATTGCTGTTCCAAAAGGAAATGCCTGTAATTCCCTGTACAGGTCTTGCCAGGTTCTGCTCTTCATCAGGCATCCTGGATGCTGAGGGAGTTGAGAGCACTCTTACCTGGCAAGATCCTTCTTAGAAAACCTCCAGGAGTTGAAACTTGGATTTTGAACAGCTTAATACTAAATGGTGTCAGACTGTCTTCCCACACAACTGGTCTCTTCTGCATTGATTTCCCACTTTCATGTGGTCAAGCTTTTGCTCAGTGTATCCTTTTGGAGGCATCAACCAAGCAGGAGCACTGACGGACTGAAGGAAGCCTGGCTAAGAGTTAATCATCTAATACTTAATAAAAGTAACAGCTGTCAGTGGTTATTTGTATACCTGCAGGTCCTTTGGCTCTGAAAGGTTTGGAAGGCAGTCATGCCAACTTGAGGGAGAAATTACTAAAGTTCACTCAGCATGGCTCTAGGGAGGCAGCTCCCTGCAAGAATTGCACATCCCATGTTTCAAGGATTTTCAGTAGCTTCCAGTCCAAGCGATTGCCTCCAAGGTGCAAAGCCAAACTATTTTGGTACCTGGCTAACATCTCTGGGTGTGTCATGGTAGCAGTGTGGCTGCAGCCAGCAGCCTGCAAGAGAAACAGAGAGGAAAGTGTTCAGATCTTGCAGAGTGTCAGCCCTAGAGGCATCACAGGGAGTCACTAATGCTTGTGAAGTGACTGGGTAAAAGGGTGTGAGCAAGTAGGCTGTGGCTACGGAAGAGTTATTAATGGCAACTGTAGGAGTAGTTGGCAGCATTGGTGGCTTCCTTGGCCTCAGGTGGGGCTGGTGTCCTCAGGTATGCAGAGCTCTGGCAAGACTTGTGAAAAGCAATCCATGGACCAAAGCAAACCAGCAGTGGTAAATTTACTTGAGGATAGGCTGATCAACATAAATGTGTATGCATAAGCTAATCTTGGCCTATTGCTCTAGCAGCTCCCTGCAGTTGTCATTTTTGAAGAGCCGTAGTGAGGAAAAGGGAGCTGGTCGCTCCCACACAGACCCCACTGCAGCTTGAGGTTTCATAACGGAATTAAGCAATTTGTCATGTGTTGCCATGGAGACCATAAATCACTGTCATGCTGGGCTTTTCTGTCAGGGAGCTGATGCCTTTAATTGCTATAACCTCAGCTGTGAATCCAGAGCTTGATTCTGAGCTCTTTACCTGAGATGATGGCTTTGCCCTGGGAGCTCTGCCTCTGGGAGAGTGGAGCTGGAGCCAGGGCAGGAGTGCTCATACATTAACTGTCACATATCTGGGGCAGGTCTTGCTGTTGTGGCACAGAGCCCCACCTCTGCTCCAATCAGCATGAGTTATAATGGCTTACAGAAGCTGCTATCTACCTCATTTATACTCAGGGCAAGTTTCCCCATGGTGATGTGCAGCACATCCATGGTATTGTGACCCATTGGTTGCATTAGCTACGCTGAACTTCTCCATTATCAGCTTCATGTATCTCTCAGCCCCTTCCACTCCACCCATGTCCAGACAGGTAAATGGGGTTTTACTCCATTCACTCTGCCTCTGTACTTGAAATCCTTCTTGCTGAGGAGTGCTCAACCTCAGTGGCACTGATGGGCCACTGTTTCTCCTTCTCCTTGCTGTCTCTCCTAAAAGTGGCCATGTCTCTGTCTCAGCGTTAGGGGTTTGTGCTGTCAGAACACAGATCTTACCAGCATGTGTGGAGGGGGGCTGCATAAATCTGCCTCCAACCAGTGACTTAACCAGAGCTCTGCCAGAGTCTGTATGCATCGCTCTCTTGGCTGCTTCAAAATAAACAGCTGTATAAATTGTAAGATGATTATCATCACAGCTTATTAGTGTATTACCACATGCTGCTTTGTATTCAGACAATAGATAAAAAATGTCTGTTTTGTTTTTCTCAATCAAATCTACAGCAAATACATTCCTCCTTGCTCCCTTCTGAGAAAGGCTGTGTCAGTACTCCTGCCAAAAACATATGAAAATCAGCCCGACTCTTGTGCACTTGCCCGTGGCGATGTAACCAGCCAGCATGAAGCTCTGCACACCTTTGTAAGTGGTTAATGCTTTCCAGGAGGTGACATATGTTGTTTTCAAGAGTTGATTTATTAGATGGTTGAGATTATAATCTCATCAAGGCGCGATCTGTCTTCTTGCTTTGATTGTCAAGGCAGGTGGAGGTGTAGAGATATGGAAGTACTTGGATTTTGGAGGTTTGCATTATGTGCTGGTAGGTTTCAGAGCACTGCTTTATCTTCTGAGATGGAAACTCTTTCGTGAACACTTGTGGTGTCTGTCGAAACACGTGACTGTCTGGCTTTGAACCCAGAATGCGCATTCATGTCTAGAGTGCACAAGGACACTCCTTAGGAAATACTCCAGTGATTTGGGCAGTTTGGCTGTCATTGCCTCAGGGGACCTTCAGCAGTGTGCTGAGGATGGCACAACTGGGCAGAATGCTGGGGCCCCACTGCTGCTGGTGAATGCTGACACAGTAGAAACACCCATGCAGAAACGTTCATGTGCTGAATCTTGACACGAGGATAGAAGGTTTTGTCCATTCATGCTGACATCACCTAAATGCAGTTTTTGTACTCAACAAACTAGCTTACAGTGCCTGATTGATTTTTTTTTTTTTTTTTTTTTTTTTTAATTTTATTTTCCCAGTTATATTTTGGTTGGTTCTCTGCAGGCTATATGTTGCTCAGTCTGGAACTTAAACATATGGTATAATGAAGTAACTGCAAGTAAACACTGATTTGACCCCTTACATGTTGGACAGTCAGTTTGTACAATGGGCTAAATATTATGTTAGTACTTTGGGAAGTGTTCCATGCAAGATAAGCTCAAGGCTTCTCAGGAGGGAGTTAAAGGGGCTGGTACTAAATGCTGCTGAGCAGTAGCTTGCGGTTTTGTGAGGAGGTCAAAACTGTGCACAAACCAAGTGTGGTTTTCACATCTGTGTCCTGTCCTCTGCATTGTGAGCAACAATCGGTCTTTCATACGGCACACTGGAGACGCACGGGGTGGCTGACTCCTGGGCACTCCAGTGTAAATAAAGCAAGGGTGAAGCTGCGGCCACAGGCAAAGCAAAAAAAATTGTTGTCAAATGTGTTGGGAAGTGATTGAGGACAGCTTTTATACAGTCTTAGTTCTAAGGAACCTCTAAGGATCTTCTGACTCTAGCATGATAATGCTGAAATAAAGCTTGATCTTGCAAGCCAGCATGAGAGAGATGCTTGAAATTGGTAGGTTCCTGCAAACCAAGCATGCTGCCTGTTGATAGTGTGATCTCGTAAACATGAGAAAAATCGCTTAGTAAAACAGAGGTAAGAAACTTTCCCTCAGGATTGTACTGAGGAGTTGAAATCAGAGTGGGTGAGAACAGAGCTGTGTTTCATCACCTTCTCTCCATATATCTGCTGTTGCTAAAGGTGGAAATGCTGTTTTCAAGAATTTTTCCAGACAGTTTAGACACAAGCTGGCTTGGTTGTGTTTCTCCTTACTCTGAAAACGTTGGCTTGTGTCAACTGTTTGACAAGAAGTCTTGGCAGTTCCCGCCAGCCCCAGCGATCTCACCTCTGTGGTAACCCCTTTTCTTTTCAATAGGGCTTTGTCTTTAGAGGAAAATTTAGGATGGTTCCTGTGCATTTGGCCCCAGAAGATGTCTATTACATAGCCTTAGTTAGAGGTCAAGGCGCTCAACTTGTACCAACATAGAGCTTATGCATATGGCAAGTTATTCTGTATTTTCAGAAGCACCTCTGACACAAGCTGTACTTTATCATACATAAGGTAGCGTTGGGCAGAAAGGAGGAGAGAAGACTCTGTCATTTAAAAAACAAATAAATAAACCTTGTTCTTATGTCTGTTTGCAGGCAAAAATGCGTGTACACAGTATGGTGAATCATTTGCATTATCTTTATGTTGTCTTTGAGCATTGCTGTGACTTGAACAGCATTCTCACAGCACACTTTGGGGTCACTTGATGACACCAAATATTTCAGGGGATACATTTTTTATTACATCTTAGATTCTACAGGCTGCTTTGGCCTGATAATCTTTTTTTCCGTAAGTGAAACAAACTCAAATTTGAATATTCACATCTGATTTTATTTTGCTTCCTTTCATGTGTTTGCCTGAATGCATGGGTGTGTAGTGGGGAGGAGAAGCTGGTTAGCAGAGCTGTGAAAAGCTCTTTGTTGAAGGGTAAGATCTTTGCTATATAATAAGGAACTCAGGACTCCCAAGCACTGTAAGTGAGAACTGCCTTTATGGTTCAATAATCTGCAATAAACTGAAATAGTGCTTTGGGACAGAACTAGAGAAAGCGAAGACTAAACTTGGAGGGCCATAATCATAAAATGGCTGAGGTTGGAGGGAATTTTCAAGATCGTCTAGTTCCAACCCCCTGCCATTATTAGCATTGCCAGCCAACAAAGCTAGGAAGTGCTCTTAGTTGAGAAAAATCCCTACAGTTACTGAGAACCCCCAACAAGCTCTTGGTAGCTTAATGTGGATACCAGTCAGGATGCTGATAGTTTATGACAGTCTGAAGCATTCCCTCCAACACAGCCTCTTTGCACTCACATGTGCTGCTGCCCAGTTGCACCCAGTGACTTTGTTTTGTCTCTTAAAAAAAAAATCAATTCTTCTGCTGTCATCTTGGAGGACAGGCCACACACAAGGGGAAGCTCATCTCTTGATTCTCATGGCTGTGTCACAGCCACAAAACCAGCCTTCCTGCCAGGGCAGGTTTTTTTTTTTTTTTTTTTTTTTTTCCAAAAGAGCAAAACAAAAAACACCTGTAGCTCCTGGCTTGCTGCCCTCTGTGCGTGTTTCTTGGTTTTCATTTCTCAGACTTGAGGCTGAGAGAGAGGAAAGCAGTTAAGTGTGTTCTTGTCTGCCAGCAGGATGTGTTTGGTGACGATTAGCTAGCATTATAGACTGGGACCTGTGTAAATGAACTGCAGCTTGGTGCTGTCTGCCCATGGAAGTGATGGGCCTGGGATGTGAGGGAGCTGTTGGGAGGGCACACGCTTTTGCTGTGGGCCAGAAAGACTGTGAGTGCTAGCATGGAGGGGAGAACCCCTAGTTCCCAGCTGTGGAGCTCTTCTTCACTTCTCAGGCACGTGGTCAGAGTTGCCTCGTGCACATTGCTCTTGTTTTTCACTAACAAGTAATCAGAGATGGTCTCTTTCTCCAGCAGGTTTAGCACAGTGGAAACATGGCTACCAGCGCTGTTCCCAGCGAAAACCTTCCCACGTACAAGCTGGTGGTGGTTGGAGACGGCGGCGTGGGGAAGAGTGCTCTCACCATTCAGTTCTTCCAGAAGATTTTTGTGCCAGACTATGACCCAACCATTGAAGATTCCTACCTGAAGCACACAGAAATAGACGGGCAGTGGGCAATTCTTGATGGTGAGCAAGCCACTCTTATGGTCCCATTTCTTGCTAAAAATGAGAACAGGTAGATCTCCGTATCTTCCACAGCATGTTGTACTTCTGTGTTCCTCCTGTGCTGCAGTCTGCCAGGGATTTTATTACAAGCTGTCCTGTGAACAGTAGCATGTGGTCTGCAGCTGATCTCCAGAAAAGCTTCTACGTCTGTCTGCATTGGTTCCAGTTCTGCATAGAGCTGTTTCTTGAAGGAGTGTGAAAACCAGTAGATTGTGTTGAGTGGTGGTTTCCAGGCTGCTTCCATCTATCTTGTCAGTCTTCAGAATGACCAAAGGGCACCTATTTCAATCCTTTGCATTTAGCAAGGAGGATTTGTTAGGGTTGTGTGGACAGGCTGTGAGCCACTGTGGTGACCTCCTCTGGTAGAGTTGACCTAAACAGGCTTTAGGGAGCACGCCATGTGCTTCAACAGTGCTGAAGGGAAGAAAATAGCATATAACTTCTAGTTAAATCTATGCTTTCTTCTCATAGGTAATGCTGAGCTGCTGTGTTGTTTTGCTGAGAAACTCTAGACTTTCCCATTAGTATAGTGTCTGCTCTGCTGTTCGCACGGGTGATTGCTGTAGCTGGCCGTGTTTCAAAAACGACCACCCCACAGCTCTGCCAACTGTGAACTCCACAGCATGGAGCTTTAGGCTGTGTCTGTGCATGGTTATACCATGCTGAAAATGACATTTGGGGTAAGCATCCCTGGTAGATAGCTTATGTCCTGGGAAATACTGATAAGAGGGCAAATGAATAAGGGCTATAACTAGAACGAGCATTTAATCAGAGCTCATCCACTGACAGGGAAGAATTGTAGTATCTCTCAACTCCCATCTTTCAGGTGTGATGTTCTCATATCTAGTTACCTATATCACTTAAATATGAGTAGCAGTCTAAAGAGCTTCTGTAACCTGGGTTTTTCAGTTCTCTGAAGAAAAATTGTTTTGTTTTGTTTTGTTTTTTTAATAATTTTTCAATTAAAAAAAAAAAAGCCAACAGCAGAGCAAAAAAACGCAACCACCCATTTGATTCTGCAGGTGAGGAAGAAGCTGTGTTTTTACCTAAAACTGACTTTTCTGTCTGTGCTGCATAAGACAGATGAGAGCTCAGCAGTCTTGCTGTCAAAATGCTAAAAATTTTGTTTGGCTTTATATAATAATTAGGTTGTGCATGAAGTAAGCAAGTATTTTGTGCCTTAGTTACCCAAGTGCACTGAACCAAATCTAAGCAGGCTTCTACCTCAACAGTCTTACCATGAAAACATTCAAAATGACTGTTGTCTTAACATATGTAAAATTGGTGTACAAGGACAGGAAAAACAAGAGATTGGCATCAGTGGTGGAACATGGAGGGTTACACAACTTACCCTGAAGGCCATAAATTCAGTCTAGTTGAGATCTTAGTTGGACTTTTAAGGGTTTATCAGATGTAATTTTTTGAGTACGGATGGCCCCCATGACCTGCAAGGTGTTAAAGAACAGCCTTAACTCAGTATTATTTTTTTTAAATATGCCTTAATCTTGCCAACATTTGCTCGTTTACATGTCACAGTTGGTCACTAATGGACATCTACTTCACAAATATTCCCTTGCAAGTATGTCTCATGATGTTATCTGCATCAGAGATACCTGCTCTCAGTTGACCATCACATAATGTACTTCTGTAACTGTTTGTTAAATGCTAGTGCTGCTTTAAAAAATAAATAAATAAAAAGATCCTGTTATAAATTAAATCCATTCTCTCATGTATATCTCTTTAGTCCATAATCCAACCCTTTAAAATTAATTACCTTTATTTTTCTCTGGTATGCCTCATTCCATTCTTTTAGTATCAGCTACTGTACACGTTGGTATTGACTGAAGCAGCCTTTCAGGCATCTTTCACTGAACATTTTTATCCAAGAAAAATCTGACCTGAAGTGGGAGTGTGGAAGGAGGTTGTTTTCCAACAAGCATAAGCTTAGCCTTTAGCATCTGCCCAGTAGAAACAGGGCCTGAAGACTGACTATCACATGTGTCTCCTGCCACAGCTCTGTGTCATGGGACTTGGATCTAAGACATTCTCATGCACTTGGGCAGCTGCTCTTTTTGTGGTTACACATGGCTGCATGAATCAATTAGGGTATAAAATTAGGGACAATCGTGATAGAAAGGGTACAGATTCATCATGATGAATTCTAGACATTCCAGTTGGCTTTATGGCTAAGTTCTTTATGGGCAGTGTTTTTTTTGTGTGTGTTTTTTTTTTTTTTTTTTCCTCAGAGTTTGTTGTGGGGGAGGAAAGGGAGGTAACCAGCAGAGACTTTTGCCTCACCCTGCCCACCTTCAAAATAGGAAACAGTATTAGAAGATAAGACTGCCTAGTGAGGGCGTAGTGTGAGGGGTACCATAAGTTTCTAAGTTTGTAGAAATAGTTGATTAAAATATATCTATATTGGCATCCAACAACTTAATAAATAAAAAAAACCAAAACATACAGGCCGTTCTCTTCCTGGCTGTAGCCTGAGCAGTTCTGTACAAAGTGTCCAGCACTTAATATCTGCACTAGCATTATGTTGGTTAAAAACAAAATTAACAAAAAATGCACTAAAAAATCCCCACCTTGTGCTATTCAGCTTCCCTCTGTGAAAACCTACACATTTATTTGATAGCATTATAGCACCAGGTGGCAGCTTGATTAAGTGTTTGACTTGGGTTTTTTTGTTTTCCATTGAGGTCTCTCATTGATAGTAGACTTAAACGGAATGGGCTTTTATTTCAGATTTTAGACCTTAGAGACAAGCCTGAGGTCATACTCATCTTTTACCCATTTCCTCTCTGGCATAAGTGAGTATCTGTCCTTATGCTCTTAAGAGAGAAGAATCTGTGATAATTTCATGCCTCCCAGGACACTGAGCAACCTGTACTTGGTGTATTCAAGTCCAGCTTGGCTTGAGTGCAGAAATACTTGATTGGTGGCCCTAACATCAGTTTTCTGGGACCATTGATTCACTCTTTGGAGGACAAGTGCCATAGAGTGGAACAAGGCACTTAACTTGCGTAAGAGATGTACAGGCAGCTTGTGGCTAGCCCTTGTTTTAGATTTCTGCATCTCCAACAAGGCTTTGAGATCAGCCTCCAATTTTCTCTGCATGTGTTATCCTCATTTATTCCTTGCTGTTCATACTGAAATCAGCATGGTGATATTCTTAGTTAAATGCATCCACATGCAGGTGCTGCGTAGAAGCATCAGGTCAGAATTAAGTGGGGACCAGGGTTAATCTGCTTTGATTAGGTGTTGCTCCAGTTGAGTTGCTGTCATTAATTTGGCCTGCTCCCTTCTGTGTGCAGGCTGACTTAGCAGAGGATTCTTTTGATGTGGCTGTGAAGTGTCAATCTGGAATTATTCATCTGGGCATGAAACCAAAAGTGGAGTATCAATACAGGAAAAATTCCCAATGGTTCCAAATTCCTTGTAGTTCGTAAACCATGTGGAGGTAAAAAGGTGGTGATGAGGAGAGGAAGTGATGGCCACAGACAGATGGCTTGGGCATGGTGATGAATTGGGCTAAACCCTTAGCTGCTGGTAGAGCTGTGCCAGTTGGTAGCAGCAGAGCAAGGAATTGTGCCTGTGTGTTGGGTAACTGTGGTCTCTTTCTCCTCTTTTCTTCCACCAGAATCATTAAGATGAAATTCCCACTGACCACAAGTTGTCTTCCTACTACTTTTCTTTAGTTTTCCCTTTTTTCTTTTCTTTTTTTTTTTTTTCCTCCTCTCTCTTTTTACAAGTCCCCATCTCAGTCCTCGTGTGTCCTTGCATTGGGCTGGACCTGCTGTGCATCCCCATGGAATAGCAGCAAGCACTGTTCTTTTCTCTGGGTTCTCTTTCTGTTCTCTCCACCTATGTCACCCATGCATTCCTTTTTGCAGAGGGTTTTTGCTGCTAGTCACCTCTGGACAGGCTGTCTGCTTTTCTCTTTGGGAAGCTTGGGAACAATTCAGCCACGAGGCCAAAGGGAGAGCAGAGGTCACTTTAGACTCGCAGGCGAAATGGTTGCTTTGCAGCTCACTTGTTTTATTTCTTTAAACTTTGGGTAATGTCATTGAAAGAATTAAAATTCAAGTAAAGTTTGTGCTTTCATTCTCTCATTTGTGTATACAGTATTTTTCCTCCCTTGATTGCTTGGATTTTGCAACCTTGAAGAGGGCTTTTTGTCTTGGGTTGTGGGGATATTTTTTTTCCTGCCAGGAAAATTTTGGTGTTGCAACATGGAAAACACAAGGCTTTTGAATGCTTGCCGTTTGTTAGAGAAAGAACTCCTTTAAGGGCTCCCATCTTTATTCTGTATGTTGATGTGGCAGCCTTTCTTCTGAAGACTCCCTTTTTCTCTTTCCTTAAAGAAAGGGCAAGAATTCAAGTACTCGGGTTTTCCACATTATAATATCTGTATATTTAGGGCACGGAAGAAGGGCTTATGAGAACCCCAGTGTTTCCCATCACATGTTTATCTCTGTGGAGGGTTCTCACACTAGGGGCAGTGTGGCTGTATCTCAGCAGACCATTGACAATCGAAGAGATCAAGCAGAGCACTTTGCCTCTCCTTGTGTGTGGCACAAGCACCTTCTATATCTCTGCAGGGTGATTTGGGGTGCAGGAATGCAACATACAAGCTGTGGGGCCCCTCTGCACTGTCTGCTCAGCTCCCAAAATACCAATTTCTCAGCTAACCAAATGTCCCTGAGGACTGCTCTCTACCAGACTGCTGCTGATGGAAGGGGTAAAGATTGGACATGACTTTCTTCAGCCTGAAACTGTTAGGTTTGTCTTGTCAGTTCAAGTTAAATTTCCCTTGACCAGAGTTACCAAGCCACAGAGTAGCTGGAAATGGAGATTCTCTGGCCCCACCTTTGGAAGCAGAGCTGCTGTGCGAAGAGAAAATCAAGACTCAGAGAGAAGTGCCAAGAAGAGTCTGGCTCTGTAGCCCATGATGACAGCATTCCCCTGATGGTGCCACATTCCTTGTTCTGCTCTTTGCTCCAGGGACTTTTTCTGTATTTTGCATTAAGTTGTTGAAGAGGCAGAAAATGCCTGGAGTCAGACTTCTTGCTGCTGCTCCTTTCCCTGGCTCCTGTCTGCCTGCAGACCCATCCGGCCCCTTAAAGGTTTGCATGTAGGCTTTGTGTACGTAGTTGAAGGGACTGCTTGCAAAAATCAGATCATGCACACTGTACTTGCCTTTCTGAGCAGGAAATCAGTGTGGGCATGAAGAACTGTCCTTCCCTGAGCTGTGTGGTGCACAACCACCTTTCTAGAATACAAGGTGTTCTGAGAGCTGCTTTTGGGTCTGGCCACAGCTATGTGTGGATGCCACTAGTATGTTACTTTTTTTTGAATGGAAGATAGGAAAAAGATTTAATGTGCTTTAAGTGCCTGTCTTGTCTCCTTTGGCCCCTTTGGTGAGGCAGTGGAGGAACTCTCATGTTGGTCTGTATACCTAATTGCCCAATGTACAGATAAAGACACAGGAGGGAGTGTTGCCTTGGTGTGGATGAAGAGGAACTCTCCTGCACAGCCAGATCTGAGCTGCCTCAAGGGCTGGGAATGCCATTATTTAATCTGAGCTAAATCCAGTGGAGGCTTTGGGAAAAGTAATGTCATTGGCTTGAATTTCATAGTTGGTATGTCTCTGTCCTTGGCTTAGATTTACATGTCTGTGTCTCTGGATGGGCGCTCAGAGCACTCTCAGTTATAGAGATTTGCCACACAGAAAACATCTATAGTGCTTCTATATACATCTGAGTGCTTCTATTTTGGGATTTCTAGGTTCCTATGTCTACTCAGATGTGCTTTCTCTGAGCATCCGTGCTCTTATCCAACCCATCACAACTCACAGGGAAATGGTGTGTAAAGCTCTAAGGATTAACATAGAGTTAATTACAGGTGGAAAGCAGAAAAGGCTATCTCTTTGCTTAGCAACCTTTCACTCACAGAGCAAGAAATCTCATGCTAGGCTCTGAAGGCTAATTGCTCTTAGTTTATTCTCTAGCTGATTTGCATTAAAGCACTGTAATAAGACTTTCGCATTGCCTACTTTGGATGTCTCTTCCTAATTCAGACAGTTGTTGGCTTCTCACTGCTCACCCATAGGTTTTCATTAGAGTTTCTCCTTCCTTCCTCTTCAATGAAGTTTGTGGAAACTAAACCACACGTGCTGTCGGAAGGCCCTCTCTGTACTGCACAGTCCATGAATTTGATTTCAGTTCTTGGAAGAACGAGGCAGGAGAAACCCGCTGTGCCTTCCTCCAGCCTTATTTCCACTTTTGCTTTTATGTGTTGCCAGGGTGGCAACCAACAGTCAGAGTACCAAGTGCTGATTTTAAAGAGTACTAAGGGAATAGAAGCTCACAATTCTTTTCTACTTATGATTATTTCTAAGTCTCCTGACATCCTGTTTGCAAAAACTAGGATTTTAAGAGGAAGCATGCTAGCTGAAGTCCTAAATCTCCTCACCCTGTTGGGAAGCCAGCCAAATCACCTTCCATGTTTCACCTTCCCAAGATTTCTGCTTGCTGTTTTCCCATTTCAGTATATTACTGTCCTTAAGGTTTTATGCCAGAGCATTACTCTAGAATCAAAGCTGCTTGCCTCTAGCCCTCTTTTGGAGCTGATGCTTTCCAGGATGTGACCGAGTTCTCCCTACAAAAGGATCCCAATTGCACTCTCCGCTCTGATTTCTGTGGTACACAAATTGTGAAAACCATTAGGATATAAAGGGCTGTCTTTAAGAAGAGCACATCTAAAGCTGAAGCAGGGACGACTTCTGGCCAAATCTATGACCCTTAAATTTGTGTGAATAGGAAATTAACTTTTACTGCTGCGTGTCTTCCTGCCTAAATTTCCAAAGTGCCATTTTCAGTGCTGTCTGGACTTGTTCTCCTTTCCAAGAGTGCTGCAAATGAATTCCCTGTAAATAGTGGCTGCTGACACAGCAGCCCTGTTTGTGTTTAGTGTTAGGAAGGGGGGGAATGGCAGGAGAGCCCAGCCTACTGCTACAAGCTGTCCCACTCCTCCACACATTGGGTGTGTGCGTGTGTGTGTGTAAGAAGGGAAGGGAGTGTATGTAGGGCTGGCAGTCAGCTCCCATCGCTTCCAGCTGGTTCAAGAGTCAGATGAGGGCAGCCCAACCTCTCCTTACAGGTTGGGTGGATAGGAAGGATTGATTTCCTCTTCCATTCCAGCCGCGTAGTCTTGGCCTTCTTCCATAGTAGCTCTTCTGCTCAGGGTGTAGAAATTCACCAGTGCATGCAGTGTCTTTGGGTTGTTTTTCTTTTCTTCCTTTTATCTTCTTTTCTTCTTCCTTCCTGTTCTCTTTTTTTCTACAGTCCTTAGAAACAGCCTGGATGCTTTTGAGCTGAGACCTTTATTTCCTAGACTTAAGGGAGGGAAGTGGGATAAAAAGCTATGAAAGGATACTCATGACTGAGTAGTAAGTTCTAGCTACTCAGCAAATAAGCCCCAATCTCGGGCTCTTTGTAAGAGCCTGGAAGCTCTTTTTATCCTTCAGGTTTTCAAAGTGAGGGGAGGCAAATGAATACGATTGAGGAGTTTTAAGGGGTCTGCCATTGCCAAGTACCTCCTCCAGCACAGCTGCCTTTCCTCTAGACACAGAGTACTGTGGTGTGCTGTGTAGCATGTTGAGCATGTCCCCACATGGCCACCCTTGCTGATTCAGCATGTAATGCTGGCAGTGAAGTGGGCTTTATCCAAGCCTCATCTGGAAATGAGGGCAGCTGGAGTACTTACCCTGCAGGGAGTGTCTTCCTAGGACTGTGGGCCTGCTTGGACTAGAAAAACTTGCATCAAGCCCTGCTGCTCTGTCAGCAGTACATACCTGACACTGTCTCCATCTACAAGTGCCCAGGGCTTTCCTTGTCACTCGTGGGCAGTAGATGCTAACTCTGCAGCTGTACAGGTGAAAACAGTTTTCCTGCTCTGTACCATCTTTCTCTGAAAGCACATAATTGTGTAGAAATAATATCCAGGCAGTGAGAAAGGGAAAATGCATGCAGCTGTCACTCCAGGTTATCTCCCAGCTCTGCTTCACCACAGTCTCTGGGTTGTCCCTGACATTTAAATTGTCATTTATTTGCTCTTTGCTTTTCCATGCAAGGATCAGTGAGAGCAGGAAGAGGGTTGGAGGGCTGGGCTGCAGGACACTTAGAGCCGTATCTTGCCAGAGAAGTAGTTCCCCAGGTTCCGTGGGTAGGATTTGATACTTTGAATGAAACTAATATCTATATAGCCCTCTTCTATATCACTTTCTTCCTCCAACTTGCTTTCACAGAATCTTGCAGCCTTCGGGAGGACATGTCCAGCAAGAGGCAGAAGGGCCATGCAGCACAGCAGCTGCTGTTTCACTCAGTAACTAAACACCTTTCTCTTTTGTCCTAGTTCTGGACACGGCAGGCCAGGAGGAGTTCAGCGCGATGCGGGAGCAGTACATGAGGACTGGAGATGGTTTCCTTATAGTCTACTCTGTGACAGACAAGGCCAGCTTTGAGCATGTGGACCGTTTCCACCAGCTGATCCTCAGAGTCAAAGACAGGTGGGTGCTGCACCACTGGCGCTCTCCAGCCCTGCTGTGGAGAGGCTTCAGTCCCTGAAGTCCACCTCCTGCTTGTTTCAGGGCAGCTTCTTGTGTGCTCTTCGTAGGTTTATAGGTCTGCATGTGGGATAAGATATATCCTTTATGATAACTTTCTTATTTGCATTTCATGTTTGGAAAAGTTTGATGGATGGAATCCTATAGTGAAGTGAAATGGTTTTGGAAGAGAAAAGCTCCAGCCAGAGTGCCTGGTCATACCAAACAAACCTTAAAAGGTTCTACATGATATGGGCCTGGGAACAAATATCTTGGAGGGGAAAATGCCTCAGATTGGGAGGAATTGTGTTTCTCAAAAGGGGATAAATTCAGTTAATTCATTGTGCTATGTAGCAGCTGTTTTCAATGAATGAAACATCTCAGCAGGGTGGGGGGAAAGCAAGACTGGTCGGCTGCTCCACTCCCTGTGTACATGTGGGAGAAATTAGCACTGGGGGATTACTATGGTGAGCATACCCATCCTGACAGACCTAAAGGAAGCTACCAGGGCCTTATCTTTCAGATAACTCCCTCTTCCCTTCCCAGTTCAAGGGATGGTGAGTCCTTCCACACTAGGTGGAGTGTGAATTAAGCCTTATTTGTCTACAGCTTTTAAACATTTAGTTGTTCCGTTCATAATAGCTGTTAATTATGGAAGTCATCAAGAAAAGCCACCGGAGGGTTCGGACCTTGTTGCTGGCTTCCTTTCACAGCTCTGAATAACTTCCCCACAGGAAGGGTGGATGCGTATCATGTGAGGTTCACAGCTGACAGCTCTTCCAGTAAAGCGTCCACAACAGAGCCCATGAGAGTAGAAAGTAGAGGAAAATCCACCCTTTGATTTCATCTAAATGAACAAAAACGTCAGTCACTCAGTCTGCCTCCCAGATAATGATGGTGTTTCCTTCACTGTTGGCTTAGGGCAAGTTCACCCTGCTTGTGAAAGATGAGGAAGACAGCAAAGTGTTTCCTGTAACCTGCTGCAAGCAGATGTTGGTTTTATCTAACTTAGCTTTGTGAAAATAGGATGCAGTGTTCGTTGTTTTGCTTTGGACTGAAACTTCTAGCCCTCCTTATGCCGTACAAACAAGCAGCAGCATGTGAGAACCAGGAAGTGAAACAGCCTCGTGAAACTGCTTGTGTTTCCCCATGCTGGAGCATATAACGCCAGGAATGTAATGCTTCATGCAGAGATTGTGCAGTGATTTTTCTGAACAGCATAAATAAAAAAAAAATCCTGCCAGGCATGTGCCCAGGTTTTCAAGCTAGCAGTCAGTTTTGAGGACTCCAGATCTAAAGCAATTGCAGGCTACTGCTTAAAACCTCTGTCCCTTTTCTCTCCATAATCTTAATTACAGTAAAGCTTCCAACTGTAGCAGCTTGTCCAAATAGCAGTCACACAACTCACAGCAAAGTCCCCGCAGAGTTTTATGCCCAGTGTAAACAAGGCAAATGAGATGCTGTCCAAATGTAATCCTTCTCTTACCAGTATGTCACAAGCCAAAAGGAATCAAATAATCCAAGCAAGTGCTTTGCTCCAGAATAGAGAGTCAAGATGTATCAGTGCTCAGGTGTAAATGTTAAATCAAATGCACATTATCAGAATCAATAACTGTAAGATCCATTTAAAATGCAGAGTACAGTACAGTGCATTTCCAGCCAGAGCAATGGGCAACATGCCAGGGAGAAGATGGAGCCCTTATCATCTCAATGAAAAATGACACAGAAACTCTGTTTGAAAATCCAGGGAAATCTTTTATACAGCAGTGAGTGCAGCCAGCTGCTCCTTACTCTAATAAAATCAGCTCCGTTACAGCAGAGAACACTGCTGTATGAGAATCATTTTAGGAGGGCTTAAAGCTAACAATAAGAGAATAATTAACAATAACATCAGTTATTGGCAGTTACCTCTTCCTTCATAACAGCGGGTAAAGGCCATGCAGCACAGCTTTGCTCTACGTAATGCAGCTGGAGGAGAGGCTCTCGTATGGGAGGTGCAGCAGGAAGGAGCCATGCTGCCAGCACATCCCGTAGCACAATCTGGCTCAGTGTAATCCCTGGAGCTGCACAGACCTTTACCATCATCCACATGCCTTGTCAGGAAAGCCTGTACAACTCTTCCCTTGTAGTGTCTGAAGACAATCACTTATATTCCTGGTAAAGAAATACTGAGTAGTAATACCAAGCAAGATGGTTTTGGTACAGAAGAACTGTTGTTCATCATGCTTTTGCTCTATGATAAGAAGCAGAAGATAGTAGATAACAGCATCTGGAAATGTAGCAGGACTGGGTTCTTGTTCCCAGAACAGCCTCCTCCCAGCTACCACTGCTGGTCTTGGGGTAATTACAGTCATTGTCCCATCATTTTCTTCCCAATTTGATGTCACCCTAAGTGTGAACTCCAAGTCTGTCTTTTCTTCCCCTATGGTTGTTTAGAGTGGATAAGCATTGTGCTGTTCTCCACAGAACATGAACTGACACCAATTCCTCTGACCCTTTTTTTTTTTTTTTTTTTACCTTGCAGTGATGAGCAGCTGTAAGGTATGCTGCTATTGAGATGCCTTAACTGTTATAAAAGAGTCCTGTTTCTTTGTTCAAGATCTGCTTCCATGCCTAATTTCCTTCTATAGTGGCAGACTAACTGTAGTTCACTCCATTACTCAGCATTATGATGGCATTTAATAAGCTCCTGAAATCCCTGTGAAATAAGGGTGGATGTGTGCATGTTGTCAAGGTAAATTTTTCTGAACGTGCATAGTAGTTCAGTCTGGGGGCTGATATGTGTTTGTATGATCTATCCTTATATTTCCTTATAATTACATGGTACATCTGTAGCTGAAAATGCTTGATTCAGTATTAGAAAGTGAAACTTAGACTTAGTGTTTTGTATTGTAGCTTCCTAATAACTGTTTCATTTTCTTTTTTTCCAGGGAGTCCTTTCCAATGATTTTGGTGGCAAACAAAGTTGATCTAATGCATTTACGGAAAATTACCAGAGAACAGGGAAGAGAAATGGCAACAAAACATAATGTAAGTCTGTAAAATTGTTTAATTGCTTGCTTTAAGTACCACTACAGGCATTCAGAATTGAATTACCTGCTTATATGGAGCTGAATTAAAGTATTTTTCTTAGAATTGAACATTCGCAATTGCGTTTTCGTCTACCACAAAGCAGTAGCTATAGAGATCCCTTGGAGTAGGGTCAGTTCGTTACTGGAACTAGAAGCTCTATTGCATGCCAGGCTGCAGCAAATCTGTGGCTGTCACAAAGTCATGTGTACAAAGCTGTACGCAAACAGTGAGAAATGTGAATGTTCAAAATGAGGAAAGAAAGCACAACCTCTGGGACTGAAAAAGCAGAGTCAGAAGTTAGGAAGTACATCCAGGTGCCCACATGAAATAAACTTGTTAAAGATAATGTAGTTAAAGGGTTGTGAAGTCTATATAAATCTGGCCCACCATTCTAGCTCTGCATTTTTCACACTTGTTTAGCCTGAGAAGTTGCTCTTGGATTGGTGGAGATCACACGATAATTCACTAATCACCTCTAAATTCCAGAAATCTTGAATACCCAGAGGGAGGTAACATCTCCCGTAGGAGGTGCTTAATGAACAGGTAAAGGTAAGAGCAAACAAGCCTGAGACCTTTTGGCAGCTTGCTGTGCTTGGATGGCAGACTGCTCTGTGTTTCTAAACAAGGCACAATGAGAGTTTGGCAGGGCAGATTCATTCCCTCCCCAAGTAAACTCACTGCTGTAAGAGCCAGTACACTGAAACTACAGCTCAACACGTTGCACCCATCAGTTATGTACACACTTTGGAAAAGGATGTGCATGTAAATGCTTCATAAGAGGGCAATTTTATCAATCTGCCAGCATGCTGGACAAGCGCTCTAGGAGGCTCCATCTGTTTGTTAGACTTTGAAGAAGAAGATCATTTTACACCAAATGGGAATTTTAGTCATGAAATATTCATGCCGCTGTCCTAATAAGATGTGGCAAACAAGAATTTCTGGCAAGTGCTCATCTTTCAATCACCATCAGCAATTGCTGTGTCTACAAACGCAACCTAGGAAGAGAGAACATCTGGCTACATGGAGTCTTGTGATCACTCTTCCCTAGATCCAAGCTTTCTTTAAGAATAAAGATGTTGACAGCAGTGTCATGACAACATTTTGTTTACTGGTACTTCTCTGGTATCTTAGATACCCCGTTTCTCCATCCTGGAGAGTGTTTTTCATTTTGAAACTGGTTTGTGTCCAACGTACAAGCTGATAGTTACCTCTTTTGTGGTACACTTCTCTCCTTCAGATTCCGTATATAGAAACTAGTGCCAAGGACCCACCTCTAAATGTTGACAAGGCCTTCCATGATCTCGTAAGGGTAATAAGGTAAACTGTAACACTTGTCGCAGTTGGTGCCTGTGGATGGAACATGCAGGAGTCCTGGGTTGGAGAGCGGGGAGGCAACGTTTGGGAGGTGGGGGTGAGATGGGCTGGCTGGGAGTAGTTGATTTCTGGGTTTTAGTAATCTTCCTTGTTCTGTATGTGCACATGACTGTTAACTAACAGGATGTTGCCTTTGTGAGATACTAGTGCTAGACAGTTTGAGAACTAGTTGTGACCATGACCAAAAAAAAGTTAGTCACTGAAGAAAGCAAAGCTTACTACAACAATTCGCTTTAAAAGGCCAGTGTTAAAAGCTGTGAGCCAGTAATGTGTTTTTTTATGGCTTTCTCATCTCAAGGTCTCATGTTGCCCTGAGTTTAAAGAGCTGCCTATTTTTTTTAATTTCATAGGTGAGTTTTACCATTTTCTGCTCACTAAATGGAAAAAATTAAGCCTTTTTGTATGAAAAACAGCATGATCTAATGGCTAAGCCACAGGTTTCCTCCTCAGACAGCAGAGGTTTGTTCCCAGTTCTGGCATGAGCTGCTTTTGTTCATTTTGGCAAATGCCTGCTCTCCGGGTGAACCCGGCTCCCATTGCTGTTGGCAAGGTACAGCTGTCCAAAATGCTGGCTGCCTCGCAGGAAAAGAGCTGCATGCACATCTCAGCATCTCGTTGATAACCTCAAATCTCTCAGAAGATTTGTTTTTCTGGCAGGGGTTGTCTGCCAGGTTTTTCTGGACCTTCATTTTTCATGTGTTGGGAGGGTGCTGAGCTGAAATAATGCTCCTCCCCACCATGCAGTCAAAGTGCCTTGGTTGGCAATTAAACCATGAGACATTTATTCACAACGTATCTGTACTTGTGAATATCTTAGCACAGCCTCGAGCCAGCCTCTATCAAAAGCAGATGGTACTGCCCACTCTTCCCACATATCTGAAAAGCAGGGGGCAGAAAATCTTTGGAGAACTACAGAGCAGAGTTGGAAATGTCCCAAGCTGTTTCCCAACTGTTCTGGAACTCAGCATTAGTTGGCTAGATATTACTTTTTGTTACAGCAAGCTCTTACCACAATCTATTCTACTCTAGGGAAAAAAAAAAAAAGAAACATAACAAAAATAAGATGGTGAGGCTCTGTTTGCTTTCTCTGCATAACGTGACTCCAGACACAGTCTGGATGGAGCACTGTAATGATACAGCACTAACTTTGAGCCCTGAAAATGTACTTCATAACCTAAAGTATAGGTGATCTACCTCATTCCCCGAAGTAGTTACAGTGAGGGTTATTGCTACCCATATGAAATTTTCTGTGGCATCAAGGACACCATGTGATTTGTCCCCCAGCTTTGTCTCATTCTGGTCCTGATAACTTGGTCCAAATGCTCAGCTTAATGCCTAGCACGTTGCATAGCAAAGAGGCTGATCTTAAACTATTCAAGCTCCAGGTTGGTTATTTAGGCTCTGAGTCAATGGAAACTGCCTATGTCTGCGTAGTTTATCTTGCAGTAAAACTTAAGTCCACAGACTGCCTGTCAGGTGTTTGAAATACACAGCCTGCTGTTGAATTGCAGTGCTGGACTGAGCTGAGTGGCTGATGTGATCAGGTACAGCTCCCCTAAAGTTTTTGATGCTATTACAGCTTGACAAGACTGAGTATTATATTTGATGGCACAGGACTGTCAGTGTAGCTGTTGAGGATCTGACGCAGCATTTCACCATCATTTCTGTTTAAACAGTATGACTGAGCAGTGCCTCATCTTTTAATGAGAAAGGAGAAGCCACCAGCATAACAGCAGATGAGATGAGGTTGCTCACAGCCCACCTGACTGATGAGGGCTTCTGCAGTATGGCACAGGTGGGCTGGCAGCTGTGTTTTTGGCGGCTATGGCTCCAGCCAGAATCTTCCTGGGGCAAGCCACAGAGAAGGGCACAGGGCGCATCCTGCTCCCAGTGCACTGGAGCTCATCACAAGTTCCGTGGGAGGCCAGAACCTTGCTGGCAGCAGATGCCATTTCTTTTTATGGAAAAACAAAATGCAAAACCATGTCCACATCAGTGGCTAGGAGACAGTGCCAGCTGAAACCAAATCCTTCCGGGACAGGCATCCTGTATCACAGAATTGTAGAATGAATCATGGAACCATAGAATGCCTTGAGTTGGAAGGGACATTAAAGAGCACCTAATGCCAACCCAGCTGCCATTCACTGGATCAGGCTGCCCAGGCCCCCATCCAGCCTGGTCTTCAATACCTCCAGGGATGGGGCATCCACAGCTTCTCTGGGTGATGGTTGATGTTGCATTTCTTGGAGCATCCCTGTTTCCCAAGTGAGTTGAGTAGCCCTCTGGTAGAGAAGCAGGTAGCAGTTCTCCCAGGGCGCTTGGAGGCACTGTGCCTTCTCAGGACATACGTCCCTACTCTTAGCCTTGATGTTTCTGTACGGCTGCTGTCCTCTTTCCTTGAAAACAGAGGCGATGATTGTTAGCTGTGTGGTGTGATAGTCCACGTGTTGGTGGAAGGGGTGTATGGGAGTATATGTGTTTATGCCCCAGTCAGGTGTCTGACCCAGCCTTGTGGCTGCTGGCCTCACCTTATTCCCCTTCCTCCCTCCCTCCCTCCCAAAACAGGCAACAGATCCCGGAGAAAAGCCAGAAGAAGAAGAAAAAGACCAAATGGAGAGGGGATCGAGCCACAGGCTCCCACAAACTCCAGTGTACAATTTTGTGACGGGGCACCCAGGAGCACCTTGGACATCTCCCTCCTGCTCCCAACCCACCATGACCTGAGGCTCCCAGAGGCTCTGGCTCGGAGGAGGTGGCTCGAGGGGTCTGGACCCCAGCAATCAGCTAGAGGGGCTCCTCGTGGGGCTGCATGGAGCAGTGCTAGCAGGAGGTGGAAAGGAGCAGCAGGACTTTGATGCTCGGACATTCCCAGCTCCTTCCAGAGGCCTCCATGGTGTGTGTTTAAAAGAAAAAACAAAAGTGTTGGTTTTATCTGCAAACATTTCTCCTTGTGACCCTTTTATGAGCAGCCATGAATAGACCCATTTGGTACAGTCGTGTGTGTATGTGTGGGAGAAGGGAAAGGGCTTTTCTTTTTTTTTTTTCCTTGTCCTCTTTTTTTTTTTTTTGTCGTTTGCTCAGCAAGCGTTGGGTTGCAGAGAAACATGGCTGGGGTTAGACTTTTTGCACTGAACTCTTTCTTACGCAGCAGTGCCAAAACACAACTTCATATGAAAGTGCATAGATTTGAAGGAAGAAAATGAATTCCAGCTGCTCTGGGTGCTCCAGACATTGTGTCAGACTCTGGAGGGCAGCCAGCTCACAGACCATAAACTCCAGCTTAGAAAAGGGGGTTTGGGCTTGGATATATTTTTTTCCTACCCTTTGTCAAGAGGTTTTATTTCTGTTTTGTAACTTGGAGCATGTCAAAGTTAAGATGTTTTGTTAACCTGGAAGTATTTAAATTAAAGTAATTTACAAATGCAAGGGTATGGCATCTTTAAGGGGTTGAGGGGAAGGAGAGAGGAAGTAAAAAGTGAACTGAGTTTGTTATCTGAGTGTTGAATTTCTGCCTTATAAATGCGTTTAAAGTGGTGTGATCTAAATCCTTCTTTATTATTCCTTAACCTTTCCCTGCAATCCACTCTGGGGTAGATGAATTGTTTTGCTTTTCCCAGGCTCATCTTGCACTCAGACGAAAAAAATCTGTTTATGGGGCTTTGGCTTAATATTTCTTCTTCTTCTTCTCTTCCCCAAGAGTTGATGACTGGAAAGGAAGAGGTGTTTTAAATGTGGTTCAAGTGGGATGTGTCTCTTCATAAGCTTAGTGTGTCTGAAATGTTTCACTGAAAACAGCAGAGACTAAATATTTTTGCCTTATGAAAAGGCAAGGCAAAAAAACCGCACCCGTTCAGGCTGCCAGAAAGATGATTGTGCACATCCTGGAGGAGCCACGTTTTTCTTTCACACCTTTACTGGCAGTCAGGATTGTAGTGGTGATTTTTTTTTTTCTTCAATTTAATGGATTGTTATCTGCTGGACCGAAGCCATCAGCTCAATTCATGGGGTCACTGACCTCCTTTGAAAGTAACAACTTGCTTTTCATCAGGTTGAATCCTATTCAAATATGCTTTATTGGCATGTCTTAAAATATTGGCAGAGCATGAATGCCTGAGAGATGTGTGTCTGAGAACAGCAGATCGTGGCACTGGATATTGAAGACTCATAGAAGGTGGTGGATCATCACAAACTTAATTGTTTGTATTTGTCTTTATAATCTGCTGTTGGATTTCATTTCTTGACTCTTTGCCAGGCCACCTTGTGGGAGTTGGCTGCTGGTTGTGTTTCAGGTGAGTTGCAGCTAATGAAAACATCTTCCTCATTTGTCCAGTCTTTGTTACAGCCAAAAGACAGCAATTGTCTCAGCAAGCTGCTTAGCATAATTCCGGCTCAGCTGTCTCCATCCTCTTCTGTGCAATGACAGATGCTGGGGATAGATTGAGGACGGGGATAGTGGAAAGAAATATTTCTCTTGGACCCTCATTTTGGACAGAGGTCTTATGCTTCAGTAAAGCTGCAACATCCAGTGTCAGCTGAGAGCTGGCTGCAGCCCGTCCAGCACTTCTCCCTCCCTGGTTTTATCCTTGGCTGAAGCACAGTGACTGAAGCATCCGGGTCAAACCCTGGCCCTTGGGACCTGCCAGTGTCTTCTGGGGGTGGATCTCCTTGCAGGCATCACGTTCACATTCTGCCTTTGAGAGGCATCAGATGCTTTACAACCAAGGCAGCTTGACGTTGGCCCCATTGTTGCTTTACTGTTGGAGTCCCTGTCTAGTCTGAGTACAGGCTTAGTTTGTTTAATTACAAACAATTGACCTGTGAGATCCCCCGTGCAAGCGGTTGATGGCATTTTCAGGGAGCCCTGCTAATACCTCCTAGAGCCCTTCCACTTAAAAATAACCTGATTTCTGCTGAAACTCCTCATCTTTATAATTTTGTCTAGACCCTTGGGAACGCTTGCCTGAAAACAGCATGTGAGCATCTCGAGTCACATCTGTGGGGTACTCAGCTCTGCATGTGGGAAATTGTCTGCTTTTTCTGAAGCATCTTAATTGTTCCTTCAGCTTCTTTACCAACTAACAGCTACTGCAGAGTAGATAGGGAGGAGGGGAATAGAACAAATTAACAACCGAATAGGTGTAATGATAAGGCTCAGGGGGAGCATGCTCTGATTTATCCACCTTGATCAAACTGTTAGAGCACTGAAGGGATACAAAGCCTATTGCCATGTACATCACTCTTTTGCATTCTTGGCTGTTCTAGTCCAAGAGTACCCTTCCCCCATCTGCAGCACATGGAACCTGATCGGTCTGATGGTTCAAGAGAGCAGTGTCTCAGCCAAGGCAAAGCTGCTGAGCGAGAGTGTGCTACATCTGAATAAACTGTGTTCAGATGATGGTGCTCAGCAGGAAAACAGCAGAGATAGGGAACAAGATGACAGCAAGAGCTTAGTGGGAGGCTGGGATTGCTTGTTTTGGATCAGATTCTTGCATTAAACAAGAGGCCATTGCACTGCATTGCTGTTCCTTAATCTGCCATAATTAATTTTGGCTGATTCTTAAAACCTACAGCTGTACTAGAATTTGTAAACTGGGCTCGGCTGAAGGTTTTAGGCATGCATTGTGCATCTGGGCTCAAGAGGAAATGAGCAGACAGCACTGGTAGGCATGGAGAGGACAGCACTGAAGTACTGGCATGGACTTTTTTGTGTTTGTTGTTTTTTTTTTCTTTAATTATTATTACCACAGTGCAGCCAGAACTGAGACTGTCCAGAGCCTTGCTCAGCCCCACTGATTTTTGAGGGATGGTTGGTAAATGCTGCTGCAGTGTTTGGGAACTTCAGACAGTTGCCACAGAGCTTCAAGAGTGGAGTATGGGATATAGGAGTTTAAGAGGCACAAGTGGTGGGCTGTGCTGAATGTTCAGCTATGTATGGGCTAGAGAGGGGTCTAAAGAGGACAGAAGCTATCCAAACCAAAGTAACAACCATCACATCAACGGATATACATCAAATTGGACAGAAGAGATCTGTCTGGAAGCACACATTCTTTTAGTTGGGGTTCAGTGGCCAAGCTACTCTATCGACTACAGGTTAGCTGACAGGCAGAGCTTTAGTGCATGTGGAAAGTGCTGCAGCACATCTACACATCCAGCTCTGCAGCAGAACTGAGGCGAAGGACGCAGCTGCTTGAGGAGCGCTGCAGGACTGGGATGTAGCTCCCTGTGTGGGGATGGGAGCTCTGCTGGGGCCAGCGGTCAGGTAGGCTCCATTCTGTGTCTTGTGTGTATTTCACATCACTGGAGATGCCACGGGACATCCAAGGCATCTGCTGGGACTTTCAGATGGAACAGAGAGGTCTATACCATTCTGGAACAGCAGCCAGGTAAGACTGATGAGCAATGGCTCTATGGGTGTATCTTCAGGCAGCTGTGTGCACTGAGAAAAGTCTGTGGGTGCTCTAGCTCCTCTTCTGCAAAGTCATCTCACCTGATTTATATGGACTCACCAGTGTATCAGAGCAAATTCTGAAACAGAAGTCATCAATTTCATGACCTGTATTAACTGCATCTTGCAGCCCAAGCATTCTTGTGGATATCACTTGCACTTGTGAATAATTCAGTGTTTGGCTATCAGGGATTCCACTGATACTATGCAGGCTTTTTTCTTCTTCTTCATGTGAGGGCAATAAATATTTTATGGATGATCCCACAGGCACGCTTTTGCATTGCTGGGATGACATGGGACTTGCCTGCAGCAGTGTGGTGCAACAGCTCTGGATCCCCAGAGGGGAGAGCCAATGCTGTGGCACAGCAGTGTGCTCCGGGCTGGCTTTTGTTCCCACTGCTGTGACAAATGAGGAACAGCTGAGGGAACTGGGATTATTCAGTCTGGAGAAGAGGAGGCTCAGGGGAGACCTTATGGCTCTCTACAACTGCCTAAAGGAGGTTGTGGTGAGGGGGAGGTCAGCCTCTTTCTCACAGGTAACAGTGATAGGATGAGAGGGAATGGCCTCGAGAGGTTCAGGTTGGAAATTAGCCAGAAATTTCTCTCAGAAAGTGGTAGTGCACTGTCCAGGGAGCTGGTGAGGTCGCCGTCCCTGGAGGTGTTGAGAACCACGAGGATGAACCCCATTGAGGGTCATGGTTAGTGGTCATGGTGGGGCTGAGATGATCGTTGGACTGGATGATGTTAGAGGCCTTTTCCAACCTCAGTGATTCTGTGATTTTATGAAATTCCTGCTGCTCCCCTCAGCTCCGCAGAGCTCGCCCACAGGTGGCTGTGGGGTTGGGCAAGAGAAATGCACGGGTACTGCCGGGGAGAGGCAGGAGGAAAACTCACCATCGGCGTGCCAGGAGCACAGCACGCCTCTTTGCATCTCAATAGCCCACGCCTCCTTAGAGCTAGAGCTTTGGCACAGGGAAGCTGCTGGGCAGCCCGGGTACATGCTGGTATGGCAGGGCATTCTTCTCTGCGAGCTCCTTAATGAGCTGTGTTTCAAACAGCATTCCCCAGGATGCGAACTGACGAAAAGCAGGAAATTCAAAGTGAAGGCTGATGCGCCCGCTCTGCTCGCACCATTGTGGCGGCCGAACAAAGCACAATGGTGTGAGCTGGGACGGGCGCTGGCCGGCCCTCCCAGGGAGCTTCCTGCCATTCCCTCATCCTGCTTCCCTAAGCTTCCCGAGAGCCCAAGCCGTGTTCAGGCACTGAATTTCCCACAGAGCCGCTCACAGAGTTTTATTCCCACGTTCTTGTGCAGCGCAGGGAGGGCTGCCCATCTCTTTTTGGCCAGGGAACTCTTTTTGGAAGGGTTCTGTGTGCGGTAGGGGGCCTTGCTGAAGGACACCGTTTGTCCAGCACAGCCTGCATCTAGCCCTTGGGGTAGGGTTAGCACCAGCCGGACCGGTGCTATGGGGAGGAAGGCAGAGTGTTTTCAATGGCTTTAAGTTGCACGAGGGGAAGCTCAGGATGGGCACAGGCTGCCCAAGGAGGAGGTGCAGGCGTTGTCCATGGAGGTGTTGAAGAGTCATGGAGATATGGCACTAAGTGGTCAGTGGGCATGGTGGGGGTGGGTTGGGGCTGGACTGGGTGATCTTAGAGGTCTTTTCCAACCTTAATGTTTCTATGATTCGATGTCTTATTGCCCAACTGCAGGCTTAGTGAGCCCCAGCAATGAGCTCAGCTGGGTTTCCTTTTACTGTGACCAGTGTGGGGTTGTAGCAGTCAAAAATCCCCAGATAGCTAAACATCAGAGAAGCTGTCTTTAACTCCTCCATCATTTGTGTCCCTTTGGAGGGTGGGAGCAGTACTGCCCAAAAATGCAGGTAGAAAGTTATTGAAAAGGGGGGAATGCTAAAGGGGAGCTAAGCACTCTTCATGTGTGTTAGTGAGAGGTGCTCTCTGCTGGTTCTGTGACAGGAGAGAAGAACACAGACAGACAAAAAAGAAAGGAAAAGTGGAGGAGACAGCTTCCAAGCAAACAGATCTCAAACAGCTCACAATATTTTTCCAAATGCATTAATCTTCCAAATCCAGTTAGTTGGACTCAAACCGTGACAGTGACAGTGTAACCAGAACCTTCTCCAAGGTCACGTTTTGTTCTCCGGGAGATCTCTGTGAAACAAAGAGCTGAAAATCTGAGCTTGGACGCGACTCTTAGCACGGCTGTTTGGAGCACTGCTGCTCTGACATTAATTCAAGCAGATAATCAAAGAAGTATTAAAGCACGCAATTATGCAGAGATAAAATTAGCGCAGAAAGAGCTCAAAGTTAAGCCAAAAGAAAACGGGTTTATAAAAGCCCGTTTAGCATTTCAAAAAAACGAGGACAAAAGGCCGCGGTTACTTTGCATTCGGGATTATGGATGCTGATGGTACCTGGTGAGGGTAGATGGGGTGAGCAGCCCAGGGCCGTGCGGGTGGCAGCTGGAGCTTCCTCCGGGTTGAGGCTTTGGGCCGGCCCCGAGGGCAGCCCCATTCCTTCCAGCTGCTGGAGCTCTGTTCAGTCACGCTCTGCCACTAAACTGTAGCTCATGTTCTTCTACCAGATGTCCTGCTGAAATGCTATTAGGGGCCGGTGCTTTGTGTTAATTAAAGGGAAGTTTCGTAATGAATTCTTTTGCAAGGCAGCGGTGACCGACATCACCTCCTTTGGCTCTGCAGGCTGACAGAACACATTGTGGCCGCAGTGGGACAGGGAACCTCTCCATGCAGCAGGACAGCGGGGGGCCCGGCTGTGTGCCCCACAGTGCTGGGAGGAACCGGGGTGCTCCCCAGTGATGCCCCATGCCTGTCACAAAGAAATGTGGGGTAGCACCCAATGCTGCCTTACAGCACGGCACAGTTACACACACATGTTCATCTGTGCCCAAGAGGCTTAGCTGTGTCATTAACATTAATCCATGACAATATAATCCATAATGCACAGCAGACACGTGCAGCTGGCAGGCTTAAACCCATTCTGCAAGTGCATTGGAAGAGTAAGCACCACACAGCTCCTATGGGGGGAGAGGGTAGGCAGAGGGAGCCCTCTGTTCCTGAGCATGTGCTTTTAAGAGACAAAATATGCCCATGCACCTGCAGATGAATGTTGCTTGGACAGAAAAGCCATGGCCAGCTTCTTCCTTCATACAGAAGGCACAGAACGGTGCCTAACTCAGAGCCATTCTTCTCACAAGACAATTTCGATTAAGAGATTGACCTCTTCCAAAATCATTCAGTTCTGCTGCGTAATTCATTCCTATCCGTGCTGGTGACACTTCCACAAGGCAGAAGGGTGCTTATGTGAGTGAATGGAGCATACATCAGCTTGTGTGCATCCTTCATTTCTATCCAGCCCTGCTCTGAGCCCCACAGTCCTTTGGTTATTGTCCCACTCATCCAAGGAGCTCGTATTCACCAGGGTCAGGGTCCAAGGCCATGACACAATCAATTCCTACCCTTCCACCATGCAAAACTGAAAAGGGATGTTTTTAGTGCCTAAGGAGCAGTGAGAGTGCTCTCTGCTGAGCCACTCAGGAAGCTGCTGGGCTGGCAGCGGGTCACCAAACGCATGCACTGCAGAACTGGAAGCAAATCCATGAGCCTTTTGGCTAATCCCATCTCAGACACAAAAAAGAAAACCCCTCCTGACAACTGTGAGCTCTCCAAGAAGAGTCAGCTCTTCCCATCTTTCCCTAACTATAATGTCACTCTGTCACATGCTGTCATCCTCCAATCCTCCTCCAGTGTCACTTGCAAAGATCTGCTGCTGATCACAATGACAATGTGCTTCGGATGGCTTTGCAGCAGCAGCAGCTGTGACAAATCTGGGCTGTGTGTGCCCTGGAGAGGAGAGCTTTTAAAATAAAAACCTCGTTCTCCTTCCCTAGGGCTTTCTAATGAATTGCCACATGCAGCTGTGTCCTAAATGAAACGTCAGTGATTAGCCATGCACCCATCGGACTGCATCTCACTGCTCCAGCAACACAAATCTGCTCAAAGAGCTCTGCTTGGTCCAGAAGGGTCGGAAGGCTGTGCAAAGGAAAAAGATGCGGGAGTGTTAGCTGACAGTCGCCTGAAGGTGAGCCAGCAGTGTGCCCAGGTGGCCAAGAAGGCCAATGGCCTCCTGGCTTGTATCAGTAATAGTGCAGTCAGTGGGAGCAGGAGGTGATCACTCCTATGTACTTTGAACCAGTGAAGGCACTCCTCAGATCTGTGTTCAGCTCTGAACCCCTCACTATAAAAATGATATTGAGGCCCTGGAGTGTGTCCAGCATGGAAAAGGGCAATGGAGCCATGAAGGGTCTGGAGCACAAGTCATATGGGGAGCAGCTGAGAGAACTGGGATTGTTCAATTTGAAAGAGACAAGGCTCAGGGTAGACCTTATGACTCTCTATAACTGTCTGAAAGGATGGGGGTTGGCCTCTTCTCCCAGGTAACAGTGATAGGACAAGAGGTGAGGCCTTCAGTTGCACCAGGAAGGTTCAGATTGGATATTTTGGAAAAATTAGGCAAAATTTCTTCTCAGAAAGAGTTGCAGTGCATTGAAACAGGCTGCCCAGGGAGGTGGTGGAGTCACCATCTTAGGAGCCAGTACTGAAAGTCATGGTTAGTGGGCATGGCAGGGAGGGGTTGGATTAGGTGATTTTAGAGGTCTTTTCCAACCTTAATGAATCCAGGATTCTATGATTTTAAGTTCTCTCCCCCTTGCCAAATACTAGCCTACCTCAACCAATCCCACCAAGCCATTATCTTACCCCATATCCTTGGCTCTTCAGTCCCGTTACACCCTGTACACACAAAACTAACAACTTGCATGGGTCCCAAAGTATGATTACAGCATTCCAAAACAGACTACTCCCAACAGCCTCTATGCAGACAGGGGATGACCAGCACAGCCAGGGCTGGGTGCCCAGCCACCCACACTGGCTGACACGCAGCCATCACAAGCTCAGAGCTGGCAACTCCTCACTGCCTGCCCCATGGCCATTCCTGTTGCTTTGGCGCTTGCCAGGTTAAATCTGGGTCAACATCTTCCCAAAGCACTTCTGTTCCCTTCCTGTCTTTAGCTGGCAGGAGATGTGCCAGGACAGCACTGAAAGGCCACTGACCAATGAGGACGGACAGGCAAGGAATGACAGACTTGGGTTTAACAGTGTAGAATCTGAGCACAGACACAGAGCATGAGCCAGCAAATTTGAGTAAAATCAGAGCCTGACAGACATGTAGGAATGTGTTTCATTTCTTCAAAGTATCACACAGGTCAGTGGGAAATCCATTGTTTCCTTTTTTTACTGTGGCTAAGAGCCTCTCAGTTTGTCATAATTTTATTATTGCTCATTATGCTATTCTGTATTATTGCTAATATATGTAAGAACCCAGGGATAAAATCATGCTTTCTGTGTGGTCCTGTGTGAAGGTATGGAGCCAGGAGTTGGACTCAATGATTCTTGTGGGTCACTTCAATCTCGACACATTCTATGAGTCTGTGATACGTGGACCAACACCACCCTGATTGTTGGGATGCTCACACAAAACAAATGTATCTCAGCCCTATTTCAGTAACCATGCAGAAGGACAGGGGTGAGTAATGGTGCTTGTTAGTTCTCTCACACTTGGCTGTTGGTAATTGGTTGATATCTCGGGGATGGAGTAACGTGTGGAAATTGTTTTCTGCAGCATGTGCTCCTAACCTTCTAGTTTCTTAAGATCATTTTGATGTTAGACACAGTTCCTGCAATCAGCCCAGGCACTACTTTTCTAGCCAGCAACATTGCACAAGCACCATTGATCCCAAGGCTGGCTCTCACTGCTTCAGGCCCTTTCTGCCTGAAGTCCCACTCAGCCCCATGGCACCGTGCACCCTGTGGATGGCAATGGAGAGTCAGGGCTTCTGCAGTTGGGATCTGGCTGTTTTCTTGCACACTGCATTGATAAAGCCTGGAGAAAACAAACATGGAGCAGTTGGTGGCAGAGTGAGTAAGAGTCGGATGTGGCAGGGTATGAGATGTACAAAGTATGCAGGGCTGGCTCCACTACCAGCAGAGCAGTTGGCCTGGCAGCTGCTGGTGTCATGTGTTTCAGCTCGTGTGCTGTAACACAAGCACATGAGAAGTCATTTGGGCAGCAGCATAGCAGACAATTCAAGAGACAGGAGCGATTTTCTGAGTTCAGTACAGGGGAAGCTCTGAAAAACATGGGTGATTTGTAATGATTTTGGTCATTTTTCTCTTGAGCAATGTCAGGAGGATGGGAGCACCCCATGAGTGCTGACCTTGGGCACAGGGATGGGAACAGCAGACCCCAGAGTGGCTTGGAGCTGCCCCTCCATCTCAGGTGCAGAGTAAGCACAAATAGGAGCTCGGTTCACACGTAATGCATTTAATTCACATTGAGTACATTTATTCCACTGCTTTGCATCCCCTGCAGCCCCCACCCCGCTCCCATTAAGCACTCACATATGCTCCTGGAAGCCAGGGCAGCTGCACCCATCTATCAAAGCCTGTCAGCCAGAGAGCATAGGCTCTTCCCATTAATTAAGCAAATGTAATGTGATTAGCTAAGGCTGTAAATGTTTCACTTAGAGAGCTACAAAACACCGAGCAGCACAAGGCCCATTTTCACACCCTTGTGCCATCTCAGATGTTCCTCTGGGGCTGAGAGGTCTGTGCTCAGATTTCTGCCATTGAGAGAAAACAGGGAGCTGTGGTAACGTTGGGGATGGCTCTTACTTTGTCGCTTTTAAAGTGCTGTTTGAATTATGGGAGCCTGAAGAAGACATTAATTTCTATGCTTCTAAAAATACCTTCCTGCCTACACCTTTTTAAACTGAGGTAACAAGAACTGCTGAAAGCTAAAATTTTGCTAAGAATGTGCACCTCATTTAAGCTTTCTGCGTGCTTTGATGGGAAACATGTATTACTTAACATTTAAAGATCTAAATTGGGGTGCTTCAGGCTGTCAAGCTGAAAGCAAATGGAATGTTCATTGAAAGTCAGGCAGAGAATAAGAACATTCTTGGAGTTGAGTCAAGTAGCATGAACACGATTTACTTAAAGACTTAGAAATTAAAGTGGGATGGAGGTGCCAAGATCTAATACAGCTAAGCAGCCCCATGCCAGCCCTCAGCTGACTTTCAGGGTGCATGAACCCCAAAGGCACCCCCTGTTCCCAGCCCCATAGATGTTCACAGCCATTGTGAATGTCACAGTTGGACTAAATGATCTCAGGGCTCTTTTCCAACCTTAATGATTCTCTGACTGTGACTTTTCACTCCCACCCTCAGCTCGGTGGGACCCAGAAATGCAGCATTCCTTTCTCCAAATCCCTGCAGCAGCTCAGCCCGGTAGGCATGGCTAAGAACGCCCCAGTTGTGGTGGCCGTGCCCACAGATGGATTTGGCAGCTCCACAGCTCCCAGTGGGACTTCCCAGCCACTCACCTCCATGCACGGTTTGCTGGAAGTTAAGTCAGTGCCCAGTGTGTCACCCTCGGGATCAAAGTCCTGGCACATCCTTTGCTTTCATGTGAATGTGAGAAATAGCCTGGACTCAAATCACGAGAATCATTTCTTGAAGCCAAATATATTTCAACAAGCCATCTCACCAAGCCCTGACATAGTTTGTGCAATCTTCTAGATGACCCAAACTGCCAATTTTATTTCCAGAAATCTACTGGGTTTTCTCCAATAGAAAAAGACACGACCATCTCAGCAGCAAGGCAAGACAGGGATGTGTGCCCATTGAGCTTCCCTTCTGTTACGCGCACACCCTCATGGACACTGGGGTAAGAACATGCTCTCTGCAATTGCTTTCCCATCGCTCACAGAAACATCCCAAGGGGCACCAGGAGGAAAACGTTGCTTGAAAGCCCTCTACCTCCCTACTTGCAACCAGCCAGTGCCACAGGCAGCTGGCGCTGTGGCAGGAGAAGGGAACGGCTGCTGTTGGCTCACTGTCCTCCAACAGGAGAAGATTCTGCTGCAGCACAGCGCTGCTGATGCTGATGTGGGCTTTGTATTTTAACAGTGCTCTGTGAGCCTCAGCCTCTCCCCTGGGAGTGCTTCTGACTATGAGGTAGATGTGGAAAGGGGAAGAGGGCTGCTGCTATGCTTATCTACATAAGTTGCTCCAAAAGTAATGCGTCTTATTTATTTCCATGGAAACTATGACAGACACAAAGAGCCCCTTTGCTTCATGCACACTTCCATGTCAGACTCCATTTTGTCAGACTGTCCTTCTGCTGCCATCTGTCACACCGTGACAAAATGTAACAGAATATTGGTGGGAAGGTTCAACCTCTGACGCCATGGGCCAACATCATAAAATAGGAGGCATTATTTTAAGAGCAGCCCTCATAGATGAATAATACTGGAAGCCTAGATATTTAGCTCAGAGGACCCAAGAAACCCATTTTGTACCTCAGTTTGACGCTAGCACTCAATAAGTATTAAAGTAATGGCTCCTTTAAAAAGACTGTAATTATATTTACCAACGCAGTCACTGCAGAGCCCTTTATAACATGTATATATAGTTGCAATTCAGCATGTGCTGTGGGTATTTTATAGGGTTAGTCCTAATATCACAAGCTAATAATACTGAAAGCAGAGAGATGGGTAAATCACAGGGGACAGTGCACTCAGTGTATAGCTAACAGTGATTAAGTAGTTTCTGCTTTCAGGAGAGAGATAAGGGCCCAAAAGAATAGGTCCCTCGATAACATCAGGTAATTCTTATATATGGTCCTCAGCGACACAGGCATAAATCACAATAAAACCCATCTGCAGATCTGAGAGGTGAAACCATAAATCCTGCTTTATAAACGAGACCTGCACATCTGATAGTGTGCACTACTCCGGATTTACAACGGCTGTAAGCGATGTACCAAGGTTCGCAAACCCATCGGCACTCTCTGGCTGGGAAAAAGAAGGGAATCAAGATATTGCAAGGGAGGCAGACGTATTTCAAGGTACACTCAGGAATGAGAGGGACCGTGTGTGTGAGTGAGAAACATGCTTTGGGCAGATTTGTCATGTCTTTACCCTTGAGCCCCTCTCATCTGGCCCTAGTTCCCGTGCAGCCATGGCACTGTGTTGTGCCCTCCCTTTTGCTCCCCAGTCTGATGAGTAGATGCAGAAAGAGATATTAGAAGTCTTTTCCAACCTTCATGACTCTATGTCTCCATATCCTTACAAGATGCTCTCACCTCTGCAGTTAAACCAAGGTACTATTATTATTGTATTATTATATTGCAGATTATCTCATTTTGTGCTCATTATTGGGACCAGGAAACACCCTGAATTTCATACAGACTTTACACTTGGTATCCATTTGGACGCAGCCACCTAGCACACCCAGCCTGCTTCTTTGGGCAGATCCCCACATGAGCTTTCACTGCAAAATCTCTTCTTACCCCTTCCTTTTTAGCAACTTCACAGCAAATTTCCAGCACATTTTGCAGCTGGGGTTAGAGCAGCCTCACAGAACTAACTTCTCTTCCTGTTAGGGTGTTTCTGCTAAAGCACATTCACATTTCCATATAACTGAGTCCAGCAGCTTTGCTTCTTTCAAAGCAGTGTGCAGCTCCCAGGCATGATCTCTCTCTGTTTTCAAATGTCATCTATGTAAAGTTCAGCACCTCCCAGGTAATCAAAGGCAGCACTGTGTTTTCCTCTAAAATGCCTCAGGGAATGAGCAGAACTGAAATGTCAGCTCTAGGAAGAAGTGCCTCCCAAAGGGTGAACAGAGCGTGTGGAAATAACACACACTGTTTCTCTAAGGGCACCTACACAAGAGCTGGTGATGGGCATCAAACTATTTGCTATCTGACATCTCTCCAGGAATATTTCCTTTGAGGTCTGTAAAAACAAACAAATAAATAAAGATTTCTGTTTTCTCTTTTTGGGTATGCATAAGTACAGAACTCCAGCTGTGTAACACAGGTCCCTGAGACAACTGAATCTGTGCAGGCCGTCCACCTGTTTCTCTGCCTACCTGAATTTCTTGGCTATAGAAACACACAAGGCAAGCAGATGGAGGCCTCTGAGAGAAAAACTCAATGCAGAACTCCATGGATGAAGAGAACACTGTTAATGCTTGTGGTGAGGAAAATCTCCATTTGCCTTTAGACGGTTTGTCTCCTTTTTATACTCCCATACCTTATTTCAGCATTGCCACAGCGTAGCTCATAGCCAGCCCTTGCACCCGAGTCAGCTGAAAGCTATTAACATTGTCAAGCAGCTCAGAACCAGTCAGTGTTACATGCAAAGCTGCTTTAGACTATCTTCTTAATTAGTTTTGCTGGCACTTGCTGCTAAGAGGAACAGAATAAAATAGAGTTTAATGCACTTGTCTTCCATATTTCCAGAGTATCAAATCTGGGAAGGCTATTAATGGCTGAATTGCTCCACTCAGACTGTCTTTTCATTTCACTTTCTTTTATTGGCAAGTACCACCAACAGTGCACTCGGGGTCAGTCGCGTGGCCAAGGCAGCTATATTCTAAGCCTGAGCTCTTGTCACTCACAAGCCTTTACCAATGTAACAGCCAGCATCAGTTTGTTTGCTGCAGCGTCTCTGGAAGGTCCCAATCCCAGTAGTAACTGTAGTGCTTTCAGACAAGATGTCATGCACTTGTTTTGCCCATAGCTGTCCAGTGCAGCTTGACATTTCTAACCCTCTTTATAGACATCACCTGTGCTCTTCAGCAGTGTAAAGCAAGGGTAAGATGGGCTTTGCAGCACCAGGGCAGTTGTTGCTTCCCATGGGCACTCATCAGAAATGTAATGGCTCCGGACATCCTCACCCAGTGGCCTCTCAAACCTCATGGTTTGCTGGCGGCCACTCTTCATCTTCCTGGCCAGGAAAGACTGGTTGGAGGTGGGATACATCATGTTTCAGATTATAATTGATCTTCAAAGAGCACATTTAATGCTGCTAGCCCACTTCAAAGTGAAGCAGTACCTTCCAACCACCCTCCTCCGTACCATCTGATAGCTTTCTTATGTTATTTTCTCTGAAGATTCATTCCACAGCCTTATAGACATGCTCAGTATCTAAAACCAGCAGGGTCTCCAAAGTCTCCTGGCTTTCAGATGTCATCTGCCCGGGACCTGTTGACTAGAAAGACCTGAGGGTCCAGAATGTTTCTGTTCCAGGGGCTGCCAGACAGGCAGTCTTCAGGCAGGGAAAGGACCCGTCATTCTTTCCCTTCTGCTCCTTAAAAGAATGCAGTCCTCCATTTTAAATCTGCAAAGCTCACTGTTTCCCACTCCCCCCACCCCCCCCCCTCCCGTTCCCTACAGTGAGCATCTCGAAACTTGAAACAGGCTCCCCTAGCAAATAAAAAGAGGCAGCCCGATTAGTTGCATGGCAGCAAAAGTGGGTTAATCGCAAAAACTGCTTCTTATGCTGTCATGGTTCAGATAAATGGGTTTAGCGCAGCAAGCAGCCAAAGGGCACGCATTAGCGGTTTGTTCTGCAGCAAAGGGAGAGAGCACGCTCAGAGGACACCCCTTGGAGGCATCCGCCTGCTGCCTGCGGAGCTGGTGGCAGACTTCCTGCTGCCTTCAGCAGAGCAGAGACTGTGCTGTAAATAAATATGTCTGCTTCTAAAGGGTACAAGAGGCAGATCAAACACAAGCAAGATTCTCCTGTATCTTTTCAGATCTTTTCCTTCTTTCCCTCCATGGATTTCTACAGCATTGAAGTTTCATTAAAAAGGCAATGGTTTGAACACTGTTTTTACATAGAGCCTCTGTCCATATTGAAGCTGTGCAGGTGTGGCTGAGGTTTGTTCACACAGCTTTGTTGCATCAGTAAAAGGTGCATCAGTTCTTTGGAATCTCAACAGGTGAAGGAGGGAAACGGGTATCACCTGCCAGGCAGTAGAGATGAGAGCAAGGAGGCATGGAGGCACTGCTGGGGTCTGGGACTTGGCTGGGGCTGTGGGGAGGGGAAATATCACAGAATGGCCAGGGTTGGAAGGGACCTCAAGGGTCATGAATCTCCAACCCCCCTGTCACCAGGGCCACCAACCTCCCCATTTAATACTAGACCAGGCTGCCCAGGGCTCCATCCAATCTGGCCTTGATCACCTCTGGGGATGGGGCATTACTGATACAGAACGTGGTGAGCTTGTCTGATGGCTCATCTAATGTTAGTGTGAAGTAAAGCTGTAGTGTAGTGCAGTAGGTTGGTAAATGGCTGTTAACCACTAGGGGATTTTATATTCTACTTGAACGTGGTTATGAGCTCTTCAAGGGAAGTTTTATGGTGTATTGAGTGGTCAGAAAACATAAGGTAATTTTCCATTTCTTGAGTGAACAACTGCACCAGCTTCTCTGGACGCATGGATGGATATAGGATTGGAGTTCTGACATTTCATGTGCAACACAGGCATTAATTCCTGCAAAACAGAGTAATTACAAACTATAAATGAGGCAGAAACTCATATCATTTTGGTGGTTATTGATTTCAGTTCTGATTTCTATCATGTTCTGTTGTTTATCTCTTGCTATGGCAAACTCTCACCTAAAAACAATGAAGATGTGTGAAGTTATTAAGCTGTGATTCTCATTTCTAGCTGACACCCCTGTGCCTGTCACTGCCAGCTCCTCTCCTGCAGCCTCTGCTCTCTCTGGAGGCTTCCAACCAGCTCTGCTCCTGCATAGCCCCCAGCATCTCACAAAATGAGGACAGGCTGCTGTTGCACAGCCTCCCCTTCTTCACAGAAAGCAAGAAACAAAGCAGAAGAGCCTTGAGATTTTTTTCTCAATATAGATGTTTTCCTTTCAGCTTCATCATTTGCATTTCTTATTTCTTCATTTGCTGTCTGCTTGAAACACAGCAGCGCAGCCCAGCAGCCAGCTCAGGAAATGGGTCGGGCCCTATTTCTGTGCTTCCATTTATTCCTGTGTAATTGCGTGAGCTCTGAGTCTGCTGCCAGATGTGTCAGGCATGGCACAGATAGGTGACAGCAGCACAGGCAGCCTTGACAGAGCAGGGCATCTCTGGCAGCTTTTACGAATGCACATGTAGAAACACAGCCACGCTCTCCTTGGCTGGCAAGACTGGCAGCAGAGCTGATGTCATAGAAACATTAAAGATAGAAAAGACCTGTAAGATCACCCAGTCCAGTTCTTGAACAGCTCCAGTGACTCCACCACCAACTTGGGCAGCCTGTTCCAATGCTTTGCCTCTTTTTCATCATGCCCTAGACTGGTACATAAAATGGAAGCAAGAGAATTGACATTTATCACCTCTCCTCAATATGGTGCAGTCCGACCTCTGCTACAGGTTGGGACGTATGTTTATCTTTGGGACCAGTAGCACCAGCCTGCAATTAGTCTGCTCCCTCTATGGGCAGCATTTGCATCTCCTCAAAAATGTGTGTTCCCTGTGACAGACTGCTGCTTAAATTAATGCTGGGTTCAGGGTGTTGAAATCCTCCAGCACAGCTGTACTCATGCAAGCTGGCTGCCTATGGGATGGTCAGGATTTGGGCAATGCAGGGCCCTCCATGGATGTGGCAGGGGCTGCAGAGTACCCAGCTGGTGGCTTGGCTGCAGGCAGTGGGAGCCCCGTTGGCATCTGCTGGGTTCTGCTGCAGGAGGGATGATGTTGCTGTTGTGAACCAAGGTGTGTTTTGCTGCTTTGTGATGTGCGCCCCAACTGTGTCCACACTGCTGGTGATTCCATCTGCTCCTCCACATTCTTGCTTTTCAGGGTTCTTACTCCTTTCTCTCCTTTCGTTCCCAGGGTATAACTATTCTGAATCCATGCTAAAACTCACACAGTAAATCCGTTCTCTTCGGGCTCCCCCTGTACTGACCTCCCCAGTGCTATCCCTAAGGCAGCTCTGGCCTCTGGATAACCCCTGTGCTGCCTGGACCTCCAGCCTTCATGGAACAGTCTGCTTCCAGTAGCCCTCAAGCAATTTGGAGAGGATATGAAGATATTATAGCCCAGAGAAAAGGTTCTTAGTAGAGAATATTTGGGTGGGAGGGTGTTGGTTTTTATTTTTTGAAGGAGGAAATATCAAAACATCACTCCTTCCTAGCCTCGGGAGATCCAGAGATGTCACAGCTCTTTGGGAACAGCATTATGCCACAGAGACAAACTGCTTTATCTTCTTATTCTCATTTTCTAATGATATTAAATTGCATTCTTTTTCTGTCCTCGGGGTACATGCTGGCAAATTCGTATCTCATTGTAAATCAAGAGCACTTGCACTAATCTCAGCTAAGTATGACTATGTAGAGAGTAGGATTTTGGCCAGATAATTAGGACATGAAAAACAGCATGGTCACGAGCCTTAAAAACGTCTCACTGATACTTTCATAGTAACCTCTCCACAAGGGTGATCAGAAAGCAAATGCAACCTGCTTAAGAATTAACTACAACCATGATCCCTCTGTATGGGAACTGTTGAGTCACGGCCTGAACCACTGATTGAGCACCTGGGGAAAGGACTCAGTCAGCCCTGGGAGCACAGGTGAAGGCAATTCAGCCTGGAAGGTGTGGAGCCTGGCTGCATCTCTCCTAGACCCCATTGAATGGCTGACTGCCACTAGGGAAGGGCAGGGATCTCTTTCTGGAGATCCCTTCTTTTGGAGTTTTCTACTGCAAGCCTAGGATACAGGTGAGCATTTCATTTTTGATTGTCTCTTTCTACCGTGATAATCTTTCTAACTATAAAACTGTAAGATACCATCCTAACCACACCACTCTTCTAACTATACATTTGTTAATTGTACATCCTTCCTTTATGTAAAACCTTTTTTGATGCCCAAGTGAAACAGCCTAATGTCACTCTTAGATTTGTTATTTTGTGATGATAAAAATGTGGTCTGCTTTCATGTGTTTTTATGGTACTCTTTATCAGCTGAAGTTTGATGACATCTTCTGATAATTCACACTTTTTTCTGGTATAAAAAAAAAAAAAAAAAAAAAAAGAAACAAAACAGTTCCCAGTTTTTAACCACAATTTAAAAAGCAGGCTTATGCAACAGCACTGTCTCTCAGCCATCTTCTCCTTGCAGTCCCACCACTACCACAGCCATCATCCAAGTTGGAATCAATTGACAGGGGAGGAAATTACAGACCTGAAACCTATGGAGGGCCCACAGATTTCATGAAATGAGTAGAGAAGAAGCTAGTAAGAGCCTCAGGCTGCCTCACAGTTGGAGGGAAGGGTGGGGTGAGTGATGTCTGCATGGAAACATTAACGTGTCTGTGGTTTTATCAGTCCAACTTCAACATCATTATGCTTGACTTTTTTGTTATGCTTCTTCAGCACTTGAGGAGGTATATTTGTATGTGGACTATAATTTTCATTTTTTCCACCAGTCACCAATGGGACCATTGTTGAGTGCACCCCTTTCTCTGGGTCTGTTTCCCTGCTTTCCTCTCACGTGAGAGCAATGGCAACAGTCCTTTCCTCCTTTTCTACCCCATATACACATGCTATGGGCCTTTCAGGACCTCAACAAGCAAGTGCATTTTATATGATGCTTATACATATCAGCACTTCACACTTCCTCCCCAACCTGCCTCCCGTGTATTACTTATCTCTGGTTGGTAATCCACCATTGCTTTGACATCTGGCAGCACAAAGCAGAATCTCACTCACCAGGGCTGCAAGGCAAGCAAATCTGTGTTTCCTTACCACTTTTGTCACCTCATCCTGTTTCACAACAGAAAGTTCACAGTACCCCCCCCCCATGGCAGGGGGAAGTGGGAGTTTAGCTCCCACCTATGGCTGGTTCAGCCCTTTCAGGTGTGCTAATTTAACTGTGTCTGTGCCCTTGAACTTCTTTGAAGTGGATTAGCTGCTGGAGAAGCCTCCATAGAGCATGTCACACACATCCAAATACGCTTGCCAAATGTCTAAAAGTATCTTTTGCTGCGTGCTGTGAAATATTAATGGATAGAGTGAAAACTGGGCTTCAAACATAACTACAAAGAAGCAAAAGGAAATGTGATGTAATTTTGCATAGTTTTGGATGGAGGAGAAGCTGATCTAGATTATGGCTAAATTAGGGTTCATTCCAGTGCCTCCTGCTCTATAATGAAGTATCTTTGTGGGAAAAATTTCTGCTCTGAAAGGCTGTGAGATATTGGAACAGGCTGCCCAAGTGGTGGAGTCACCATCCCTGCAGGTGTTCAAGAACTCTGGAGATGTGGCACTGAGGGATGTGGTCAGTGAGCATGGTAGGGATGGATGGCGGTTGGACTGGATGATCTTAGAGGTCTTTTCCAACCTTTCAGATTCTCTGATTTTTCTTTCCAGACCAGAAGGCCTACAGAGGAGTTCACTCTGCCGTGCACAGATTTACTGAGCACTAAGGTACAGGAGAGGATCTAATAAGCTCTTAGCTCAACCCCTTTCTCTGTGCCTATTAGCAGAGGGACTGTATTCAGGGACATTAAGCCCTGAGGTGCATCTGACCATCCAACCCCCAGCTCTTCAGACAGGCAACTTGATAGAATCTGCCTTTTACTGAAAATGAATAGTTGTACTTCTGTACTTTTGCTATAGTTGCTCCAATCAGACTACCCAAAAAACCTTGAAATTGCAATAACAAATGCAAAGCTTGAGAAATTTTAAATTCCCTCCATTAGCCATATTTCTTGGGGTCTGGATGATTTCATTCCTTCCCCACCTATACCATGTCAGTTCATCAGATATTGAGCATTGTGGTACTCCCACTAACTTTTACATTTCCTCCAAAGCTGTCAGTGCTGGCTCTGTCTATTTCTTGTCTGGCATTCTATCTGCAGCTCATACTTTGGATTTCTCTTTTCCTCTTTGTTTCCAAATGCTTCAGGAACAAACTGGCTTTCTGTAACCTTACAGTCACTCCTTCATTTATAAAGCAGCCACCAACACATCTCTTAGATCTGTCTGCAGCATCCAAGGAAAAATCAATTCCAGACATACCATATCAATTTCAACACTTTGTAGGAACTGGCAGAGCTCAAATCTCTTAGCTCTGTATGTCTTGAATCAAATTCTTCTTTGTTTTGTGTAGATACAAATGCAGAACAATCCTCCCAACTTGGAGGAAGTTTAATTCAAGTACACATCTGTCTAAAGAAATTAAATAAATGTGTTGCTCCCAATTCGCATGCTTCTGAGGGGCAGATGTGACTGCTTGCTTTCACAGGCCAAATTTTGAGCCTTTTAATAGTCACTAGTTAACTTTTATCCCAGTTAACTTTTCCTGCATTCTCCAAGGGAATCATAATTTAGCAAGATCATGTCAGAAAAAAAATTCCCATTGATTTAAATTCTAGCATGAGTGATCCTAAAATATGAATCAGAATTGCACAGTGCAGCTTCCACTAGGTCAAGCTTGAAGGGTCTCTCTTTAACCACAATCTAGTATGCGCTCACCCAAGTTCCTTGCATGCAAAAATATCGTGCCTCATTCCTTTCTTAGCTAAGCTCCCACTGCAGCACTGTAAATATTATCCAGGGAATTTATCTTTTGCCCCCATCACACCATCACTTTTTGCTTTCCTTCCCTTCACTGTCTTATGCTCTGCAAGTCCCCACGCTTTACCCTGTGCCTTTACGGAGACAGCAGAAACAATAAACTTTCATTTCCCTCTCTAAACATTATGAAACTGCTTAATTATTAAAATGACTCTGTTGCTTCACTGAAGGGAAAAAGTCAAGCCCTGTATGTTCTAATTGTTTGTTTTCTTCTCAGTTTCCTTGGCATAGGGTTTTACTGTTGTTGTTTTCTTTTTCTGATCTAAGCTTACACAAACATTTCTTGAGACTGAGCATTTAGAAAGTTCCTGGTGAACGAAACTGGGTGAAGCTCACAAGCTTGAATCTTTCAGTGGAGACGCGATGAGGGCAGGTGATCTCATTTTATGGCAACATCTCCTATGAAACTCCGGAATTGGAAGCATGCAGATTGCCATATAAAACCCAGGAGTTATACAAAAGAGACTTGAGTTTGTAGCTGAGCTATAAGAATATGTTGCAGAAAGCATTTTCTAATCAAGTGTTGGCTCATGCTGTAATAACCTGTGGTTCTCCAGGTTTTTGTGGTTTCCAGGCCCTAGCTGGGTTCCCTGCGTGCAGAGGCTGTGCATGCGGAGCTGTTTCCTCACACCTCCCCACAAGCACGTCATCCACTACTGATGCAGGACATCAGCCTCTGGGCTGGGGCAGCATCCTTCTGCCAAAGAGCACAGGCTGTTACCCCCTACTCTAGACCACTTCTGCCCCATGCTGGGAGCTACCCCCAGAAGCTGCTGGCAGGAGAGAGAGATGTGGTCATTGAAATATGGGCATATGCTCTGTTTGGAGAAAGAGAGAAAGTTTGTCTGCAAACAGCTTGTAGCTTAATGTCTTCAAAGTGTGCCTGTCCCTTCTTGCTTGTGAGGACTGTGCTGTGGGAGATGAAGCAGAGGATTAATAAAGTGGATCTTCAGCGCCTCATCGACTTGAGGATTTGTTAAAGCTGGGTCAGTAAACTCAATTAGCTGGTGGGATGTTCAGGTAGGATTTGTTTTGGGTTTGGGATAGGCTGCTAAAGAAATGCTGGGTGTGCTTCTGTTCTTCTGTTGGGGCTGTGAGTTGAGTTTCGTGCATGTAAGATGTGGCAAGGCCAAGCTGCTAAAGTGTAAGGAAAGCTCCCTGTGCTAAGTGGGGTGAGATGGGCTTTTCTCTAAGCTATTCCTCTGTGCTAGTCACACCCTTGAAGGCTAGCACTGGAGTAGCAGGGCTACTGGCAGAAGTCAGATGGTTGCATTCACAGTGGGCACCTCGCTGTTTCATGAAAAATTCACTGGGTAGAAGTTTGCAGAGGGACTTACTGTACCCAGAATGTTCTCCAGATAACGATTATGCTTTCAGTTACAGAAGGTTCAGTCACACAAAGCACACATAACAGCATGGTGTGGTGATCTCTGGGAGAGAACGTTGTACCTTCTGCCTCAGGATTTGTCCTTACAATGTTCAGTTCCTCCAGACAGACAGAACTGGGAGCTCCTATCTGAGTTCAGTACTCATAGTTACTAAAGGTCCTTCAAAGTGGGTACAAAGCAGGTGCCTGCACTCAGCCGTGCAGCCGTACTATGCAAGCAAAGTACTGTAAAACAGCAGCAGGATGGTGGACGGAGGACCTTTTTTCATTTTTGACTTGTTAACCACAGAATTGCAGGAGGCCATTAGAATCATAGTATCATAGAATCACCAAGGTTGGAAAAGACCTAAAAGATCACCCAGTCCAACCGTTCACCTATTCCCAATAGCTCCTACTAAACCATGTCCCTCAACACAACATCCAGTCTTTCCTTGAACACCCCCAGGCTCGGCGATTCCACCACCTCCCTGGGCAGTCCATTCCAGTGCCTGACCACCCTTTCTGAAAAGTAATACTTCCTCATGTCCAGCCTGAATCTCCCCTGCCGTAGCTTGAAACCATTCCCCCTGGTCCTATCACTAATGACACGAGAGAAGAGGCCGACCCCCAGCTCACCACAACCTCCCTTCAGGAAGTTATAGAGAGCAATGAGGTCTCCCCTGAGCCTCCTCTTCTCCAGGCTGAACATTCCCAGCTCCTTCAGCCTCTCCTCATAAGCCCTGTGTTCCAGACCCCTCACCAGCTTTGTTGCCCTCCTTTGAACACGTTCCAGGGCCTCAATATCTTTCTTGCGGTGAGGGGCCCAAAACTGGACACAGTACTCGAGGTGCGGCCTCACTAGTGCTGAATATAGGGGAACAATCACCTCTCTGCTCCTGCTTGCAACGCTGTTTCTGATGCAAGCCAGGATGCCATTGGCCTTCTTGGCCACCTGGGCACACTGTCGGCTCATGTTCAGCCGAGCATCAATCAGTACCCCCAGGTCCATTTCCTCTTCACAGTCCTCCAGCCACACCGCCCCAAGCCTGTAGCGTCGCGTTGGTCCAATTCATCTGCTCAAGCTGCTAAATTCAGTTATTTTTATATATTTTATGGTGATGTTTTGTTTTCCTAAACCAATACACCATTTTTTAGGATCTGCCATAACTTTGTTGCAGTATTTTACCAGTGGTTGGATGAATCTTCTGATAATGACTACCTGAGTACAGTGCAAAATCAGAAGAATCTCCTGAAACCGATTTGCCCTCTGTCAAATAGAGATGTTTTACGTAAAATCTGGAGGGATCCAGAGCTGTAAAGAAATGTATAGTGAACTGGAGGTCTTAGTTGGGCAGCACAAAGCTTCAGAAAACAGAGTATGGGAACATGATTCTCTACTCTGACATTTTTCCACAACAGCTCCTGGAGGAAAATACAGCTCGTGAAGCATTGAGCCTGCAAATTAAATATGTTGTGTCATCTGTGCAGTCAAGAATAGGGTCACTCCTTATATAATACTGCAGGCTGCTCTTACAGAAATAAGTGACACTCCTGGATCAAAATGGTCCAGGTTCTGCTTTCCAGGCCTTGCTGTTGTGCAATATTAAGGAGTGGGATACATGTTTTATCACACAATACAGAGAAACTCTGCAGTCATACAGCCAAGTTTAAAGTTAAATTCAAATGGAAAACAATTTGAGTAGAAAAAAATTAAACATTACAAAAAGTAACACTTCCCAGACAAAGCTGCTGAAGATAAAGATTTTCTCATCATCCTTGGAAGCAGGGGAGCTCTGGGGAAAGGATGAGTGGAAAGGAGTCAAGAAAGGTCTGTTCAGCAGCTCTTCCCAGGGAGCTTGACCAGAATCAGCTCTGGGGTGAAAAATGGCTGGGGACAGAGCGCTGAACTCACGTGGCTGCTGTAGAAAGCCCTGAGCTACTGTAAATAAGTGTTAGGACAAGTCCTTCTCCTCAGGGCAGCTCTCCAAGGGTTCATCTTCCAGTCTGCACTCGTATCTGGGATTGCATCCGCCCAAGTGCCACACCTTGCACTTGGCCTTATAAAAAACCTCATTAGATTCTCATATGCACACCTTTTGAGCGTGTCCAGGTCTCTCTGGAGGGTGTCCCTCCCCTCTACCGTGCCAACTGTGCCACTCAGCTTGGTGTCACCAAACATCAGGAACCAAACAGTACATGCAATCCTAGTGAGCTCCAGTGAGCAAAAGATTTTGAATTGAAGTTGCTCTATGCACTGTTTATCCAGAACTGATTATGTCAACACAAATGTACTTTCTGTTTTTTGTTCTCCACTGCTTTTCAAAAATCTCCTCTAATTAGCACAGCCTGAGATAGCAATTAACAGCAGCTAGCAGCTGAACAACCCTGATGATCACCTCCAATTAAAAAAGATTAGACGAAACCTGGAATTTTGCCTTATTTACTTGAGATGTTTGATTCTTTTTATCTCTGATCCAAAGCCCACTAGAGTCAAATAAATATTTCTATTTCTTCTAGGCTTTTGTTCAACACCTTTGCCAATAACCATTTAGTCACAGGCTGACTGCTAGCATGTGTAATCAAAACAAACCTTGCAACTGGGTGCTAAATAGTATTTATGGGCAGCGGGGACTCAGCAGACTTTCAGGCAAGAGACAGAGACTCTCTAGATCTCTCCTGAGGTCCGTGGTAGGGTAAAGGCAGCGCTCAGCCACTGCTGTCAGTTGGAAAGTTTTTTTGTCCATTTTAGCCGGGTTTTATTACACCCATTTATAAATGGATGAACTCCTACAAAGACAAAGTTGGTTGCTCTATTTATGTTTCCCATATTTCCACGTGTATTAACTTAGTCCCCGCAGTCCTACTGGAAAAGAAATCAATAATCTCCTCATTAACATTCAAATCTATTAATTTTGGCATCCTCTGTGCAATGAGCATCTTTTTCTCAGATTGCACATTGCCCACATTTTGCACCATGGGCAGCTTTGCAGGAAAAAAAAAACAACAACAAACAAGATATATTGCAGATAATAGCAGAGACAAAGAAAAGACAAAAGGACCAGGATGAACCTTGCAGTGTTGGTCTCCTGAGATGGGGCAGTAGGTGAGCCAGCACTACTTTGTCCCTGTGGTTATTGTTATCAGGGTTTTTAGGTTTGGGGATTTTAGTAAATTTTTTTCTCCTATACTAACAATACTAAGCATGTAAGTAAGCTCTTGATCTTTGCTTAAAATGATTAGCCACAGATCACATCCTTAGAAATGATTCTTAATGCTTATCGAATATGCATGTTGAAAGGAAACAAAACTGAGGTGGCCTGGATCTTGAGAGGAACCACATAATCACTCTGGGGGAGTCTTAGGGGAGTGAGAGATCTTGCTGGCAATCCAGACATCTGCTTTAGAAGAAAGAGAAGACTTGAATATGTTCCCACACAGAAGCTGCCCTTTTCCTTCAGTTAAATGTACTGTCCAAGAAAAAAATCTGGGTCTCAATCCCATCTTCTTGTGATTATTTTGTTTGTTTGTTTGTTTAATAAAATGTTGGATTTTCAGTGGAAACAGAAAATGATTCCTGCATTAATAGAATATATCTTTCATTACTACTATCAGCATGAGTCTTCCTAGATCATACAGATGTGGATCTGTGTTCAGCTCATCTCTGAATGAGACAAGTCTTAAATCAAGGGGGTTTCTGTGAACTCAGTATGTTCCAAGGAGCTCCCACTTTACCGTTATGTTGCATTTTCTCTGCATTTAATCCACATGCTTCTATTGATAACCCTGCCCCAGAGCTGGGGTGTCTTCTTGGCTGGATTGGGTGAGCTGTGCTTGTGCCAGAAGTACATACTGCTTTTTGTAGGCTTCAAATAAAGAATTGTCACAGAAGATATTATGGCATCTCTGATCTAACTTTCTTCATCCAGCCTCTCCTGGTACAATCTGATCTTTAATGTTAGCATTGCATACAGTAATTAATACTAATCCCCTTCATGGCAGTTCCACAGAAGAGAAAGCCTCTGAATTTACTTATGCTCTGCCTCCCAGTAACAGCAGCAAGAGCCAGGATCAAGTCAGCCTCTGGGCTGGGATTATAAACATTTCAAAGTTTTGCTCCAAAATGGAATCCAATGACTTGGTCCACAAAGCCATTGTTCCCCACCCCTCTCCTGCATGAATAGCCTACATCCTGTTTGTACCTTCCACAGTTATTAATGAGATAGGAAAATACATCTGCAGTGATGGAAAGTCACAGTGTTGGTGAAGTCTTTTCACTGCAGAGCAGTGCCTGGTGACTTCCTGGGCTGACTAACTTACTGACATATTCCCAATTTCTCCTTCCTGTCAAATATCATTGATTTTGGAGTAAGGGTATCAGGAAGGGTAACTATTATGGAGACTAGATAATATTGATTAACTCTGTTAATTATTATAGTATTGCCTTTAAGAAACAGCATCCTTCCAAGTCTGAAGGGAAATGGCACTAAGTAGCTGTATTGTGAAGATATGTGACATTCTAATTCACTATAGGTACCTCACTACAGCTAGCTAATCGTAGAACCAGAGCTCTTGAAGATAAAGATTCTATCTGCTACAGACAATGTGCAATTGTCCTGGATACAGCAAGTATGGCTCATATGCACTAACAGGAAATCCCAGGCTAGACAATCAACTTATGTTTCTGAGTTTTGCTCTGATTTTGCCAAACGGTATCACGATGATGTCTGTGACATGACTAGAGCCTAATGCCTTTTAAAATACAATATGGTATAGCATCTGTCTGCACAACGTGGAGAGATCTGAAGCAGTTTTAAATAGCAACAGTCTATTTGCAAGACCATGGAGTCCAGCATGAATTGATTTGCCCAGAATCTACGAGTGGCTTTCTTTCTCAGTTCTCTGCTGCCAGTATTCCAATTTTCCATCAGCATCTATGCTTACCTCGATCCATGTCTGTTAGCTGCAGCAGACATTGCAATGTACATTCAGATCAGTTTGTTGTTTTTTTTTTTTTTTAATGATTACACTTAAGATCTCTGATTACGCAGAATGCTTTATCATCAACCCTTCTACTTCTGTTAACTACAGCCAGAGCTGAAGGAGCTGGTATGTTTGGTCCCAGAATCTGAAAATGCAGAAGCTAAGCACTAAAAACATGATTATATGCATGTTTTCTCTTTCCCACAAAGAATCTGCCTGAGTTTTAAGTAGATCTGGACCAGTAGAGGAATACTTCCAAATATAATGCCAACAGTGTTTGAGTGAAAACAACTCAGTGCCATGTAGCTGGCCCACTGCCTCACAGCCTCTTTGCTGCCTTCTTTGCTGCTTTTGATCCCCGATCAATTCTAAGCTTTGTATATGGGAGAAAAAAATCTCTTCCAAGCCCCTCTGAAGACTTGTTGATGTTTTCTGATCTATGTACCTGCCCATTCCAATGACTCCATCGTGTTTTTACTCATTCTTGAATACTGGAGCCTGAAGGCTTCATGTGAGACCAGAAATGTGATTCTTTATTCTATTTCCACAGTTGTGCTTCTCAGTGCTCCTTCTTTCCTACATACCACTGTTCCTGAGAAGGTAGTACAAGCTATGTATTTATTTTCAAGGACTAAGATAAAGAGTTGGAACAGATCATCTTTTTGTACAGGAAAGGCTTAACAAGGAGACAGGGAACTTTTTGTCCTACTACTTTTTGCATGTGGCTTTGATTACGAGCATAAGACTGGCAAAGCTTTTGCCATTCCTGCCAGAACTTGATGAAAGGGGAAATGTGGGTTCTAACCTGTGCTATCTGAGCACGCAGCAAAATCCTAGAGTACAGCTGTCTCCTGTCTCCCACATCAGCTAGACAGTATGAATGCTAAGTTTACCTCATCACTTCAAAGTTATGAATTTTGTTTATTGGTAGATTAAGCTCAGTTAAAAGCTTGCACTAGATCATTTGGGATTTAACTATAAGAGGAACAGTAGGGGTGGGACATGCAAAGACACATCCTCAGTATTGGTTGATATTTTCCCTCTTCACCAACTGAAATTGCTGAGGTCTCCAGAGGAACTGAAACTGCTGAGATCTCTGCAGCTGCACCTTTGTGCTCCTGCTCAACCCTTTGTACACTTCAATCCCACCATCACTTTGCTATTAGCTACAGCATGGAGATGTGCAGCTTGCTCAGACAGACAGACTGGAAAGCCATTTTGCCACAAGCTTTTCTTTCCCACTAGTGAAGTAAGATGACTATTTAACTATGAAGTCTTGACCTCAACACTTGTCAAGAACCTTAACATTCACTTAATATGTCAGTTTTCAGTGCACTCTCTGCTGTCTTTTAAGTGGAAGTACTTCCAGCATGAGTCATTGTAAGCCACTTCAACACAGGTACAGTCTACATACTTGTTTTGTTTAAGGGCCTTGCACTGCTCCTCGTGTGTCCCCCAAACCATTGCTGAAGCACCGCACTTAGTGATGTGGAAAGGCAGGCAACGTAGCTGCATAAAAAAACAAGCTGTCATATCACACCCTTCCTCCATGACAAGATCTTCCCCAGATCTTCTACCACATCTCAAGGAACCTCTTGTGCTCTAATGTTTCCTGTTACTCATCAAACAACTTATCTTCCTCTTTATTTTTACAATAATTTTGTAAAATCCCCTAATGTCCATACTGCCCAGTCCCTTGTTTTTCAAGGCTGGTTCTGTAAATAATTAGCAGATGATCCCTGCTCTGCAAACTCATCCCTCTCTTTCTGCTGTTGATGTTACTCTACTGCCATACTTGCACTACATTTCCCCAGTCCCACAATCCTGCAGTGTGTGCTCCATCTGACAACACCTACAGAAACTGAATTACAGGAAGAAGTGTTTGTGACACACCACATTGCATGAAACTGGGCTAGCATTGCACAGCTCTTCATGTTGCTCCCCATTACAGTTTGTCTGGAGGCAAGATGACCCCAAAGAGGGCTATAAGAGGGCAGATAAACAGACTCCAGAAGGGAATAAGGGATTATGAGAAGAAATATCTCTTTCAGATTGGTGGATTCACCGATGGACCATTTTTTATTTTGAAGATCACATATGCAGAGGAGACTGCGAGAGCACACATGTATTAAGAGATACTGAAGTCAGTGGTTTTCAGTTCTGTACTTAAACGAAAACATCAACCTTTTTGCTAATGCAGCAGTAGGGCTTTACTCACAGAACTGTAAATTAGAGAGGCAGATAATGGTAAGAGTAGATATTTCTTCTGGTAAAACTTCAGACAGCCGCTGTTTGTGAATGACTGACTTAGAACATGTCCTGTAGCACCACCTAGCAGGCTAATTTAAAAGCGGCCTGTATCCCTTACTCCCTGACTACGAGTTGCTTGGACAACAGACACAGGCTGCATTCCATTCTTCCATCTTCCATTCTGTAGCAGCTGCTTCTTAAAACCAGAATTATGTCAGCCTGATGCTTAGAAAAGCTGGGATCTTTACTCTCCATAATCACATTTATGATGAAGCATTTAAAAGAACCTACACTATTAATGCAAACTGAACCAATGCCTTGAGTATTTGCATGAGAAACCATTGGCCACTAGACATCAGCTGGGAAAGGCACCCTTCAGAAAGTACAAACCACTCCAAACATTTATCCAAATTCTCCACTAGAGTAAGTGAGTCCTAGCAACAAGCAGGCTTTCAAAATCCATCGTCAGTGTGTCTTAATTAGTACGGAGCACAGTCCGAAGTAGCCCCTCATCATCTGCACTTCCTTTGTACTTCTGCATGGAGGATGAGTGTCAGTACCTAATTACAGATGATAAACTTTGGCAGATGATGGAATTTCACACTGAGGCTGCAGACCCATGGCTATTAAAGTTGTCTGCTGATAAAGGGGAATATAAAGCTCTAGTCTCCTTTTTTTGCTGGCTGCCTCTCACTGCCTTGTCACTCTTCAGACTTTTCCATGATCCCATACAAGTTAGTAACTAGTAGAAAATGATTGTGGTTGCTTTTTCTGTTTGTTTGTTTTCACTATGGGAAGTTTTCTGCTGACAGCGAGTTCAAAGCAGGTCATGAAAAGATCTGATGAATGCCAGACCTGGCAAAAAGTGAGGTTCAGAGGGGAAAGATGTGGGAAAGGTAAGATCTTTTCTCTGACTTCTCCCTTTGGGTGGCAGCAAACTGCTAATCTGTCCTGCAATTCCACATAAAACTATAACCTAAGGCTAGAACTGTGTCCTCTCACAAAGGAGGGTGTTTTCTTAGCAGTTAGCAACTTGCCTATTGGGAGTTAAAACCAAGGATGCCATTAACAGTCTCTGTTCACATAAGGAGATAAGCTGGCTAGGCCTGGCCAGCTGGGTCTGTGTAGCACTTAGCATTTGTATAATGCTGGGGACCAGCAGGAGATCACTGAGCAGGAAAAAGATGAGAGTGATTTGTTTATTAGGGTACATTCATACAAGTTGTAGCAAAATATTTCAATTCTAATGAAAGCTCTTAAGTTCACAGTCTCGACTCTTTCACCTGAAGATAGATCTCAAGCCAAAATTCAAAAATGGTCTTCTCTGCACTGACCAAACCAGGGGACCTCAGCCCTCATCCCGATCATCCGCTCTTCCATCACCTTTTTGCCCTCCGTTGTTTCTGCAGCAGAAGGGCTCTGTTAATGATGTATGAAGAGGGGATTTAAGCAGGATTAAGCCATGGAACTGTAACACTGAAACACAAAGACACATATTAAAATCCCAGTGATATTCACACAGTTTTCCCCCCTTGCTGTCACAGCACACAGCTGACGTTTCTGAGCTGCAAACCTCGGCTGCCCAAAACCTGAAGAATTCTGCATGAAAGGGTGACTTTAATTTCTGAAATGAGGGGAATGCTTCCCTTACACAACACCCCTATGCACGGCGTGCTGACACCACACCAGGCTCGGGCCGAGCCGGATGGGGCTGGCACAGCTGTCCTCACGCCTGCAGCTCTTCCAGCTGGCACCGCGGCCCTGCGGCAGCAGCTTCGGGTTTCTGGGCTCCGGAGGGCGGGGAAGCGACACGACCCGGGGTACGAGGCCTAGGGTAGCCAAGCCACGCAGCACGGCACACAGCGCAGAACGCAAAGGGGGGACGTTCTAGCTTTAAAAGGCCCCGTTAAAAAGGCGAGGCCCATCGCCCGCCCCTTCCTCTTCCGCCCTCCGCCCGTCGGAGCCCCGCCTCGGCTGCAGCCGCGGTGCGGGAGCCCCGGTAGGTGCGGGCGGGGGGAGGCGACGCCGCTCTTCGCTGCCGCCCTTCGCTGCCGTCGGGGCGGGCTGCCGGCCCCAGGCCCCCGCTGGAGCTGGGCGCGGAGCGGTCACCGGGCTTCCGCGGGGAGGGAGGGAGAGGGAACGGCTTTTCGGCCGGCTCCAGCCCCGGCCCTGCTTTTGCAGCTGAAATCCTCGTTCTCTCTCACCAATTTGTCTGTACGTGCACGCAGTGGCAAAGAGTATTTCAGCTCTTGAGGGAGACAGGCCTATAAATCGCGGTGTGGCTTCATCAGAATTCAGTAAGTTAAGTCAGAGTTTGCGGGGTATGCTCCAGTATAAATCACCACGTGGCTCCTGCTTGCCTTCCTTACCAGTAAGTTGCACAAAGGTTAAGAATACCACGTGCCTGCGGTGTGATGGTGTGGGCTCTGAGCTGGGGCTGGGTGCTGACAGCTCCTGGGGGTATTTCTTCCTCTTTTCTTTTCATGGACGCTGACCACCACGACCTGATTGATTACTGATTTCTGCTGGTCACACTGGGTGCATGGCAGAACAGTAGGGTGTCATCCAGCTGGGGCTGGGGCTGGCCCTTCCTGTAACGGCATGGCCTTACCATCAGATCCACCTACCAGTCTGCCTTTGCCAAGAGGTCGTTAACTCCCAGGGAATCCTTTGTGTTTAATATTACCATCTTCTGCTTTTGGCTCCACTGCCGAGGATGTTTTCTCCCAAAAGTGGGTTTCCAGCCAAGCTTTCAGTGCTTTGGTGTGTTTTTCTTAAATAATTTTGTCAAACAAATCAGCACCTCCAGTCCTCTGTTAGAATGCCACTAGTTATTATTCTGAGCAATGCAAATGTAATGATTGTATACTTACATGCATCATTGTTGCTGTTAAGCGCTCAGTGAGTGTTAGGTGCAGTATAAACATTCAAGGGTTCTTCTGGTGAATTTACAATTTGAAAGGACTTCACGGGAGGGAGTTGTAATAACCTATCATTAAAACACCGCCTTTAATTTAATCCCTTTCTGCACCCCTATGATTGATACCCATTTGCCATTGATCATGGCTGGTGTATCCCGGCACATTGCACAGTGCTGGTTTGTGATGTTACAGCCCCCAGTTGTCTGCTCTGCCCTTTGTGGGAGGGTATTGTTCAGCCTGAGTGGAAGGAAAGAGTGTATGGCAAAGTTTCAGCTGCTGCGGTACAAAGCCCAGCAGCTCAGCAAAACCCAGCTTTGATGGTACTCTGCACTGAGGCCTCAGTAGTTCCATCCAAACAGTTTCCTTTTGCTACCTCGGCTTTCCATGAGGACAGCTGGAAATAGCAGTGTCTGAAACAGCTGCAGCAAGATTCTCCCCAGCACATGTGTTACGGCTCTGAGAGATGAAGCATTGCAAAATGCAGATGGGAACGGGCACCCAAGTGTCATTGATCTCTTTTGGATTTAGGCACCTAATTCATAGAATCATAGAATGGCTTAAGTTGGAAGGGTCCTTGAAAATCATCTAGTTCCACACCCTTGCTGCAGGCAGGGTTGGATTAACCAGTAATTAACCATTTATTAACTGTTATGACTTTACAGTCGCATCATTTTAGGAGAGGATTCTGTAGCCACTGGGATTTTTTTAAGAGATTAGAGCTCTCCTAAGCTCTAACCCATCATATGGCTTGGTCCATAAAAGGAGCTGATACTCCCCAAGGGAAACGGAACTCTTGAACTGAAGGAGCTGGCAGGTTGGGAAGTTTTTGTATTTATCAGCTGATGTGAATAGTCACAGCATAGCCATCTGCCCTCAAAACAGTTTTTATCTCAGTTTCTGCCCTGAATTGCATGAATTATTTGTCAGACAAATTATTTCAGACAATTTTTTTTTTAAATTGCCCCTGAAAGGAAGGATGCTGGTGTTTGCAAATAGCTGTTTGCAAGTAAGACGGAACCACAACCTGTCAGGTGAAATCTGAAAAACTAGAAGAAGGACGTACTTTCTTTTTCATTGTGTTTTGAAGTTGGTTATCCATTAGAGGAAACTCCAAAGGCAAGTTCTGTCTCCTGAAATTTTTGAATCAAGATATGATCCCATTTTGGATGTTGTAATTAAGCTCAAGTTACAGAGTTTAATTTTGAGGTAACTAAATAAAATTCTTGGAAATACACGGTGGAGGAAGTTAGGGTAGATTCATCTAATTATTGTCTCTTTCTGGCCTTAATATCTGCAGACTGCTGCCGTAGTGGAGTGCAGCAGTAGGACTGCTGGCAAGGAGTAGTGTATCGGGTAAATACAGAATGTCTATTGATTGCTGGGGAGAGGAGGAAGCGTGGTGGCTTTATTATTGGCCTTACCACAATGAATTGATTTACTGGAGGAGAGGGAGAAGTTAATTCTTTGTTTCAGTTATCCTTTGTTGTTCAGAGGTCCCAAAGTTAGTGAGTATTGCCTTCTCTGTCGAAGTATTCTGTGTTTTGTTGATGCATATGAAGATTTGTTTCATCTGTTATTGTTCTCTGCTGCTTGTTAATGTTGTTTTTAAAATGCTACAGGGATGCAAGACCTATTTAAGCACACTTTAATTCCTGATTCTGTGTTACAAACAGGTTAGAATTTGACTATGGGAGTGCAGTTCCTGCGGAAGACATCCGTGTGGTTCAAGAAACACAAGATCACCTTGTTGGCTACTTCTTGCGTGGGACTGTTTGGTGCTAACCTTTCCTATCATGTATTTCCTAAGCAGACGTTCAAACTGTTGCATGAGTGCTGGTCAGATGGGCAGCCAGCTGAGCTTTCTCAGAGGCTCTGTGCTGTTTTTCAGGATGTCCTTCAAGATACTGCAGTGAAGTCCACCAGCTACCAAGCCTTTGCAGCTTCTGGCTTCCACCCGGTCAGTGCTGGAATCCCCTGGCTGCCTTCAGGTTCTTTGGTGGGCATCCCTCCTAATTTTGATAGCACAATTGAGGATAAAAGAGGAATAGTCAATCATGTTGTTGTGATTGGTGGCAAGGAAGTAGACTGGGAAAGCAATGAAGGTGTTGCTTTGAAGGAAGCTCTGACATTTTCACTTGAAGCACAGAAGTTTGCACTTGCCAGAGAAGTTGTGTATTTGCAGAATGGCAGCCCGTTAGCGAGTGCAGCTGTGGCTCCAATGTGCTTAGCTGGTACGTGTCTCTGTGGGACAGGTATAAAGATAGCTCTGGGTCTGTATTCTGGCCCCAGGGTACTTCACAGCATCTGTAACCTCATAATTGCTGCCGCTGGACTAATCCTCTATTACATTTCTTATGATGCTATGACCTATCACCTGGACTGCAAGGCTGACAGAAATGCAGCTACTGTATCCAAAGACTATGCCAAAGGTGGAGTGGAATTTTATGACAAAATCCTGTCCCGCAACAGGATTCTTCGTGCTCTGATGGGCAAAGAAGGGACAAAAATATATGCCCCAAGTGGTAACCTTTTCCCAAGGCACTGGTTCAGAATAAAGTATACCCCATACACTTACCGAAGAGATTTAATTGTTAATATTTTAAAAGAGCTCCGGGCATAGGAAGGGAGTGCTTGAATTTTATACTTGTAAATTATGTATTCTCTTTGGAACACTGCTGTGCTGGTTTTTTTTTTTTTTTTTTTCTTCTCTATGTCTTCATTAGAATTTTGGGGTTTATTTTTGCATATAGTTTGGAAGGAGTTATTGCACATTCCGTGAATAAAGAATTCTCTCTTAAAATATTAAAGAGTTGCTTCAAAAGTGCTCCGCTCTGTGTGCATCTTAAATCACAAGACCACTGAGGAAGGGAGCTGCTCAGTTGCTAATCTGGAACTTGTGCTGTTCTGCTCCCCCTGACTGCCAGTTTCAGGCTGGAAAATGGCAAGGGTAAAGTCAAACAGAGTTTTAGGATCATTGTCATTTAAACATGGGTAGTGTTGTGCATTTTTGCCATTCCTCTTATGCTATAGCACTAACATGTTGAAACGGCTGGGAGTCTGTGTTGTGCAGTTACATAAACACTGAGACACAGCACTTATGCCCTGTGTAAGTTTTTAGGCTGTGTAAATTCTTACAGTACAATCACTATTCTTCAGTAGGGCAGGCAAACTGTGCTGCCATTTACACAAATACTGCTAGATTATTACTGCACCTGTAGCTTAAATCTGGTTTCATCAGGATGTCACTGTGACTGCAGAGAGGATGAGTGTCCCAACAGCAGGAGTATGAAACCAACATCTGCTGTAAGTTGGGTGTTTTCTCACAAGTGGGATCATGCTGTTCAGAAGAGGAATTTCAGTTTGCTTTGGTATGGCTTTTGTTTCATTTTAAAATACATCTTGTTTTTTGTCAACTTTTATGTCAAGGAATAAAGACAAGGTCAAAGAAATAAGTCTCTATCCATCACAATAATAAGTCTTGCCAATGTTTACTCAAAGTATCACCAAGTTCTGTTTTGCTTTGAATCGGGTATTGACATAAAGTTGATATACTGACAGCTGTGCACTGGTGTTGCTTTACATTGCTTAAGTTGTATCTCTAAGTTGTTTGGGTTTCTGCTGTGTGATGGGTATTTTTCTGAACCATTTCTGATCACTCGTGTTTGTCCTTGAAGCAACAAGTCATGAGATGTCTCTTAGATTCTTTCTGGCTATGGGACATAAGTTTATTGTTCTTTTGACCTTTCTGAAAGAGTTTGGCAGAATCTCCTGTGGAATAAAGAGACTTTACTTTCAGGCTGCAGGTTTTCAAAGCTCCAGGCTAAATTTTATTTGCCTTTTCTTCCAGGTAAATCCAATATAAAAGGTCAAGATAGAGTTTTGCTGGTTTAGTAATGTAGTGGCTGGAGGCTGGAATATAATTCCTGTTTTATGTAGTCTGTGAATTCAATTCATCTTCATGCTACTCCATTAAGTCTGAATTCCATTAAATAACACAGGAGAGAACTTGTCCCACTTCTTTGGCTTACGGAGTTGCTGCTACATAAAGAGTGCAGAGAGGAAATAGAGTCCTTATTTGAGATTTACAGCGGTAGCAATTTAAAGCAAAATTTAGTTTAAAAAACCAACCAGTCCTTGCTGCTCTTCATCAGGGCGCCTGCAGCTAGTGCTGTTATTTGACATTCTCAGGCTGTAAGGCCCAGTACTGCTAATGGATTTTGCAGTTGTGCTCTTTGTGTTACTCTTCCAGCTGGATTGTCCAAGCGGCTCCACATATCCGTAGGTTCTGTGTCAGATTTAGCCTTTTAACTTGCTGTTGGTGTCAGTGTGGGATTGCAGGCTAGTTGTTCTGAGACATACTCTCTTGCCTTCTTAAGAGATGTGCTTACCAAGGGCTTGCGAACCTGGACCTTTGTGTAGTTAAGCTCCTATTCTATAGCTAGCCATGAAATCTGGAAGCGTAGTCCTGTCAAAAGAGAAGTGTCCAAATCACAACTGCTAATTAAGAGTTCCTATAATTTTGGGAAGCTTGAATTGTCTTGCAAACTCAAGTATGTGGCCATGAAAATACCCATGCAAAGTCTTGCAATATTGCAGAAATAGAAAAATGATGGGGAAAAGCAAGTTTATTCAGTGGCCCAGACTCAGTTTACAAGTAATATTGTAGCCTCCAATAGTTATGAAGCTGAAACTCAGAGTTCAGGAAGCACGTTGTGGTTGTAACTGGCTTCTCTTAAGTGCTCAGGTGAGACAGATGTGGTACCGGTTTTTATGCAGAGAAGCAACATAAAATGTAAAGCAAAGGGAGTTGCTAGGAGGCTGATATAAGAAGTTTCAGCCAAGCAATTGTAAAAGCCAGAGTGTGAATGAAATAGTGAACTCTCCTAAAAATGGATATTGACTGCAGAAACGAGGCTCTCTTTCTGTCTGGTGCAGTAAATTGATTAGAGCATGAAGTATGAGGTGAAAATAACCACAGTGAGTCACTAGTTTAAACATATGCACAATCTCCTTTAAAGAGAGGTTTCCCTGACACATTTATTTAGACTATTGTCACGAATCTCTTCAGAAACTGAAGAGAAAATGCTCTTTGTAACATAATTTTTATATAAATGTGATGTTTGCTGCTACATAAATCCTTAGAGGATAATAGTGCAGGAGATGAGAGCTCCACGGATGCTTTGCTCAGAATTCCCCCTGGCATGGAGAAATGCAGCTTTTTTTCCCCCGTACTAAGAGTGATGGTTACTTGTCATGGAGGTGCCTTCAGCCTGCTTAATAGTCAGGAAGGTAAAGCTATTGGAAGCACAGCAAGACTGAAAGCTGAGCAATTTTCTCATAGCCAGGCAAATAGTAGAAATAATCTGATTTAAAGTTAGTTTTGAATTGTCTCCTTATGTTGCTTTCAGGGAGAAGCAGCTTCAGAAGTGGCTGAGGTGAAACCCCTTTCTAGCTTGCATGCAAATAACATTGCCCAGGGTATTGCTATGAGGGCTTCAATTGAAACGCAGTATCAATTTAGACAACAGCACCTCTTATCACAGCAGAGCACTGTTATCACCTCTTTTCACATTAAAGTGACTTCCAGAACCTGACAGATAGGACGATGAGCCTAACCTGACTGGAACCCGCTGCCCTACAGGGTGTGCTGCTGGTGGTGAAGAAAGTGAGGCTGGGAGCCAGGCTCCTGCTTTGCATTTGTGAAACATCCATTGTGACAAAGTGTGGCTTGGGTGGGAGTGAATTAAAATGTATGAATAGAGTCATCGCCCTCTGACTGAATCACAGGCAGCTTTCATTAAAGGAACAAATGCAGCGAATCTACCCCAGAGTGAGTAGTGCCATGCACAGCAGTTGTAGGCATCACTAAAACAACTGCAGGCATCTCCACTATGTGGGAATGCAATGCCTGGCAAGCACTGAGACAAGTATTTGGGCCATATCTTGCAACTGTTATCTGCTCTTGTTCATTAGAAGCTTCACGGAACAGGTGCGACTATGTTAGTATAAACATGATTCAGTTGCAGACAGCCTGTTGCATGTGCAGGCACCGTGCTCTTCCTTGATTTCATTCATCTCAGCTGGAAACGTGTCTGAGAAAGGCAGAATGCACTGGTAAGGGATGCTAATGTAGGAAAGCATCACTAAGATTTCAGGACAAGGAGAATGCTTGCAGAGAAAGGAGCTGAATTTGGTTGGTGTGACAGCTAGTCTTAAAAACAGTGTCCTGATTCTCTAGGAATCGTTAAACAAGTGAAATCTGGAGGAGGTGAAACGTGGATGTTGGTGGACATTAGCTGAACTTCTTTTTCACTGAAAGTTTATCAGTTTGTTTAGCAAAACAGATACACTCAAGCTGCTCTATCTGCCACAGCTGTGAAGGCAGAAAATTATTAAAACATCAAGAAATTACTCTGTGTTTCCCATATGAAAAGAAAAAAAAATTTTTTTTTTTTTTGATAAGGCAACCTGTCAATTTCACAGCCAAACATCTGAATTTTCCAGAAATGCTCTCAGTTTCCTCAGAGATTGCCACGATCACAGAAACCAGGAGCTTTGTGTGCGCTGCAGCTCACATGAGAATGGGGCATGAGTTTGAAGGGAGAGCCCCCATCAAATTATGCTTCCTAGCATGTGGGGATCTTTATTCCATCTTCTGAAAGTCAGACCTTTCTTCTGTTGTTTGCTGAAACAATTTTCCACTGGGAATGTTGTTGCTGCTTTATTCTGTTCCTCTGCATTTCCCCTTGCCCTGCTGCTCTAATTGCCTCTGCTGACTCATTTTGCAAGCTGCTGCAGCTCATTCACATAATTTAGGAACTTGTTAAGCTCTCACTTGCTACTTGCACTTTCATTTGCACTACCTACTTGCTCCCACAGTGCTTGCTAGCCAAAGACCACAGCAGCTTGAACTTTTATTTAATTGGGTTTAGACTACTTTTTTTTTTTTTTTTTCCAAGGAAAAATGCCTTTAGCTAACTGAAAAATAAGTAATGTGGTTAAAAACCTTCATGTTTTGGCTATGAAAAAAAATAATAACCTTGCTTTTTAATTTTCCATTTAGCGTTACGTTTTACATTTAACTTTACATGTATTTCTTGCTTGCAGTCACTGGCACCTAGTTCACTTTTGATCTTAGTGCCATTTGGCAATTTTTAGATGCTGCTGTCCTCTCTGAGCCCCTAGAAGGGGACTCATAAAGCCCTGTTCCTGAAGGTTGCAGGGAACTTCATGTACTGTTGTGGTTGGGTGATAGAACCTGGCTTGAGAAATAATAGCTGGTGTTGTGCCATTATGTGCTTGTACTGATGTTGTCCAGGTGTGCTGGCGTTACAGCTTGTGTCAGTTCTGTGCCATGCTGGCTCTGCTGGTCCAAACAGCCTGTGCTACTCTTATTTCCAACCTGAGAAAAAAGGAATTTTGCCAAGTCCCTTCACCACAAATAAAACTGTCAATATTGCTGTATATCATCTGAGACTGAAGCTGTAATTTGTGATATGAAAACTAGAGTGTGCCCAGAAGTGAAAATTAGTAAATCACTCCACTGTAGCTATAAAGAAATGTGATGTATTAGGAAGTAAAGACAAAACTATGATCTCTTTTACAATTGTAAAGCTCAATTCATTCTTAACAAATGAATGGGGAGATTGAAAATTAAGATCAAGCTGCACTGTAAATAACGATGCCGATTTTTATACTTTTTTTTTCTCCATTTCCTGACTAGACTGGAGGCATCTATAAATATTTTAGAAAACAAAGCAGAGGAAGAGTTACTCTGTAGAAAGTTTTCCTTGTAAGATCTTTTCTCAAATGGAATGAGCTCCACTGCCTCAGTGGCTGCGTTATAAAAGTGTGTTATGTAATTCTCTGTAGATACCAATAGACAGATGTATTTATGGGTTTTGGAAACTTCATGTAATTTAGGCATAAAACTTGAAGTGTGTTTTGTAGTTCCTCATTAATAATAGTTGAGAATTATGCTCATCTAAGGCAGCACACATAAATTCTTAATGTTCAGACATTCATTATATGCCTGTGATGGTTAGAAGTTGCCATAGGAAAATAAAAGCCAATGCTCCCAGAAGTTTTTATCTCTCTCTACATATAAAATATATAGATATTCTTCTTAGCAATATGGAAAATTGTGTTCATTCTCTAACACTTCTTTCCTCTCTCCCTCCTTGTTCTTCCACTTTATCTACTGAAGCAGTTCTGAGTGTTGGAAAAGTCAAATCAGAAATGAGACAAACATTTTATCGATACAGTTTTCATTGAGCATGCTGTCACCTTATAATGGGAAATGCTGAAGCCATCTTTTTATGGTGGTTGTAAATCCAGAGAGTTTTTTGTAATCACAGTTTATTGATCTTAATGTTCCCTTGCATCATGTGCGAAGCTGGCTCTGGCACAGTTGCAGGTGGGCAGATGAACACAGTGTGTGCACGTTGGCTTTAAGCCTTCAAAGCAGGTGAAAAGGCAAAAGTTTGCTTTTCTTACCTTCTTGCAAAGGACATAGTTTTTGTTGCAAATCTGAACAGAATAAAAATGGCTATAATATTTTATGGGATTTTTTAATGTATTTGAGATTTCCTTAAGTGAGTGTAAAAGGAAAAAAATCTTAGCTGAAAGTTAGGAGTGGGTGGATCACAAAAGGTAAATTTTCTTCTGGAGTCATGGGATGACAGGTCTTTTTTTAGGGGAAGAAAGAGAAGCACGAAAGTGATGCCACATTCAGAACAGGCAGTTCAGCTGGGACACGCACTTACTGCTCCTTGACCCAGATAAAGTGCTTGTATTGTAGAAGTGTTACATGGAGAGCACAGAGGTAAGTTTTTCTGAAGTGAGAATTTCCCAAATTACATCATGGCTGTCTTTGAAGTCTCTTATTCTGGAACTGGAAGCAGGGCTGATGCAGCTTTGAACCCTGCAGAATGCTGTGTGTGTTGTGGGAATAGATGTCTCAAAATTCTTTCCCTTTGCACTGAGCATTTTCATCTTGAATTTCCAAAGCTGACATCTGGTATGAAAGAGTTGGTGCTTACCTGGTATTTCGTGGGTGTCAGATGGAGGATGGCTTCAGCTGAAATTGTGGGAGTGAAAAGCCTCTGAGAAAAAAACAGACCTACAACGCTGTCACAGTGCTTTTAATCTTGCAGAGTTTCATCTTAGATGGTGTAAAATGAGTCAATATTGATGGCACTAATAGAGACACTGGTGTGAAACCAGATGTGGCTCTGTGGTGCTACAAACCAGCGATTGTCAATCAGTGGGCATCACCCAAGCACTCAGTTAGGTATGCAGCTCCAGGGGGCTGCTGCTGGACCTGGGAGGGGGTGGGTCTGTCTGTCTGTCTGCTTTGAGCAGCCCAAAGCTGTGTGGCGAGGATCAAACCCATCCCAAAGGGCAGCTGGGATGTCCCTTCAGCACATGGCTGGAGGATGTCATGCTGTGCTCATGGTGTGCATATCAAGGTGGTTGCAGACCTACTTTAAATAATCTCTTTGGGCTTATGATTTGTAGGTTTCAACTATGATCTCGGTGAGATTAGTTTGAGAATGGTGTTGTAGGCAAGGATAAGAATCCCCACTTTGTGTCATGGTGTGAAGGAAGTGCAGGAACTGTAGGACTGGAAGGAAAAGACATGAAGAGTACTGAGATGGGTTCCTGAATGGGGGGGTGCCTGGGCTGTCTGTGTCATGCAATCCAAGGCACATTTGCATCATATGCTTGCTAGATCTAATGTGGAAAATGTCCTTGCAAAGTAAGAGACTGAAACCAAGTAATCTCCCAAAGAGCATGACCTAACATAAAGTAATAACTGACTGCTATTTGGACGGGTGATTTTCTGTGTTTTTTCTGCTTGCTTTTCAAGTCTTACTTTGTGTTTGACTTTTTTTTTTTAATGTTGGCTTCCTAGAGAAAAAAAAAAAAACCAAACTACTCTTATTGCTATTAAAAGAAGCTAAGGAGGGCAAAGAGACTGCAACATATTTCATTACAATCCAAAAAAATCTTTCCAAGGACTGTAGAAGAGAAGTGTTATCACTTCATGTGTCTTGTATGATTTTCCATCTTTACAACTTTTTGTTAGCACTTTGTAACTTCCTTTAAGTTAGGCTCTCTCCAGCTTACCAAAGAACATGCAATATACATTTTCAATTGCAAAAACAGGTTGCCTGAAAACTGATGTGTAAAGCAAAGATCACGTTGTCACTGTTTTATTTGCTGTCACTTGATGTGTGCATCCATCATACCATCGTAAACTCATCAAGAGCTTTGTAACTCAGCTAGTAAATGTTCTTCTACCTTGCAGCTCGTGAATTGCTTCACAGGCTGCCAGTTGTAAGCCAGAGATTCCCTATTTTAGGAAGCAGCCTGTTCTGTTCAGTATCCCTGTGAGTAACTTAAAGAAAGTAAATGCAAAGTTTTCTCCATGCCTCTTTGCTGCTGCTAATAGATTTTATGGGCCAAAGAGTGTTGATCTATCAGGCAGAGAACATCCTACATAAGAGTCTTAGTGTCAGATGTGAACTTTGTGTACCTCTTGGCAGGCAGTCACATGAGCATTGGCAGCAAGTCATGGTGAGCATATGTGCTTGAGTGGTTCCTGCCTAATGGGAGGCTGCTTGATGTTCTCTCAGAAAGATAACTTTTTTTTCAGGAAATGAAAATTCAGTAAAGTACATAAGTTTTGAGGACATGGTTGCATTTTGTGGAATTAGCCAGCTGTGTTGCTTTGCAGCCTGGAATTTTGTGGTCCAGTTAGCATTGTGTCTGCTGCTCATAGTCCTTGTTGGCTTGCTGAGTGCCAGGGCCATCCTGGTAGGAAAACCATTGAAGCCAAAGGGCTTTATAAGTGGGAGTGCGACTGAGGAAAAGGGAGACTGACCCAAGAGTGCTGTTAGCTCTTAGAACAGATTGAAGTCTCCGTGCTGCCACAACTATGAATTATTTAGTTACCACAAAAAGGTGGCATGTCATTTGAGTCAGTGGGTTTTGGCCAGATTGGAGGTCTGGCTTTGTTTACAGACTGGTAAAGTGTATGCTGTGGGTATTTCATCAACTGAGACGCTTTCTTTGGCCCAGTGGACTCTGGCCCTTTAGCAACATTCTGTTTCTCCAGAAAGAACTGAATCACCCATTGGTAACACAGTTTTTACTTGTGCCAAATCTGCCATTCAAGAAAATAGTGGCATACAGAGAACTGAGTATAGATCCAAGGTTTCTACTATGCACAGTCCCTGATCAAGAGGAAAAGCCCCCAGAGGTTCTCTGTTTTGTGCCAAGTGGCATCTGTTTGTAGAGAATCCCCTTTGAGCTAATTTCATCTCTTTTGCAGCATCCCATCATCCTCCTGCATGGCTTCAACCAGAGCATTTGTAATTTTCATCTACATCTGTTGGGGGTTAATACTATCAGCACAATGGCATTCCCATGACAGGAAGATCCAACCCTGATTTGTGCTGAAATACAAAATTCAGTCCCTCTGGCTCAAGAGTCTCCTTCACATCTAGTCTTCCTTATTCCCCTTCTAGTTTATACATACAGGGACAGAAGAAATGCCATGATTATAGCTTATGGAGGTACTGCCCAAGAATCTCACAGGAACAATGTGCTCCTGTGTTTAACAAAAGCCATATGCTAGCATGTTGTTTCCACTGAATTCCTGTAGAGATACCAGGAAGAGGCTTAAACCATTAGAGAAAATAAATAGATCTTGATCTGAAAAGTTTGAGAACCACCATTGAAGCAGATTTGTTATGTCATTGCTGAGGGTATTGTCTCCAGAAGTTGAGCCTTTGCAGCTTCTGTGCTCTTTCAGCATCACTTTAGGTGATTCTTGTCTAGAATCTTTTATGTTTAATCTGAATAGACGCAGTCTCTCCTGGTAGTCTCAGGTGAAAATATTATTTGTCATTTCTTAGGCTCTGGTGTTGTGAAATGACCATTAAGAGTTGCCTGCTGTTGTTATAAAGTATCTTATTTTTAATGATAACGACGTGGTTTCTATCTTTTTTAAGGCGTAGGCTCCTGTCCTTGTCACTGAGAAGATAATGAGAGGTTATCAGACGAAAGAGCCCAAGGTGGCTGGTTTTATCAGATGTAGAGTTGTTATTGAAGTTACACAAGAGATGCCATACATTTTGTCAAAACTGCTTTTGAACCATGTGTTTACAAGAGATTCCTCATTGGTATGTTTAGAATGAAGTTTGCTTCCATGTGTGCTATCCGTGCTGGAAATTCTCTCCTTCAGCCCGTCCTAAAATCCTAAAAGGCTGAAGTTTCAAATCTGTTTTCATTTACTGACCTGAAGTTCCATAGCATGTCATTTTCTTTTTGCCTTCCTATGGGGAGCACACTGTTGGAGTAGTTACTGTGGCAGCTGCCCATGTTTGGGGTGGGTTTCCATAAGCAAAGAATACCCCCAAAAATTTATTTTGCAGTTTGAGTTATGCATACCTCCATTCAGGAACCTGGGAGTGTCCAGCAGGAGCTACCAAGGTGATCAGAGTCCTAGAGCACAGGATGTATAAGTAGAGTATGGGGAGCTGGACTTAGTAGGAGAAGAGGTCTGGGGTTAAGCTGATGTGGCAAAATGAGAAATTAAGGATCTGGGGTTGGATCTCGTTTAAAGCAGTTGTGCCCAACTAAGGCTAATTGCCAAATAGTGCTGCTAATATATTTATAGTGAAAATTGGGTTACACATAAGTCGTTATTGCAGGTGAATTCCACCCTTCAGTTCTGCAGTAAATTTTCATACACTCCTTTGTGGTGATTTTCATAGGCAGACCCACTCTCTAGTTTTGTCAGATTCCTCCAAGGTATTTTTGTGGATCCCATCTACAGAATTCTGCCTCTCACTACTTTTGTGACTTATGAATTAATTTAACAAATCTTATTCTGATACAAACAACAATATGTGAGAAAGAAAAATGACCAAATGTTTCTATTCTTTATTTTCTGTCTCTGAGCCAACTTCCCATTGATTGGTATCCCCTGACCACCAAGTCCTAAAAGAAGCTTTTTGCTAGGAGTGCATCAATTTCCATTTAAATAGCATTGTTCAATTCTGATCACTATTTTGTATATCAACTCAAGGAATTGCAAAGAGTACACAAACATCACTTGCTTTGGCAAAGCCATGTTGTGTAATCCCAGCAATAAGCTTCAGCTTTTTCAGATCTCTAGCTGATGAAAACTGGCATAACTGCCCTGTTTTGGGTGACTTGTGTCCAGTGGGAATCTGGATTTTTATTGGCAATGGCTGTAAATGGTAGCAGGGATCCAAGAGCAGATCCAACAAATGGATCTCATGCACAAATCTTGGCTTTTCTGTACCATTTGGAAAAAAGATCCACTTTTTTCTGAAAGTCTGTCTTGTTTTAATGTGTTCAGTTTCTTTTTGATGCTCTGAGAACATCTTTGCATTGGGAAAATAATTTTTTTTCTCTCACGGTTTCCCAGAGCCAATCAATTATTCAGTATTTGAGAACTTTTGAGATTTCTTAAGCAAAAATGATAGGAGTGAAGATAAGTCACAACACATGATACCACAACTCACGTAAATGTGGGCATGAATGATTTATTTGGGAGACAGTATTCATCCTTCTAGTTTTATTTTGCATGTTCAGTGGCACTCCGTTGGACACAAATCATCTGTAAGTTGTATTTTCTATTAAAATACAGAAAAAAGAACGTGTTCTACCTTTGTGTATGTTAGGAACAAGTGATGACTTTGAATAATGGGCTAGAAACATTGTTGCTATCAGTTAAAATTGCTTCTCTGAAAACAGCAGTTACATGAGTTTATACCTCCCCAAATTTTAAATCTGTGTATTTTAATAGGTCACCAAAAGGTAGACGGTTTGACTGTCCTGAAAGCAGAGCTTATCTAAACAGAAGGATTTACATGCTGACAAGGAGCAAATAATGAATATTTTATGCATGTATCCCTGTTTCTTGGATTTGTTCTAATCATGATTTCACAAGGCGGCTGGCAGCTTTCTATTCAGTGCAATAGCACTGCCAGTAGATGTCCTTTTATTCTTTTCCAAGCACGGAGTGGTGGCTGTCACTGCAGGATAGCACAGGAGCAGATAAAACATCAGCATCTTGACTGCTGCCTGAGGAATTTCAGAGTGCCTTACGTGCCTCACCTGGGATGGGCAGGCAGACAGGCACCAGTATAGCCCCTGGCCTCGGGGCACAAGGGTTTTTGTTATCATCAGCCTAAAGACACCATATTTGGCCTGTTTTGTTTGGTGATTGGCATTAACAAAAATAATTTTTTTTAGGAAAAGCATTTTGCCTAGTTAAGAGAGGTATCCATCAAAGGTATCCAATTAAGAGAGGAATCCATCACCCAGCTGGTTGCCACCAATGTCATCTGCTATGCCATCTACCTTCACTTTTCTGTGAGGATGTCTTAGAATCATAATATCATTTGAGTTGGAAGGGACCTTTAAAGGCCATCTAGTTCAACTCCCTGCAATGAACAAGGACTCCTACAGTTCCATCAGGTGCTTGTTTCTCTGAAGGCTGTCCAGCTTCTGTCATCTTTCTAATTTCACTATTAACGAGGCTTTTGTGGTTTTGATGGGCAGAGTCCACTTTCTTCATTTAAATTTATTATTCTGAGTCACCTTAAAAGAAGGAGAATGGTTGCACTGTGAAAGGGTTAGCTCGAGAGCTCACTTATGGAAGGTTTTTGCTGCAGAGCAGAGAGAGCTTGAGACTGTCTAAAACTATAATCTTTTAATGTGCTAAATCTCTGTTCCCTAAACACACAGTCTTGTTATATTGTGGTAGGGTTGTCATAACTTGCTGATGTAGGCTGGTAAATAATGGATGTTATACTTAGTAAATAGGAAAAAACAAAAAACAAAAAACATTAAACCTTTTCTGTAGAATTTTTCCAGCATGGTACTTAAATTTGCTGGAAAAATCCAAGATGGCATAAGCTGTCAAGTGCCGAGACACAGCTAATGTGGTGCAGGTTTTTCCTGCGGATGAACATTCAAGGACATTCTAGCCTTTCTGCTTAAATTCCAAAAAAGATGCAGACAAAGTAAATATTAGCTTTGTGCTCAGCCCTTTTCTTTGCACATCAGGTGTCAAGGTCCTTGCCAGTTTTTATTTTGGCAAGCCTGATTACCAGGTTTGCTTGCCAAGGCTGGAGAGAAACATCCTTTGTTGGCAAGATGGTTTGGATGACCTAATGCTAATAGCTGCTCCTTCCTGCAGCTTCCCTGGTTCTGCTGAGGATTGCGGCACTGGGGCACTCCAGTTTCGGCTTACTTTACTTACCTCGCGTTGCTCCTGCTGCTGGACTGCTGAAGTTCAGAATACTTGCCCAAGTATGTTGTATCTGAAGGATATGAGGAGAGATTCAGCGTTTAGCAAAGCTCTGTCACTGGATTTTAGTGTCTGTTGGCCACATTTTCAAAGGTGCCCAAGGGTGTAATGAACACCGAGTGAAACTTGTGTGGTGCTTGAGGAGCTGAATGCTGGGCTGCTCCTTGAGCACAATCTGAGTAATGAGTGCTTCTCTATTGAGTGAAAGGACTCGGAGGGACAGATTTCACCTTCTATTTTACTGGCTGAGAAAAATCTATTAATCTCTCCCCTTTGCAGGAGAGCTGGAAGTGCAGCAAACTGTGAAGTTAAATGTTTTTTATACCTTGTAATGACAAATTATCCGTGTCGCAGACCTTCCTTTAAAAGCAGGAACTGTGTAAGACACTTCTTCAGGAAATTGGCTTTCTCCTCATTAAGCTAATCTTTTCCCCCAGAACGCAGAGTGTTTCACATGTTCACAACTGCTGAAACATGCTCTCGCCATCAAGTCGTTAATGAAGGCAGCTAAGTAAAAGATACCATTAGAATCATTACCTAGTGACAAGATACAAAATTATTCTGACATCCCATCTTGAAGGTGCAATTCTGCTCTCATTCAATATTTCAAGATAAGAATTAAAATAATAAAGCCAGGGCTTAGGAAATTTGTTTGTGATTTTGGAGCTACATGATCCTACTGCGTGACAACTGCCACAGTCTTCATGTGAGTGAGGCAAATATATAGCAGAAAAATGGCAGTAAAAAGAAATGTGAATACATTCTTATGTTATTGCCTCAGGCTAGAAGGCAGGAAGCAGGTGAACACAATATTGTCCAAGCTGGAAATGGATAAGCACTATTTAACTTGGGCATCACTGGGCCATGATATCCATCTCCAAATCTACTCTCTTTCTGACGACAGCCACTGGGTGCACAAGTAGGATAAGAGTTATGTTGTCACCATGTTTTCCTTTTCTCAGCACTTCAATTTCCTTGTAAAAGTAGTTACAAATCAGGGTTTCGTGTGTATGAAAACAGCAAGGTCATAAATATCTGATTGTATCTGATCAGAAACCAAGGCAGAGACACCATGGAGCAGGCAGAGTAGACAGATCCCCTATTTTATGTTTTTGCTTTCTTGTTTTTATTATTTTTCTGTTTTGAGGACTAAGGAAACACATGTAACAGATTATAGCCTGCATTATTTTTAAGCAGTCTGTGCATATGTTTGATGTGTTTATTTTCTTTCACTTCAGCATCCATAACCAGCAAACACAAGTGAAAAGCAAGGTGAAATTCTGTAGAGATGGGTATATTGTAACACATGCCAGCTGCAATGCCAGTTTTTGGCAAGAAGCTCTTTTACATCAGTATTTTGTTCTGGCAAGAGACTGCTTGATGCACCACAGGAGAAGAACAGCTGTGCACAATACTGAGGGTGCCTCTGCACCAGCACTGGGGCTTTGTTCAGGACTGTGCTTTAGCAGCCAACCTCCCAGTGCTGCCATGTTCTCTTTGGGATGCATTGCAGCAAGGTCTCCAAATATGCCATCTGGTTTCCTAAAGGATGTGCTCTGACAAGCAGGTTTGTCTGCTGTCCCCTGAGCTGCTTGTCCTGTGCCCCCCCCAAGCCCTGCAGCCTGATGCGTGGGGTGGAGCTGCTCTCTGGGGGGCTGCAGCATGGCTGTCCTGCTGTTTCACACATCAAATTGGAAAGAAGCCAGCTTCTTGTCATCTTATTGTTACTACTAATAATAACAGTATGTCACAGCAATAGGGGCCAGCATGCAGTGATGGCATGACCTGTCTGAGAAGGAGCTAGCCTTGCTCATTGAGGGCACAAGCCAGCCTTTGCCTCTGGGAATGGGGAAGCATTGCTGGGCCACATTTTATTTCACAGTATATGCACCTATTCTGTTATTTAGAAGAGGAAATACTTTCTTTGTGACATAGAATGCAGTCTTGCACCACAAGGCTATCTTTCTGTAAGATCTTGCACCACTAATTCTCATGATGATCTTCTTTTGGACACTGACAATAAAAGTGAGTTTTGTTCAGAATGACTATGTGGAAATTTGAAAACTAAAGGGAATAAGATGAGTGGCGTTCATGGGCCTTGGATTGGAATCTTGAAGAATATTTCTGTAGCTGTGGATTTAATTGTGCATTTTAGAGTCATGAAAGCAAAACATTTATTCAGAGTTTGAGGATTATTTGCAAATGAATATAAATTAGTCAATCTTTAATGAATAGACTGGGAAAATAATGAGAGTGGATGCATTCAGGAGTTAAAAGGGGACATGGTCAGTGGGCAGGGTGGGAATAGGTTGAGGATTGGACTAGATAATCTTAGTGGTCTTTTCCAACCTTAATGATTCTACGATTCTAAGAGAAGAAAAGAGCAGATAAAAAACAATGTGAAGCATGGTAGTCAGTGGAATAAGGACGTTCATATATCAAGAATATATAACAGTAATTCCATTTCTGTTTGTAACTTTTGATTCATTTTTATTCTTTTTTTCCTATGTTGTGTTCATTTTAACCCCAGAAATTCTCTGGTAGCAGAGAAATCCAATTATGTGCTTACATGTCTGAAGCCAAGATTATAAATATTTGGGGGCCAATGCTGTATCTTTTTATTAGCCCAGACAGAACCTAGCTGAATGGGTAAACAACAGTTGATCCTAAGGAAGTGGAAATAACTATTCAATGGAGGAAAGAACCAATATTTCAGTGCAATATTTGCGTGAAATATTATTTTCAGAGTATTATTCAAACATATATTGAGGTACTGAATACAGAAAGCATTTATCTGTAATAAGTGTTCAACAGAAAAATAGTGCCCAGCTTTGCAATGAATAATTCCACCTGCATTAGAAACATGGGCGTGATTGTGCATATTATTCATATCTTTCTAAATGTTAAGGTAAATTGCTACACACTAATAGATACTTACAATCTTTTTTTTTTGTGCAGAAAGTCATTAGGTACAGCTTTCCAGAGGAGCAGAGCCACTCAGAAGTTTAAATGTGATGATGAGTTACAGATGCAAAGTGTGTCTATAAATCAGGCCATGGCAGCTGGTCACAGGGAGCTGCAAGGTAATGTAGGGTTCTGAAGGTCTCTGTGAAATTACCTTGGTATGGATCTCTCCCTAAGTAGTCTTTCTTCCTGCATAGAAAGTACATGGGTTACAATTAACCCAATTAATTGTACAATTAAATGTTTAAAAGCTGTTTGGATACAGAGCAGATTGCTGATGGAAATAGCAAAAGATGGATAAGGCTGGTTGCAGGACACCTTGATGAAAGAAGGCAAACTTTAGTAAGAAAAACAAGATAGTGATGTAGAGAGCTCACTGCAGAAAGATCTCTGCTGTGTATCTACTTCTGTCTCATTATAATTGACGTTTAGGCAGGCAGTAGGAGTCAACTAATGTAAGCAGCTACGAATCTGGCATCCTGTTGTTAAGCTCTGGACAGGCATTGAAAAAAAAACAAAAAAAAAAAACAAAAAAATGCTCCAAGCCACAGAGACGAGTATGAGGCATGTCTAAGGGAAAAACAGAATATCAACCGGTAATAACATTTTTTCAGATTTAACTTCTTGCACAGAAAGCTCTCATTTTAAAGCAAACTGAGGTTGTTTGATACCGTAAAATGTGTGGTTTGTGAGAGGATTTAAAGCTAAGCTGGTTCAATTATTCATCCTCTGACTTCAAAAAGCTCTCTAGACTGTATCAGCCCATATGTCTGGTTAAAGCTTCGCATATGTTGTTAAGCAATTTTGATAACAAAGCAGTAATATTGCCATAAACAACAGATATTAATAACAGGTAGTTACTAAAGCATTATGTCTGTTTATTACATTCTCTCTCTGTTTATCTATGTACACATCCTACCAGACCATTATTTCAGTACAGTGGACTGACCAATGGCCCGACAACAGAGATCTCTGCGTTGTTAGATTGTGCCAATAAAATGTTAGCCATATCTTGAAGCCTACTAAAAACAGCAGGAGATATTTTGCAGGCACCAGGAGTACTAGCACAAGGTGACAGCAGAGACCTGGAAGGAACAGGCACAAGACTGCCAGAAGCCTTGAGCACAAATCTCAAGTAGTAAATTACTGATCGTGAGAGAAATGCAATCTTGAGACCTTGGCAAGATGAGTTTTCAGGCCTAAATGGGGCATGTGTTGAGTTGTGTAACCGCCTATTGCAGTCCACTGGCAGTACAAGTGGAAACACCTTTAGATTGTGCACAAGATTGGAACAAAACCGACTAGTTGCACAGGAACCTTATTTCAGAATTAGCTATGTGAATTGATCTGATATCCCTGTGTGTATGCATACGTAAATAATATTTCTTCATCATATTTGCACTAGTGTTGTATTACTAGTGTTTGGTTTGAGGCTTCAGTTGTAATTTGGATACAACGCGGGAAACTATACATTTTGGTTTTCTTGTGAAAGGAACATCAACATTAGCTGCCGTGTTTCTTCAAACGCCATTGTTTAGCTCTTCTACAAAGCTCAGAGGCCTTCATCATCTCATCCGATGCCAGTTTCTCCATCCAATTCTAGCACAATCTTGCACTGTGTCTGGAAAAGAATTCAAGTAGACAGAGAGTATGGGCTTAGAGCCTATACTGTAGAAAAGAGATCATGATTTTGTGACTGATCTTTAAGCTAAAGAAAACCTTGCCTTATATGCCTGCTATCATTTTGTGCTGACGTAGGCTGGTAGAGCAAATAAATAATGTTTACACAAAGCTCTGCTAGAATCATGTAGGTTTTACAGCATAGTCACACCTGAGCAGCTTAGTAATGTATGTTATGTAAATTAAAGATGTTGCTGGTGCACAGAAGGAGACTGCATGCTGTAAGTGGCAAAGCTGAATTAGCTGTACAATCCTGTGACTTGTTAAGAAGCATCCCTCCAGAAAACAGTGGTAAATGTGAATGGTTGGTTACAAATTATACTTAGTGGGTATCCTGTAAGGACAATTTTGAGCACAGATTATTTTTTTTTCTTATCTGCAGACAATTCTGAAAAACAGTATCTGTGAAAGATTCCTTAGTGCAGACATTCAGTACAGGGCTTGTGTAGCAGCTTCTGGACCACTTTTATTCTGCTAGGAAGGAATGTGAGTGGGATCCTCATGCACCATGTGCTTGTTGGTATATGTCAGCCAGGGGTCAAGCAGGTCTCTGTTGATCTTTACCACATCAGATCCAACATCTCACTTAAGGACCAAGGGTTTCACACAGGCTTGTCTGTACTCTTTGATATCCTTACTATGTGGCCTCAGGCTGATGTGTTCTGGCTCGCCACACTGCCTGCCCTCCCTCCACTCTGTTCACTCTGGAAAGCTTTACTTCAGAAGCGCATGGCTTCCCCTCAGTACCAGTAGTGCTCTGCCTTTCCCCTCGCTCAAGGAGAAAATGAGGTGCTACTGGCAGCTCTCAGGAATAAATGGCTGCAGATTTCATGCTGAGTGCCTTGAGATTGCACTGTGGAGCTAAACAGGTTTGAACTCCGATGTGGGCTTGTGTGCTTACCTGGGCCAAGTCATGCTTCTGCATGTGGTTTCACAATTAACACTTCAGTAAGCGATGGTTCAGTTGGCTTAGTTAGATGTTGGTGATTTCAGATGTAGAAGCAACCTGGGTCAGACTTATCTTAGAGGTAGGATAGCCTGAGAGGGCTGGACTGTTCAGCCTGGAGACAAGGAGGCTGAGGGGGATCTCATCAATGTCTATCAATATCTGAAGGGATATTTGGCAATTCCTTACTTGACTTAAAATGAGGATGATGCCTCACAGAGATCCTTGGGGCCAAGAAAAAGGACAGCAGAAGGAGCACCTGTAGGAACAGCCACCTTTCAAAAAGAATGATGGAAATGTTGGCACAAAGTAAAATAGGATTCAGGGAGTTTGTGAGGCAGTGAGTGGCAAGAAGACAGTAAGTGAAAGGCAGCTGAACTGGGAGAGAAAGGGGAGGGCTGGAGGAGATAATGAGATTAGTTGCCACAAAAGCAGTGCAGTGTTCCTTTAATGTGCTACATAGAACAGATGGTGAAAGGCTGTTGAGTTTTTATATAACGGGATCAAACTTTATGAGAGTATACATGTTCCCCGTGCTTGTTACCTGAAAGTGACATCACTTATCCAGGCCTTCCCAGGATTCGTTTGCCTCTGAAATGGCAGGCAGGCATTCTACTGTAGGGGTTTGGGGTTAGTGAGATTTCCCTGGTACCTGTAGCAGGTGGCTGGGGGCAGCACCATTCATTGCATGCAAGATGAAGGAATTGGCCCCAGAAGATGTCTTCCTTCCTTCCTATTGCTATTCCTATTGCTATTCAAATCCAGTTAAGCACTTTTTCTAATGTGACATTTCTTTTTGATGCTTTTTTCTTGCGTAGCACTTCTAGCAGATGATTATTTGGAGCAGAAGGGTCTACATAACATTTGGGTTTTCTTCTGACAAACGACAAGAATCAGCTCCCACCCAGTGACCTGTTACAAGTCTGCCAGCAAAATCAGAAGTTAATTTCAGGTCTAGTGATGGGCCCACAGCTGGATCTCTGAGGAACTCAGCAGTGCTCCCGTGTGCCATTCCCAGAGGTATGCAGAATCCCTCCAATGATACAGCCCTAATTTCCGAGGATCATTGCAAAGCAAACTCAATTTCATACAGGTTATGACCTCTTGTTTGAGTGCTCAGAGATTTGTGACCTACTTCACGACTGAGCTTTTTGTTTGCTTTTAGCTCTTTGAATGGAGAAACTAAGAAGAGAAGCACCAGAGGACAAATGTTTATTTTTAACACTTGCTTCTCAGTGTAAGTAACTGTAGTTCTCTTGCTTTTTCTCCTGATCCTCAGTAGGTCACCCATACCTCGCTATGAAGTATTGAGGGGAATGCCACCAAAATTAAATCTCTGAAACTCAGTCAATAGTCCATAGCTTAGAATAATGCTGTGTATTGTCACTGGCTAAACTGATTTAAGCTTTACCATATCTATGGAGAAGAAAGGAGAAAAAAGCAGATATTTTCCCCGCTCTGTCTCTTAATCCACCTTTCTCTATACTAATCTGAAGATGAGCCTGTGAATGGCCAATAAGGAGGCCAGGGCTCAGTGACAGACTGCCGAGCATCTGGTCTTAATCTGCTGTATATCACAGATATTTTGAAGCTCATCACAGCAGCATGTTGGGTTCCTAAAACTATAAATAATTACTTTTATAAGGCCTTGTTTCAGCTTTAACAAAACATCATTATCTATCCCAACTGTTGTCCCAGAGTAAGCTTAGATAGGCAAATTAAATATTACAGCAGGATAGGCACTGTTGTGAAGCCATGTTTTGGGATTATTTTTTGCTGGAAAGAAAGCACAGCACTGCTGTTGCACCTTAACCAGGTCATACTGAATTTTCACCAGATCACATTTTCCCTCTTCCTAAAATCACAGAAGTGCCAGCAATTGAGCTGTAACACTCATTGCCTTTCCAAGTATTGTGTTTTAAGGCAAGGGATTCACAGCAAGCAGACCTGAGGGAGTCTGGGGTAAAAAGGACCTGATGAGAACACAGCCCTGAGACTTCACTGAAACAGTTCTGATCCTCATTTTGCTTTGTCTACATAGAACCTCTGAGACAGATCCTGATGTATTTACTTCGTCACGCGAGGAGGGCTGTGCAGAAGTACTGGTCTGGCTCTGCTGCACCAGAAGGTAAGAGGATGCCAGTTTGTTTACTAGCAGGTGTTGCACAATACACAACACAGCTTAGGAAAGGGGCTGGCAGGCTCTGTGGGAGCCACGCCATTCAGTGCTTCCCCAGCTGGCTGGGTCAGAACCTTGCGTAACGACAGGAAAATAATGCTTATCTGCGATAGTATTTGAACTGTAAATGTCATTAAAAATAGGATCTACTGTACTTCTTATTCAGTTAGGTACACAATTTTTGATTCCTAAGGTAAAGCATAAAGGGAAAAGAAGACTCATTGCATTGGCATATATGGTTCACCGAATTTTATATTTCATGGCATGGTCTTGGTAAACCTTTCATTCACTGGGTAATTACCCGATACAGTTGCACATGGGTAATAACAGCATAGGAGCAGACTTGCTTTATCCTCTGCCACACAGCTCCCAGAAGGATGCTGCTTTAAAGTCAGTGCAGTTACTCTAGTGGGAAATGCACTACTCTCATCTATGCACCCCACAGATGTATGGATAGAGCAGCACTATTACTGCTTTTGTTTTAAAGACTTTTTTTTGTGCTGAGTCTTCAAATTTATGTTATTTGACTCAATAAATGTTTGATGGTCTCAGTGTAGCATCTAGTGGAGAAAGGGTAAATAACAGACAAAAAAACGAAAGCAGAAACGTGCTTTTAACCCTGTGCATTGCAGGATTTGCTGCTACCAATCTTGCTTGTCTTGCATTCACACACTGTCTCCAGTCTGAGGACAGACCCCAAGCTGCTGTACCATGGATTTTGCCCCAACCCCTGCCAGATGAGAGCTGTCAGGGATGTGGGATGTGGCAGAGGACAGTCCTGACAGAAGGGATGAGGGGAGAAAAAGAAAGCTTTATTTTCAATAACAAAGAACTTAGCAGAGTAAAGAAAGGAGGTTTGTTTTACAATTACTTTATTCAGATGTTATTGGGACTTCATTATGTGGATAATGTCTTTAGTATCTTATGGGGAGGTGAACAAAGGAGCACAGATCCATTCACCAAAACCTGCCTCTGGGCACAGCTGATGGTGAAGAGTCCTCTGGAAGCACCACTGCTGCAGAAGGGATCCAGCTAGGAAACTAATGATGGGGTTGCAGAGCCAGTTCCTCATGATAGGGCATGGAAATGTGCTGCCTTGGGCAGAAATACAAAGTAGATGGTAAATATGTGCCTCATTAAGGGTAGCTCCAGAGAACACTGTGATTAATCCCAAATTATCAGAGATGCAATTTCTTTGCAGAACTCTGAGTGCCACCACTGATGCACACTGGCAAGCTGTTACAGAACATCTGTGTCAGCCTTGTGACACCAACCAGTATGTAGCACAAGATTCGAGGGTTACTGTGTTTGTCCTCACTAAATCTTCTAAACAAGATGGTGACGTGTTCAGATATGTTTACTTCTTCATCCCTTCATAGGATGCCAGCCAGGAGAGGTAAGGTGGGGGTCCTTATTTTCCTGTCTTGGTGTAGGGAGTGCCTTTGATCAGGGTGGCTCTTGGGATCATCTCTTGCAGTGCCTTTCAGCCCGTGCCTAATTACTCAGTGTTTTCCTGCTGGTGGTCCCACCCTGTGGCTCCAGCACAATCAGGAGGACACTCCTGTTTTCTGAGAACACAGGAAAGAGCAGCAAGCACCAACAAAAAACTATCTCTCATGGTCAAGTAAGTGACGCAGCTAGGGCAGGAAGATACAGACTCTAGGTTTTTACTTGGTTATGTGGAGAGGAATTTGTTCTTGTGCACTTTTATCTATCCCAAAGGTGACTTGAGAGTTTGGCAACATTCTTGCCAAAACCAAAATTGTTCCCAACTTGTGAAATACAAAATATATTTGCATTTTAATTTGCATTCTGTTTTTTTTTTCCTTTTTTTTTTTTTTTTTACTTTTGTATTTCCAAGTCCCCATCACTCTTACGACTAGAAACATCAAAATTATTCTTATCATCGGTACTACTGCTGCTCGTAAATAATACATAAAAGCTAAGATTCTTAGATAATAAGCAAATTTCATGAGCTGTGGGCAGCATGAGAGAGATGCTGTAAGAATGGAGAGTTCAGATCAGATAAAAGCCACATTAAAACTGGAACTAATTGGTAGCCTCATTGTTGGTGTTGCTGGAGAGATGAAGCGATGAGCCACCCTGTCCTCAGTGTGTGGTCCCTTTGTGGCTGAGTGAGATAGGCGCAGGTAGAATAGCAGTGTGAGTGCACTACAGTGCTATCTTCACATTTTTTAACTCAGGCTACGATCAGTGGGGCTGACACTGCACTACTGGCTTCCCTGTGCCTGTTTCCCTGCTAACCCAGAAGCAAACACGTGCCTGTGCTGAGGGTCTTTTCAGGGTGCTATCCAGGTAGCAGCCAGTTGCTCTCTAGTCCTCTCCCCTGCTGGCTGTTTCTGAGGCAGGACATCATCTGGTACGCTCCATCTGTACTACTTTCAGGCTACGTGTATTTTTTAAATAAGAAGGAATGCATGCAACCATTTTGCTGTCTTGGTTTGCAAACGAGTTTTTTTCCCCTGATTTGAAAATGCAGAGAGCTGAATTGTGTGTAATTGATGGCACTTTGTATTACAGTTAGTCTGGCCAATTCCCATCCAATCAGCCCAAACTTTCTAGCAATTTTTGCTATTTTATGACATGAACTCTGGGACTACTTCAGTAAGCCAGAAAGTGAGCATTCTGTGAATCAGGAATTCAGAACGAGCTGTACCATTCCTGGAAGAACTTAACCGGTCAAAATCTCTCTTGACAATTTTAATTACTTTGCAGTGGGGCCAGAGTGTGGGTGTACCAGGAAGCAGTTTGCACACATTTTGTTTAGCTGAATTGCTGCTGTGCCCTCTTTTGTGTCTTTCTTAGGAAAGGTCAAATTTGGCAGTTTTCTGTACCACAAGGAGATCATTAATGCAAGGTGGAAGCAAACCATAACACTCAATAAACACTTTTAGTTTTCTCTTTGGAGATATTAACTTGTAAAAAACACTTATTTTTGAAATACATCACGCTACACAAAGCAAAGAACAATGCTTTTAGGGCCAGGCTTGCATGTCTGACTATGGATTACATTGAGGAAAAGCCTTTTGCCGATGCCTGCTGTTGGCAGACAATGTAGACCTCAGAACCTCAACAGAGGATGTGCCAGGCAGTGAGAGGTGACATATGGTCCCTCTGTGTTTCAGATGAGTGAGTTCTATGCAAACTTTTGTAAAGATGCCTGTAAAAAGCAAAAGAAACCAAACACTGCAATATTTTTTGTAATCCCTTGCAATAAAAGGTGAAGAGATGACAAGGCAGACATTTTCTCTGCCCCTCTTCTATATGTATTTCTGTTTCTCAAAAGGTTCCCTGATGCAACTTGCAACTGAGCTGAAATATGAAAACTGTTCATCTGGACTCATTGTGGCACTTTCCTTTCAGAGCAAAGAAACAAAACCAACGAAAACAGTTATTTTACAAAGGTGGAATGTGTATTCCTTATCTACAGGGACTGCATCGACTTACAGAATATGGTGCAGCCATTGCTCAGTAAGGGCCATCTTAGCAACAGAAATGTAAATAGCATTGAGTGTAGAACGCAGCGAACTGGGCAAAGGCACTGCCTTCTTTAAAGTCACTGCTCTAACTTCTGGCTCTGAAGGAAAACTGTCTCAAATTCCTGAAAGGTTCTTAGAGTTCAGCCAGATACAGGGCTGAATAGAGACACTTACAGAAGGGGAAAAAATTAAAAATTAAAGCTTGGAATTGCCATGTTTGAGCTGCTCATTTCAGAACACTCTTTTTTACTTTGTAACTACAAAAACAAATCAATAGCAGAATGGAGCTAATTCCTTACAAATTGAGCCCGTCAGTACTTTTCTGCTTTCTCACTCCTCTCCAATATTCCAGACTCCAGGACTACCTGCAAAATAGACGACAAATTCTCATTTATCATATTTTCATTGAAATCATATCTGATGGAGGGAAGATGAACTGGGAACAATTACTCATTTGTTATGAGAATTCATGGTGAGAAGTTACAAAGCCAAGAGGCTTCAGTGGCAATTGGTAGCTGAGTTGCTTAATGAGGGACCTAGAAAAGGCAAAAACTATTTTAAAGCACAACATAGCTCAAACCAAAGTTATAGGCTTGCTGCTGAAATTACTGGGTGAGGTTCTTTGGGCTAAGTCAAACTAAATGGGCTACATGTAACTAAATGGGCATTTCTGGCTTTAAATCTATGAAAGTGGTTTGCCTAAAATAAGATCATTGTGGATCTCATCTCAAAACTTTGATCCAATGCTTTTTAAGGTTCTAAAAGTGTTTACTCGATGTTTTATTCACTATAGTGTTTTACTGGGGCTTCTTGTGTCCAATATCCACATTTTAGGGCACAATAGGAAGCAAAAGGCATGAGGCAGAAGTCCTGCTCAGGCCATAGTGTGAGGTCATTACCTGCTGGTTGTTCACGTTCCTTGGCAGTTCTACTGTTCTTTTGCTGTTTCTATTTGGAAATGATTTAATGCTTCAAAATATCTTTTGGCCTCCTTTATGATGGCTTTATATTTAACTTGCCAGAGTGTGTGCAGTTCCTGTTTTGGACAGAAGAAGAAAATACCAGTATTCTACCAGTGCATGTACAGATGACATTCTGTACAGGCTCAGGTATGTGCAGTGTGTATACGGAAATGCAGCCTTGTGGTGCTTGGATGCACGTTAAAGGCAAAGGAGTTTGTTGAGAGCTGGCTGGAGGAAAAAAAAAAAAAGGCTTAGCAAAACGTGGTCTAGGTGCTATAGCTACTTATGTTCTCTTCAGCTTTCATTCTCAGTCAGTGTATTCCTGGAAGGTTATCTATCTCTTTAATTTATATTTCAGGAGAAATACAGGCAGCTTTCAAACATGCAGCAAGTTTATTAACACAAATGATTATTACATTGCACTTTACCAGCTCATGTGGAGCCTTGTTGTACCAGGTATTGCACCAACGTGAAGTGAAAGTTGTTCCCTGCCCCAAACAAGAAATGATTCTGTCCCCACAGCTTACACAGCGCTTTGCTGAGCAAGCACTCTGAGTATTTCTGACACTGCTGCATTCTGACAGCGATCTCAAAGCCACATTCAAGCAGGAGCTTGCCTGCCGTGCACATGCCAGCGGCACGCGCCGTGTGGGATCTGGCCAATCTGGCTGCAGGGCTGTGCCTGTGCCCCTCGGGTTTCAGTGAGCAAGGCGTGCGTGCCTCAATGTTGTGCTGAATCAGGGTCCGCTGTATAGAAAGTGCATCTGCCATTAAACATACATCATACTTGCTTTTAGTGCTAAGATTAAGTGCCTTGTCTCCTTCCCTTTCCCAGCTAAACTCCGTTTGTGGTGAGAGTCATTCATCTTGAATTGCTTTAATGCAGTGTTTAAGTGTGTCAGCGTGGCAACAAAGCAGTTTGCATTTGGTATTTCAGTGAGACATTAAAAATCCCATTCACATTTTTAGTATGCGTTTCTCTCACATAAATTACCACAGCTTGGTTGGCAGGTCCTGAGTGAGTAATAAGGGTTTTGGCACAAACACATACCACAGATCTGCTAAGTAAAGGAAAATCTTTTGTTTGTTCCTACTTTTATACCAGAGTCGTGAGGCTTAACTTCTAGCAAATGTTTTCACTTGTGTTTACTGGCAGTACCTTACTACTCATTAAGATAACAGATCCCCCAAAATGTAGCAGTGATGATACAGATCCGTCCCCATGCACCTGCGTGTGTATGAAGCTGTGGCCACATGAACCAGTTATGCAGCAGGCACTTTTTATGGCAGACTGTAGCAAAAAAATTGCTCTTTGATGTCAGAACAGCCCCTGAAAGAGAAGCAAGCTGAACGCAGATCTTACGTATGAAAGGATTGTGTTCTCTTTCTGGTAAGCAATGATGGAGTCATGCTGCAGTCTGCTTGCTTTCTTTCATTCATGATTCTGGGATGCGGTCACTCAGTGTTTAACACATAACAAGTCGTAATTCTGCAAAGTTCTCCTGTACTGAAGTCCACATTGCAAGGTGAGAGGAATGTCTGTATACTAGTATCTCGCCTTGCCATTTTGCTCCATTTGTGCTGTAAGGTCATGAATTGGAGAACTTAGTTTAGTGTCTATTTTTAAAGCACTCTTGCAGTGTAGGCCTGACCTGAGCACGCGGCGGGACTCTTCTACTGACTTTGAATGGAGCCCTCTGTAAGCGTTGCTTGTCGGGGCTAATCAGGTAACGTGACGAAACAGCTGCAAAGTGCCCAGCCTTCAGGATCTGTGTGTCTCATCCATTAGCAAGACATGTCTGTTAGTAACAGCTTGAAGTTACATTTGCTAAATAAACACTGTGCAGTTCTGCAGTTATATCAAGTACTTTGGGTTGTTTCTCTGTTACACTGTATAAAATATTGCTATTCTCAAACTGAACACCGCAGTATATTTGTCATGATCCAGGTATGAGTAAGGAATTATACAGAAATGTGAGAGCTGCACTTTGAAGCTTATGTGCAAATGGATTAAATCATATCTATGCAACTTGTGAATAAATGCACCATCTGAAGAAGAATTTTCAAGAAACCAAGGTAACTCTGCAGCTAAGGATCTCTAATGCACAGGACAGCGTATTCTGTCTGCTGCTGCTGCCGGCAGTATTTCAGAGCTGCAGAATTTGGATATTGGACGTGTCTGGATTCAAACACAATGGGTTTGTCAGTACAACTGCAGGCCATGGGGCAGTCCTGTGCCTCAGTGCTGGAGAATGGGGCAGCTGGGAGCTGGAATGATTAGCCGAGTAAAACGAAGGGGTATGGCTGCTTTCTAGAAATAAATTGGGAGTAAACACGCAAAGTGGAGGGCTATGGAAGCAAAGGAAGAGAACTGGCACAAGAACAAATGGGTATGAAATGAGCGGGAATAAATTTAGGCTGGATACATAGAGGTTTCCAAACTTCAAAAGGACATGATTTTAGAAAGCTTCCTAATTAGAAGAGTGTATGCAAACTCCCATAGCATTATTATGCACTTGCTATTTAGGAATTTAATTGTGAAATCCAAGAACTCGTTCCCTACATGCCCATTACTTGGTCAAGTTGTGAAAGGCTGTGCTTTAATAAACGGAGATTAAAGAAATTTCTAACCAACCCCGTTTATGTGTATTATAAATGATCACAGCGCTCTGTACAACAGCTGCGGGGTGAGGCCGGGCGTACCCCGTTAGGACGGCCCCGCTCTCCCCATCTCCTGCCGCCCTGTGCGCTGCCAGGGAGGCAGCCCAGAGCCCCGCGGGCAGCGGGACGCCACCGGGAGCGCCGCGGACAGCGCACAGTACCGGGTAGCGCAGCACGCCACGGCACACCGCTCGTGACTGACAGCTCCGACTGCCAATCCGCGCTCTAGCATGGAAAAGTCGCACCGCCCACCTCGATTGATGGTAGACCCGTCCAATCACTTTGCGGAACAGGCACCCAGCCCCGCCCTCCCTCTTGCAGGCGGAGCAGCTCGGCCAATCATAAAGAGGGTGCGCGACAAAGTCTCGCGAGTTTTCCTAGCTTACCTCCTCGTTTCGCCCCCCACTCCCACTGTGCCGGCCGCCAATTAGTGACTGCGCAGCCGCCATGTTGGTTGCTATGCTGCCGCTACTGCCCGCATGAGGCGGGAGGGCGGCCGCACGGGGAGGCGGTGCCGATCCTCCTCCCGCTCCCCCCTCGCTCCCCCGTCCGTCCGCTCCCCCACCGGCAGGCAGGGCGCCTCGGCACGGCCCCGTCGCCTCCCCGCTGCCTGCCGCATCCCGGCTGCCGCTCCGCGTGAGGCGGCGCCGCGTCCCGTGTGAGGGACGCTCTGCCGCGAGGAGCGGGGGAGGGAGAAGCCGGACGGGGCTCCGCCGCTTTCTCTCCCTCCCTCCTTCCCTCCCTCCCTCTCGGGCTTCCCCGTCCCTCCCCCCGCCCCTCAGCCGGTCCCTCGGCCCAGCCGCCGCAGTACGATGTGGTCCTCGCCGCTGCGGCTGGGCGCGGGGCGGCTGCTGCGGCTGCGGGCGCCGTTGCCGAGGCCGCGGCCGGGCCGGGCGCTGCGGGGGATCTGAAGGCGGTGCGGGGCGTGCGCGTCTCAGCGCGTGCCCGGGCGCGCCCCCGCGGCGGGGGTCGCGGGGCAGCGGCGGCGAGCGCAGCCCCCGCGCCTCTCTCCTCCGCGCTCCCGCGGCCGCCCCCTTCCCCGCTCCATCTGCAAGGACGTGGCTGTTATATGAAGGTAAGGCGGGCGGGGGGCCGCGCGACGCCGTCACCCCCGGCGAAACCCTCCTCCCCCCCTTGCCGTTGCGGCTCGGGAGCCCGGCTTCTGCAGCCGGGGGCCCTGCGGGACGGCGGCGGAGCAGCCGCGGCCGATTTACAGCCCGAAAGTTGGCATCGCTGCGCTTTCTAGGCACACGCAGGCACGTTGCTCCGGATAGGGACGGGGAAACGCGGTCGTCGCGTGGCTCCGGTCCGTTTTCAGTCTCTCCCTCCGGCAGAAGGGTTGTATAACCAACCGCACGTACCCGGCTGAGGGACGCTCCTCTCCTCCCGCGCTCCCCAGCAGCCGCTGTCGGAACGCCGTGCCTGCCGTGTAGGCGAAGTGCTGGCGGCGCCGCGCCGTGCCAAGACGCGCGCGCGGCTCAGCTGTGCGGCACACGCGGCTGAACTTCGCGCTGCCGTTTGCGCCCTGCGAGGTTTCGGGGTGGCCGCGCGGTGGTTGTTTCGGCTGGGACGCGGAAAACATTCGAGTCGGTTGTGTATTACAGAGGTGCTAATGGGTTTCAGCTGGAGGTTCGCTGTCGGAGGGCGGCGTGCGCATGGATTTCTCGTCCGCGGGTATCCGCTGCCCTGAACTCGACTCGGTGCGCGTGGGGAGGCACCGTGCCGGCCGTGCGCTGGAGGCAGAGCTCTGCTTTCTGCTCCTGGAGCCGCCGCTGCTTTCGCGCACACGCAGACATCCGTGTGTTCGTCACGCCGCCGATGTGTGCTGCAGGGGCACGTGAACGAGATTAGAATTGGCGAAACTGGCTTCTTGTTAGATGTGGATATTGAAGGGAAGTTCTGCGGTTCGTTGCCTGAATGTAAAATACTTCGTATCATAATCTTATGGATGCCATTTTTTTTTCCACAATGGATTTCTTGCTTCACTGACCTAAAAGTTGTTTTTACATCTTGGCAGAACTTAGTTTGCGCTGTGTTGATAAAATATGGTTCTGGGCGATGAGCTAACGTGCACGTGTTTGTTTGCATTTCCCAGGCACGTTTAGGTTGTATGAACTCAGAAATGTAAGCGTTGGTCTGATATCTGAAGATAACTTTGTTGTCATTGCAGTTTCTTGTTGGTGTAGTTTTTATTAAATGCTTTTATTTGTAGGTTGTTTTTAAACTCAAGCATTGAAATATAATTGTGTTTTCTTCAAAAGCAGAAGTACATTAATATTTTACCTCCTAGTACGCTTTCCTTGTCTTCACTGTGAAGTTTGCTTGTGGTCAGATTCACCTCCTTAGGATTTACTTCAGTGATTATTTCTTGTTCAGTATAGTTTTCTATGTAAAGTATGGCAACAAAGGAGATTTAAATTCTGTTGTCCTGCTAAAGCCTAATTTAGGTTGTGCATAGTGATATTGATTGAACACCCCTGCTAAAAATACTGCTAGGGCTGGGTGTGCTTATAGTGTTGTCACAGGGGAGTGGAGGCTGTGCTGGGTGTCTGGGAGCAGAACGAAGGGCTGATTGTTTGCAGCCACGGTAGAAGCAAAATCCTGTAATCTTCCGAGTAATTCTAGCTGCTCAATTGAGTGGGTGAACTCCCTGTAATGAATAGAGTTCATTTGGTACTACTTACATGTCATTTCCATTAGCATATTTTGAAAATACGGTCAGCCAATACCTGTGTGCATCGCTTGGCTCCATTCCTGCAGTGACCCCTGGCTGGGCAGAGGGACCAGCAGCCGAACCTGAGCCGGACTCGTTCTGTGGGCACTGCACCAATGCTTACCAGGAGCACTGGCTGCCTGTGAATGTCGTGTGCTCTGTCGGTAACCCCGTGTGTGTGTGGCGTGTCACACTGGCTTCCCTGAATGCAGAGAGCCATGTAGTTGGCACCACAGCAGCCTGTTGTGGCAGTGGGACGGGACTGTTCTGTGAAAGTGAGGAGTTTCTGTATGGCTTCTTCCTCTTTTATCCCGATGCTACTAGAAGATTTTGACTATTGTTTGGGGGCTGTGTCTCACTGTTATCCCTGGTGAGTTATCTTAGAAATGCTTTGCTGAATGTACACAGACAGAAGTTCTCTGTCACTTTATGCTTGCATTTAGAAAGTGGAATATGTTCTACAAACATCTTCTGGAAAACTGAATGCAAGTGGTAGGCTTGAGGAAACTGGAAGGAGTGGCATTTCAGGATGGATCCCTTGGTCCTGACCTGTACCTGGGCGCAAAGCTGGAACACTTGCTTGCAGCACCCAGACATTTGTATGAGGCAGGGGTGCAGTGTCTTTTGAAAATAAGGGTGGATGAAAAATGTTGCTCCAGCTTCTCAGTTTATCAAAACAATTAAAATGAATAGTAGACGTGTGCCATTTTTCTTCTGTCACTGTTAGATTGTTTCTCTTAAACTAAATGATTTTTGCTCTGTCTCCCTGGCCCTTCCTGCTTCCGTTGATTATCTGCCCTGCTACCCCACTGTTGTGCCCTGTCCTCTGGCAGCTTACGTTTGGTGACCATCACATGAACACTGTGCCTTCACATCCTGGATTTTGTGTCACGTCTCTTCCATTCTCACCAATTGTAAGAGTGGTCAAACAAGATGCTGTCAGCAGATGGTCTACTGTTTGTGTTTTGTTTTTAATACCATGCTTTCCCTGTGGTGCTGCCACTTTTCATGAAACGGTCTCACGGGTTTTATTGTGCTTCAGCCTAAACAACCGTAAAAATGGTTTTTGTGTGTGCATAACATGGGCTTATTTGGAGTGGACAGAAGGAAGTGAGAAGGTAGTGCAAAAAGGGAAGGGGAGGGGAGGATGCTGGGGCAGGAGGCAGAACACAAAGAGCGCAGCAGCCGCTGATGGGTGACAGCAGGTCTCTGCTGCCTGGGCCAGCTGTTCTCATACGCTTGTTTGGGTACAGAGCTGGTTTTCCTTCAGGGCTTGTAATCCATTGACACAGCACAAGATAGTTTATGCAGGTTTCTGAAAGCCTCTTGAATTTCCAATATTTTGAAAATTTCTGAAAGTTATCTGATATATTTTACTGTATAATTACGTATCAGAATCTCCATTCTTATTTTGGAGAATACCACAATGTTGCTGTTCATAACTTACAACGTAATTACTTCAAGTTTACAGCAGTTACAGTGTTCACAGAAGTTTTATTGGTGTGTCGACATACAAGAATGAGATGCCCGGATTGGTTGAGGAGGATATGGCTGTTTTATGGTGGTCTGTGCAGATGGTATAGGGTCTCTCCCACTGTGTTCTGTAGAATGTTACCACTCGCTATCAGGTAAATCAGACAGGCACAACTAAATGACTTCTTGTCTGATGTGTGAGAATTGAACCAGTTTCTAATTCATTGGCTTTTGCACCTTTAGAAAAGAAATAGTAGGTGATGCAATTAGACCTCTGTTTGCACACTTGGCATTTGCAATTACTCCTTGGAGAAGTTGTAGGGCGGCTGTTGAATGACATGCAATTCTTTGTGAGTGGTTCTTGAGATATTGCCATCTCTGCTGCTCCATGAGGAAGGGAGAAGCAGCTGGTATCCATTCATAAATAAGCAGTCTTTTAATTATGAGTACTTATGATCTTTGAAGAAGAATGCTTTAGGAAAGAGTGTCAAACTGGGGAGTTGCCACTGAGGGATTCTCAGGCCGTCCATAAGATGGGGGCGATAAATGAAATGGATAATGCACTGTGGTGATGTGTGTGCTCCCATTGCTGTTCCGGCCATCCCTCATCTTCTGCAGGGTCAGCTGCTGGGAGAAGGGCTGAGCTATTCTGTGTGACCAAAGGGCCTGCATCTTCAAATGGAAATCAGTGCCTTGCTGCTCGAGATGAACATTTCCATACCTGAATTCTTTTAGTCTAGAATTGTGTTGGAGAAGATTCTGGTATCTTGTCAACTTGGGATTTTTACCTTTGATAGCAAATACTCAGTGATTTTTAATTGAATGCTGAAAACCTGCTTATAGCTGATGCTGCTTTTAGGATGTTCTGATGTGGAGGCCCTGCTTGCATGATATTTTGCTATTTTGTGTGATAATTTTCATAAACTGTTATTTAAAAAACAATCCTTTAAACATAGGCTCTTAGCATTGCTTTTGTAATGCTTAGTACGAGTAACAACACAGTACAGTTTGGTTTTGTGTGCATTAACTGTGTGTGGGTTAAACGTATTTTGTGTCTAAAAGATGAGTAACTTTTAAAGTGGAATTCTGTAACTGCAACAGTGGAACTGCATCGCTGTGATCAAAGTTATGCTACAAATGTTTTCTGATGGGAAAGTTGTTCTCAGAATAAGTCTTATCAATTTTATTTTTCAGTTTTGTTTGTGATTATCTTCTTAAGATGGCATCACTCAGGTTTAAAACCAGAAATGGAAGCTGTAGGAGACAGCTCTCCTTGTAAAGTAGAGCTGCTGCTGGGAGCAGATAGGAGCCTGCTGTGATGCTTTGTCTCTGAGACGTGGGAGCGTACTTTGTGTTGGGAGAAGGCTGCCACCAGGATTCCTGTCTTTCCTTTTGCCAATGGAAGGTGGCTATTGCAAGTAGCCAAGCGTGTGGATCTGATGCACTGAATAGCTGTGTTTTATAAAAGAACAGATTCGAGCGTGACATTCAGAAGCTTGTGTTCCCTCTTGTCTGTGCCAGTGGAGATCCAGGCTGGAACGTCATGGAGATTTTGTTACTTCCTCTGGCTCCTGAGGTTGAGAAATGGTCACTTTCCTAACAGCACATAGAAATACACCAGTCAGTTGGAGTGCAGTTATGTGTTACCAGCAGTGCTCCAGGTCAGGATGAACAGATAATTTCCTGATGCTGTTTTGTCAGTATGTTGTCGTAAGCCCTTCCAAACGTTTGCAATCCTGAGAAAATCATTCAATGTAACACGAAAAGTTGCTGCTAGAAGAAATAAGTCTTTTGAAAGTGGTTCAAGTGAGTTGTGATACTCCAACATGCGATGTTGATCTCAGAGTCAGAAGAACATGCTTCCCAGATCGTGCAGCTGTGATCTGTTGCATGGTTTGGTGATTTTGCTTTAAGGAACACAACAAAATCATTTTGGAGAGCAAAACACAGGGTAAAAAAGGTTTTTGTTACTAGCTTTGTAGAGAAACCAGAAACGTTTTTTTTAGGGGGGGGGAGGAAGGGTGGGGAACCTGCAGTCTTTTCTGCTTTTGCTTTGGAGGGAGTTAAAATCAACATCTGTCGCTTTGTGTCTGTCTGTCTCGGTACTTACAGCAAACTCCTTTGGTGTCATCTGAAAAAGCAGTGTGACGTTTCTCTCTGTGGTATGTATGTGGGGCTGAAGCTGGGCAGCACCGAGGGGCGATGCCACTGCTGCTCTCAGGTCACCTTCTGCCGTCCAGCGGTGTGTCTGCACTGCTCTGCAGCTCTGTGTTGGATCTCTGAGCTGCGTGCAGCCTCAGTGCTGCCCCTGATTTGCTTTAGTCAGTTTTGTTGTAGTGCCCCTGTTTAGAAAAGTTGTACTTCAGGAGCAAGGAGATGTATTAGTTATTTTTACTTATTAAAAATGAAATTTTGCAGAAATTGGCATATGCATTTTAAATCCTCGTGGCCTGTAGCTTCCATGCTGTGCACTTCCATTAAGGCTTTTCTTGAAGAGGTTTTCTGCTTTTTGGGGAAGGCTGCTGTTGGATTGACGCCCTTGTCTGCTTTACAACTTGCACACAAATGAGATAGTAGGTTAGTTTTGGAAACCCTAATCTGCAAATAAAACTTTCTCTGTTTAAGGTATACATGTTGCATAAACTGCATGGATGTGTCGGCTTTGTCTGAGCCTGGATGATGGACCTGGGAAGCTGGGAAAGAAGGAGAACTTCCTCTCAGTGCTTATGAAAGGTTTATGAAAGCGTGGTTTATATTTTTTGTTTAATGTCAACAAATAATGTCATTATCTCATGGGAGGTTTCTGCTGAAATAACTGTGGTATATGCAGCCACAGGAGGTGGAAACTAAAATCCAGCAGTGATTGAACAAGGAAATAGGTCAATCAGCAATACCACAGACTGGTACCTTCCAGTTACTCTAGCATTTCTCTTGTTTCTGTGTTCTTGAATTGAAGTGTTTTGGTATATAAACTTGGGAATTAATTTCATTTTGTCAGGAAAACGTAACGTTCTTTGCTCTGCTTTCCTGCGCGTTCTGACCCGCTTACGTTTCTTTGGTTGCTTTCACCCATCAGATCTGCCAGTGCTTCAGGGGCTCAGGGCAGTGGTGGTGCTGTGCCTTTCTCCCTGCTCCTGCTGTGGGTTGCAGGCCTTTGTTGGCAGCCCCAGCTCAGTGTGTGTGCTGAGCAGGGCAGGGTGCAGTGGGTGCCCTCTGCTCCTTTGTAATGGCACTTCTGGCTTTGCACTGTCCCTGTGCGTGACTGAGACTGGATTATTTTCTAATTTCTCCACAGTTAAGTAGGTTTGGTTGGGTAGAATAACTCACGCAATAAATATATGAATTAACTCTGCTTTCAAGATCATGCCACAGAGAAAGCTAAAAGAGATACAATAAGAAAATGAGGCATGGGTAATCACTAAGGGTATATACAGTTACACTTACAGCAGAATTCCTCTGGAGAAGACTGAAAAAATAGGCTGAAAATTAACATCTGACAAGAAGTCCTCTAAGAGGAAATTCCTTCAGGAGAACTTAATTCTTGAGATTAATTAAATGAAAGATTAGAAAATCTCTAGATAGCTGTGAGCTATTTAATAAAACTGAAGCAAGCAATTAAAATACTCAGTTTTAGTTACCAGTGGAGGCATTGCCTCCTCCTTGTGGTCTGGTTCTGTTGTTGTACCCCCCAGTGGAACTTCGGTGCTCCCTCCTTTTACAGGAAAGCTGTGTGTGCAGCTCATTATTGCCGGGTGTTTTTGCAGAAGGATTTCAATAAAAAAGCATCCCTCTCTGGGTGAGGATGTTGTGGATAATAACTTGTTTGGCATTGGGAACACACATGTGGTCCTGAGAAAGTAGAAATAAAAGTGCTTTGTAGGAATTATACTAATGAGATGTATGTGAGAATAGCTTGAAAGAGGAACTTGATTAACATCTGAGACTGGAGCTGACATTTAGCCACTTTTGGATAAACCTTACACTGCTGATAAAACTGCTCTTTCTTTCTCAACCTTCTGGTTTCTATTTCTGCAGTATAATGACTTAAGCATTTTTCAGTCCGTCTGTTCAGAATCGAAGCTGCCATCGTTCAGCGGAGTTGTGGTGCCACAAGTGAAAGAAGGAAGATACAAAAGAGGAATCTTTGTGTTCCAACTACTGCTATTATATGCAGCTGCTTCAGAATAGGTTGCTACTAAAGTCATTAGAGTGCTGTGCTGAGGATTCTTTCAGAGGTGCTCGTTGCCTTCCTCTTATAGTTCTTGAGAAAATAGATGTGATGTTCAGCAGAAATGAAGGCAGATTAATACAGAAGCTTCTGAAGGTAAACTTCTTTACGCGATTCTATTTTTCAGTTGAAAACATAAAACCACATTCTAAAAATGTGCTTTCCAAACTTAAATGACAGTAATTAGTAGTCAGGAAAAGCCATAGTCAACCCTTTTCTTTTGGCAGTGCATGAATATCTTCATAACATTTAACATTAAAAACACAATCGATTGTCAGGTTTTAACACAGAAATGCTAAAAGGGAAGAGATGCCTTTCCTAATGGCTGTTTATTGTATTAATAGTAACTGCGCGTCTAAGTGGGGGGGGAAAAAAAAACCAACAACAAGTGTTGACTAATAATTATTAAAACAAATCAGCTTCATTCTTGTAGCTTCCAAAGCATGGAAATAGGTTTCCCCTTTAGCCCGCTTTGCTGCGTGCGATACATAGAAAACAAGCCATGCTTTGAAGGCCTCACATCTCTGCAGTGAGGGTGGAGTGGAGTTCCTCGTGAGATGGCGCACCCAGCTCCTTCCAGTGCCCTGACACTGACTGCCTCAAGGTACGTTAAGAATTGACAACAAAAGGAATGAATGCATGTGAATGAAGGCATTAGGGATCCCAATCTCAGGCTTTTCATGCACTTCCTGTACTTGCAGATCGTTATTAGGAGCACATATATAGTGAACATTGTTAATAAAAACTGTTGTGACCTAAAATCAGTAGGGAGTTCTGTTTTCAGAAGTATGTTTCTTCAGTGTCTTTGATCTAATTGTTGCATATTGCATATTTAGATATATCTGTACACATGCTGAATAAAATAGTTTCATCCTGATCTGTGGTAGATAAAAGGATGGAGTGACAACACTTCAAAATCTTTAATAGCCAATTCATATTTTACAGCAGAACACCTTTCAAGAGTATGCTAAGAGTTTTGAAATGATGTTAGATGAACAGATCCCCATCTCTTGCTTCCAATTTGGGAGTGACAGGGAAATGTATCCTGTGTATTGCTGTTGTGTTACAGGTAATCATTTCCACCGAACAGCATCTTACATGCATGTAATTCAGAAAAAAAAGTTGAAAGTTTTGCTGACCTTCTCAAACTTCTTTTGGCAATGCTGAGCTTTCCATTTATTTTGTCCCTTGTTTAACAGTTTTTTTGTGTGTGTTTTCAAAAGCACTTCCATTCACCATTCAAGGGATTCAATAGAATTCTAATAGGAACGGCACATAAATAACTACAGAGATCAATGCTCCAATTCAGCCAAGAGTTTTTTTGTGACTTCAAAAGCCACAAGAGCATTTATTATTAGAAACACACAATTGACTTTTCTTGTATTATCATTTTGCATGGTGATTTGGTTTTTACCACCACCACAAGATGTTCAGCAGTTTCATTTGAAAATGATGTATTTACATCCTGCGTTCCACAGTGGTTTAATTTTTAATCTTTTCTGTGGAGCCACATTCACGTCTGTGTGCATGTTCAGCGCTCTGCAATGATCCAGCAAAATATTCACTCGGAAATTTTTCCTCAAAGGTCAACCAAATGTTAAGCACAGTATCCTATTTGTGTATTGTAATGAAAACTGTGAAAGAAATTTTTGAAGTATGAGTTGTTGAATTAATTTTTGTATTTCCGACTGTATTTACGGAACTCATGCAATGTACGGCACACCCAGAACTGTTCCTGAGGCTTTCTCCTGCCCTCAGAGGTTCAGCCCGTGGCTGTCAGGAGCTGCCTTTGCCAGTGTTGGTCTTACTGCACTGGGAGCAGGCTGAGGGAGCTCCCACAGACCTGGTCCTGGTATACTGGGTGGGCTATAGAAAGCCAGATGGCTTCACTGAGGTACTTTCAGCACTCTAAAGCTTCAGAAAGTTGGTTCTTTTTTTCTGTAGGAGCAGTTGGAGATGGCTAATAGGGAAAGTATGGTGTGAAACCCAGCTGTGGCTTCAGTCATGCTGGCTGCCTGGGAATGTGGCTTTTGGGCAGTTCCTGTGTGCCACTTGGGGCAGGTAATGGTATGGTTTTATCACCTTGGGTGGAGTGCATACCCAGAGGGAAATGGAGCTTTGTTCTGGTTGTCAGGAGTACATCAGTGGGTGTTTCCTGCGTTGATGTTTTGGTTTTCACAGTTGCTAATACTTTGGAAAATGAAATCAAGTTACCAATAAGGGCTTCTAGATGGCAATAGCCTTCCCTAAGCCCTCCAATTACCTGATCCCTGCTCACCAGCCAGTCCTATGCTACAAGAAGAGGATGCAGCTGGGGCTAGGAGCTGCTTTTTGAAGTTTTAGTTTTGGAGGAGGCTGGTGCTGATACTTTCCCCACCACTGCGCCAGTGACCTCTAGACAGTGACCAGCAGTGCAGTCCTGCACAAGCGTGTTCTGACTGAGAAATGTTTCTATCGGGGAGGTGAGAAAGCAGTGTGCGTCTCTGGTCCTTCTCTCTCCTAACAGTTGGAGTGATAAGATTACACAGGGGATACTTTTGGTGCACCTTGAGAAAGGCTTTGATTGTGGTGAGGAGGAAGAGAGGCACTGGTAGGGCATGGTGAGAGCACAACTGGTGACACGCAGTGCCATGACTGCAGTTACATTAATGCTCAACAGGTTTGTTATCACATAGAAATACACACATTTAAGATTTGAGTGCTGTTGTAGTGTTATCTTAAGTGATAAAGGAAGTGAATTCAGACATGCTCTTAGTTCCTCAAAGTTCTTCCCCATTTCCTTTTACCGCTTCAGATTGCGTTTGAGTCAGCTGCTTTCAACTTGACACTTATGTCATCCAGACATCTGCAATGTTAGTGTGCTAATGTCTGCATTTCAGCTGACTGATAGGTACACCAAAGCCTATCTTATTTTGTCACTGCAGCATGAAGCTTCTTTTTAATTTCCCTGGCTGTTCAACATTTAAGGAAACAGGATAATAGAATATTGCTGGCATATGTTAGCCTGATGTCAGAAATCTGTTTAACATGGCTTTCTTCCTGAAAATGGCCATTTCATTCTGTAGCCCTTCCTCCATACTCATACTTGATATTTAACTAGAGTCTAAGCCGGAGTCAAAGAAATAAAAATGGGCATCTACAAATATACACATATTCATATATATATATACACACACATTCTTAGAGAAGCTTGGTTCTTTTAAGGGATGTGATAGGCTTGTTGAATCTTTCTGAAAGAAAGCATTCGTGTATTTTAGATTTGTGTGGATCTTCTGCTTCTTTTATGTCAGTGAGCAAGACATACAAACTGTACACCGTATGTTGAAACCAGGCATTATCCATTCCCTCTTCCATTGCTTCTTTTCTGTAGCCAACCCTAAATGCCTCAGGGGAAAGGACGACAACATCTGGCATTTGTTTTGAGTGCAACGAAGAGAAAGGGAAAGAAAGAGGTAAAAGATGGGGGAGATTGGAAAAGAAACAGTCTTCTCAGCTATTGTGGGTAGTTCCCCAAAAACCTGAGGCATGGAATTATTAAAACTTGCTGGTGGTATGGAGCAATGTAGATTTTATTGCTCGATGCTGCATGCTGTTTTATAGTTCTGCCCAACACGTAATCCGTTTTACTGAACATCATTTCAAACTGGCTGAGGCTCCTTAACTAAGCCTGTTTATAGAACAGGTGGTTAGAAATTTACTTCAGAGACAAAAATATAGTCCTAAATTTAGACTAAATTCTTCCCTGGCCACTTCATTTACTCTATTTTGTACTTACCGTTCTGTTTGCAGAAGTGCTTTCTTCTGCCTGACAGTTTGTCTGTGGGAGTGCTGCTGTCCTCTGTGTCAATTATTTTAAAAAAGTAATATCTAATTGATGTTAGATGTGGAGTTTCTTGAAAAACATTGCACCAGCTATCTATGGAGAAGAGATTAATCATGCTTCTAAGTTCTTGCGGACTATTAGACCTTCACTTCAGGTAACATAATTGATTTTTTTTCTGTATGTTATGATTATTGGACTTTTTAAGATACTTCATTTTTGTACTTCTTTGTGCTGAAACAATCTCTTGGCTGTTCTTAGTCGATCTGCATATTTTTGGAGGCCTTATCAGCTAATCTGTTTGAGGTTTTGCAATACGAAGTGACATGAGAGCAGACCTTTATCTACCCTGTGGGCTGTGCGCCTGACTAAGCATCCTCATATGAGGAATTCCCTCTCTACAACAGCATGATGTAGCTGGTTTATATTTGTATCTTATGACCTGCTAAAAATATTCATTCCTTCCCATTTACCTTCTATGATCCTCTTCAGCAGAATTGATGTCTGACCAGTTTGTATGCTACTCTGTATTGTTGTAATTGATTACTCCTCATTGACAAAGCACAGAAATTGTCAGAACTTGCAGAAGAAATGCATGCTTTTCAGAAAATAGTCTAAATTTTTAAGAATAAGTGTTGGTCTTGTGATCTGAAAGCACTGATGTCACTTCATAAAGCGTTGTTTTTCTAAATTTATGTCTGTGTTACTTTGAATGTAGTGGATCTTAGGGTTAGTAAATCATTAAATGTAATAAATCCCTGAATGCACTGCCTGTGAGGGGTTACTTAAAGGTGAAAACTGTTGGGATCAGTAGAGAAAACATAAATTGGATCAGAAGCTGACCATATAGACGACTACAAATGACTATATTATATGAGCAAGTAACAGGATAGAGAGATTATTTATTAGTCATGCTCTTCAAAAATCAGTCTTGAAATTAATTCTGTCTCATTACATTTACTAATAACCTTGGTGCAGGAATTGTGCACGTTCTTATTAAAAGCTGTAGACAACCCAGTTCAGAAAATTGAGTGTTTTGAGGACTGGATTATTCTGTAAGGAGAATGAGAAGCTCATGGATTTGGACATTCAAAAGTGAGCATGATTTAATAATACAAAATCAAGTATTTAAGACGATATTTTTTTGGCTTTAGGAATTGCACTGGTAGTAATTCAAGTCACCGTTCCCAATATGAAGAATGAGCAAGGCTCAGCTGGCCACTTGTTATGGGTGCTGCTCTGTTACTGTCGCACTCAGCCTGTGCTGGTGGATGGGTTCATGGCTGATTTGGTAACAGCAGAGAACTGGGGAGTTTCATCCACAGCACCAAGAAGGGGAACTGCAAGTGCATGGGAGAGAAAGCTTCAACACAGGGCTTGTTCATGTTCTTTTGTAAACCTGTTGAGATAGAGTGTGGTAGAATTCATTTACAGCTGGTAGAGCGTAGAATTAGGATGTTTTTTTAAAGTATGCTCAAGCAATTACCTTCTAAGAAGTGTACTGATTTCTAGAGAAGTTGGTGATCTCACCTAATTGTTTTCCAGGCCTTCCTTAGTGTTGTATGAGAACGCGCCTGGAAACAAATGTCCTTCTTTGGGAGCTTTGAAGTATCTTAATTTTTAAAAGGAGTTATGTGAGTGGGATCCCAATTCAGAAGACACATTTACAATTTAAGTATGAATATTAGAAACTTAATAGTGAGTACTCTGAATAGGTATACTGGTTTACTGGGATGGTGCCAATGAACTGAAATAATGGCCTCAAGTCAGGAGACTCATGCTGAAATCAGCTGAAGTCATAAGAAAAAATGTGTTGGTTTTTTCCCCATTTCTCACAAAAAGAATGCTGCTAGTCAGTCCTGTGCTGGTGCGATGGGACAGACAAAAGGGAACATGTGGATCTGTCAAATAGCCCAATGTAGTAATGCAGCTAATTGCATCTTGCTCTTAACCTTTATGTCCTAGTTCAGATTTCCAGTGCTCCAGTGGAGAGAGAAAAAAAAAAAAAAGGCAAAAACCTCATTTCTCTCAGCAATTTATGTAATTTTACTTCTTGTGAGACAGATAATGTCTGTTAAAGACTTAAACACATTACGCTGTGGGCTGATCTGTCTCTCCTTCAACACATTTTAGTTTTTTAGTGCTACCTGAATCGTGTGTTGTAAACTCTAAGAAATGGAATGCTTTTGATGCTTTGTATATGTGTTGTGTATACCAACAGGGTCTCACATGGACCTTGTACGTTTTAGTTATTTGCTGAATTGTGTTTTCAGTTTCTGTTCTGCTTGTGTTTTGTCTCATCGGAGCTTGTTTGGCTTAGATCTATTACAGCATACATATTAAAACAAATGTACAGGATTTGTCTGCATAGGAAATTGTTGTAAAACAAAATTCTGCTAACAAGCAAAATCATTATTTCAAGCTTACTGTACTCATGGGCATTCTCATTCACTATTGAATGTCCAGTTCATTTGGTTGAATCCTTTCCTGTGGTGAAATAAAATCAACCTTATTATTGAATAAGTGTGTGCTGTTTGGGGTTATGTCAGGGAGGGAGGTCAGGAAGAAAAGAGAAAAGATGTGCTAGATTTTCAGTGAATGGTACTGAGAACTGAACATCTGAATCTCAGGCTTTTTGGGAGAAACCTTTTTTTTTCCTTCACCCAGGAAAAGGATTTTGTGGAGTTTTCTATGAATCTTGGACATCTTAATAATCAATTGTATGGGAACCTCTGATTGATCACCTGAGGCGAGCAATGAGTCAGCCAGAGGAGCACAGGTGAAGGCAATTCACCTGTGCTGCCAGAAAAGGTGGAGCCTGGCTGCACTCCTCCTAGACCTATTGAAGAGCTGGCTACCAGTGGGGAAGGATCTCTTCTGGAGATCACCTTTGCTGGTGTTTTGTGAGCGAGCCCAGGATAGGGGTAAGCTTTCTGCTTACTCTCTTTGTTGTCACGGTCTGCTTTGCCTAACTCTCTTGTTTATTCTGTGATTATAACATCCTAAAATTCTTTGATTATACATCAATATGAATGAAGACACAAAATACCAATATATAGAGAGCATAAAATTAATAGATGTGAAGTTAGTATTTCATGTGATTGTTCAAAATTATTTTCATGACTTGAGTTCTTCAGTGCATACAGCAGCTCGGACGGTAAATTCGCTTAGTGCCTAAATGTTTGCTTTTGTTTTAGATGGGAAGCCTGAGTTTCTAAATCAGTTCACTGGCTTTGAAGACCTCATTTACCATTTGACATGCATCTTTAGAACTTGTAACTTAAAGCTAGCGAAGTTGTCAAGGAAATAGATGAAGATACTAATACGTATTTACAGATACGTTGGTAGTTCTCTTCTCCCTATCCGGCTTTACACTTGGGCTACTGTATATAAATGGTTTACTTCTATAGCAATTACTGTTCCAAGCCCTGTACTAATGCCTTGTGTAATGCTTTCCCAAAACGCTTCAGCTTAGCCACACAGAATTCAGTTTATTTCCTCAGTTCTCCTTGAGTGCAGCAGTGTACGTCCAACCCTTCCTTGAGTGCTGATAGCCCTCTGCAGAAAGGGTCTCTGTAGTTGTGCAGGTTCCTAAACATAATTGATGATGGAGTTGTTCTAAACACTATTAATTCATTTCCTTTGAAGGGAAGTGTAGATTCATGGACACCCTAAGAGCTATGTTAATAAGCTATGCTTCCTAAAGCAGATTTTCCCATATTTCTGTTGCTTTTCCCCTTCTAGTTCCTGTGCCTCCATCAGCATTGGCAGTGACCTATGAGCCCAGCCAGAGTGGGTTGGATTGGGTGGGCACCCATACTGTCAGGTGATAATTGTCAAAGTATTTAGTGCGTGGAGAGGTTGGGATGTTGCATTTGAAACATTGTAAGAAAGAACTTCAGAATCCATCTCTCCCTACCACATCGGATTTCATGGAGAGGAATGTGTTTGTTCAGGTGCTTTACAGTACACCTTGGATTTGCCTATCCCAGCCTACTCCTGCTGGTTTGTTTCAGTAACATTAGATGCTCTGTCACAAAACAAAACAAAACTTTAATCTTTCATGTATTTTCATACAGCAAAATGCCATGTTTAGTGTTTTCTTGGCAAAAGTAATGATGCGTATTTTCAATGTGCATTAATTTAAAAGGTCTGCACTTCAGCAGTGCTCTCATAAGTAGTAAAGTTGACTGTGCAGTAAGAAAGCTACGTGGAGGCTTCTACTAGAGAGTTGTAATTGTAGACGTGTGTAGGTACCAGTTAAAACAGGAAGGTCTGTCTTTCTGGAATGGTCTGCTAGGGTCACTGGTGAAGATAAAATCCAGTCTTTCCTGGGCTGTGTTGTGTGACTGTGTGCCAAAGTTGATATGCTATAGGGATCGTTGCGCCAAGTAATGTGGGATTTAAGGGTTGCTCGTTAATTAAAGGAGTTTTTTGTCTTTTAGAGTTGCATAAATGAACCTTTCTTCTAAGAATTTCTTTTGTTTATATATTGATATTCCTTGTTTATTTGTACCGCCGTCATCATTTTTTCTTTATCTCTCACATATTAATCCATTTTCATACCTTGACGAGAGAAAGTCTGCATCAGAATGACTGGCACAGATAAAGGAGTCCAGTGCTGTGTTGGCTCTGGTTAAAGATGCAAGCTCAGTGATGCTGACAGTGGTTAGTGATAACAGGTGTAAGGAGCTGGCCCTGTTTATACTGAACCTTCCTGGTGCAGATTTGTAATAACTGGCAATAAATTGGTTTCTGTTTTGCTTGCTTTTTAGCACTGTAGATAGGGATGACTGTAGGTTTTATTTAGTATGACACATAGCTAATTTTCAGTGCTCTTGGTAAGCCTTGGTGTGTTTCTCCTTTTCTTGAGGTAGCGAAGATAAGGATTGACTAAGGAGGCAGCTGGTGTATTACAGTGTGTTGTGTAAATTCCTGCGTTCATTGTCATGGCAAAAAAAAAGAACAAGCATAAATTTGAAGTTATGTGAGGATCATGTTGTTATTAATGTATGGCATGTAGATAACAACGCTTATTCCAATGCCAGTACCTGATAAGAACAGTGAGATGTGTGACCAGCGTGGGCTGCTGCCACTGACTCACCGTGCAACGACAGGCAAATTGCTCAGTTTTCTGCATCTCCTTCTTCTGTTTCTTAAATGAGAAATACTGTTTCCCAGTAAAATATTCGAGAGTCTTGGATAAAAAGAGGTTATTTTTCTTGTATGCCTCACGAGTACGTAAATTTGAAGCGGGATAGTGCAGCGAATACCAGCTTCTGTGCAAGTCTCCTACCAGCACAGACAGAATGATGGAGTCTTGTTCGTTATGGGTTGTGTTAAAGCATCTCATATTCCTGGAAACCTTAGTAGAGCACAAACCAAAAGAGGTGTTTAGGTCTGATTTCATACTTGTTTGTATTCTGTTCAAGCCCTTTTATTTTTACTATCTGTCTAGCTAAGCACAGATTCAATAAAATGTCTGATGTGTGCATTGATTATTGACCATCTAGTTTTCTGCTATATGCCAGGCACTGTGCCACCTTCAGATGAAATAGTACAGGGAGCCTTATAGGGAAGTTTTCTGACAATATTCATAATCTCTTTCACGTTATGTTTTTGGCTGTGTTATTATATCACTCAATTTTCATGATCCTTTGGAATACTTTACCTTTCCAGCACAATCTGTGTTAGCTTTATAGTCTTAATCTCTCTCCTGGCACCTCCTGAAACAAAACACAAATTAATGATGCAGATACCACAAAACAAATCACATGCTGCTTGTTTCTTCCCAACTGTTCTTCATTGTCATTGTTTGCTGTATTGTATGCGTGTCCTTGTGTATTCTGTTGTGAAAGGGACCTAAAAAATGCAGGAATTTTTAAGGGGGATAGTGGCAGATAAGTAGAGAAATGATGCTAAGGATTCAAATATACAGAGGAAGGTTTAGCTAAATGTAAAAAGAGCACCACTATTTCAGCGCTGACAAGTGGATGTTAATTTTTGGCTTTGATGCATGGTTTGGATTTAATGAATTCAGGCTTATTTTGTGATAGTCTGTAAATAGCTTTGGAAGTGGTGGAGGATACATGAGATGTCTGGTCTCTGGCACTGCAGGAGAGTATGTGCCATTGGCTCTTTCTGTAAATGATTGCCCTTGCATTTCTGCATCTTCATCTCTTTCCGTTGAATTTATCATCCTTCATCCTGCTTTAATTTACTGAATTTCTTACACTTTCTTTGCAACAAGTGCCTACTTCGACTTCATTGTGATAAATAAAAATAATCCCATTGATTACTGTGCTTACTGCCCCATTTTATCCAGCTGTCCTGCCCCACACTCAGTGAATGCACAATCTGAAACTTCTGTTTAGAGTTTCCTTTTACGTTTTTCCCCACATTGTGACTGTTATCTACGCTTTTATTTTTCTTTTGAAATTGCTTTTCATTAAATGAATGATCTTCCCTTGGCTGCATGCAGTACCTCAACTCCGTTTTACCATTTGGACCATGATTCTGAACGAAGGCGCTGCATCCTCTCCCTGTGGCCCCTCCTGTCTTCCTTGTGCTGCCGTAGTGCTTGAACCACACAGTGAACCATGGCGGGGAGTTGGTCTGACTGAAAAATAATGTTGCCAAAATTGTGTTGTTCCTTAATTCTCCGCTCTGGGTTACCATATGGCTGTACAAATGGCCGTGTCAGCAGTAGGGAGAGGATGATGCAAGGCTGGAGACAAGTGGCCAGACACAGGAGTAGGTCAGGATTGCTGCTTCAGCTAGCAGTGCCAGGTTATGTCAAATAAAGAGTTCATCGGAGTAATGCCTAATAGTCCTTGACATGATCACATCTTTTTGAAATCCTGGTATCTGTGGCTTTTTTCCTTAAGTTCTTTCCCTCTCCCCCATGTTGTTCAGTGCATTTTCCAAAGCTGCTTGTTCATGTCATTCTTATCATTAAAAGTGATCAATAGGGGCATCAGCAAAAGAATTACAAAAAAGAAAATCTGGAAACTGATTCTGGAATGTTGAAATATGTGTTTTAATTTAAATTACAAAACTGGGCATCTTCAGTTCTGAGCCTAGGCTGAGACATGCAAGTAATACAAAATAGCATTTTAATCGCATGCTCCCACAGTTGTCAGGTAAATAGACATTCTTGCTGGATCCGAGACCATATGTAATGGTGCATCTGCCTGCATTTGAGTGTCAAAATGTTTCAACTGAAATAAAAATATCTTTTGTTGTTCCTCAAAAGTTCACCAATTATGTTCCTTCTGTTCCTTATTTACTTGTATCTTGGGAAAAATACAAAACAAAACTCGATGTTCTTGAACAGTGTGATATGCTCCATTAATACAGATTTTCTGAAGCTTTGCTTTGATATTCAGTTGTGCATGCTCTTTCAGGAAGAGATGATGTTAATTATCCTCTGGTCAAATCACATGAGCTAGAGTTTATCACGTTGTCCTTGCCTTCTTTCTGACTATTGGAATCCTGATTATTGACCTTCAGAATTTCCTTTTGTTTCTAGGACAAAAGCGTCAATCTGGTTCTTTTGAAAATTAGACTCTGAAGTAAAACAAAAATCTGAGTTTAATATAGAAACAATTGTGTGTTTGCTCAGACTATAGGTGATCATTTGGTGTTACAATTTTTTTCTTTCTGGTAAATAGGTCGTTCTCCCAAGTTTATTATCGGCATCTGATGCACTGTCCTGCTAAGGGTGAATTATTGAATTCTGGTCTCTAACTCCAAAACAGAAAATGAAAGCACTGTTCAATGGCAGGTAAAATGTAAATATCTGTGACTTCTGAGCATTAGTCCTCTCACTTCTATACCATCCCTCAAAATATACCAAGGCCTTATGATATTGTGTGTGCGTTCCCCAAGCTAATGCTGCTGTCCTGGACGCACAGTGTTCCCTGTCTCAGAGGTAATGTTGGCTGCTTCCTCCTATTCTTGATGGTTGCATGTCGTCTTTTTAGTCTGTATCCATCCTGTTCTGGTACCTCCCAGTAACATGGATCCTCCTGCAAGCTCTTCTCCATAAGCCATTCCCCTTCTGAAAAGATGGCATGATCTTCATTCAGGAATTGTTCTCTAATTCCTGGGATAATATTTTTCTTGAATTTCTACTAGCAGAGATGGTGATTTTATTTTCTTTACCTAAATATTACTGTCAAACAGTCAGCTTAATATCTCTCCCTTGTTGCCTTGCATAGATTTTGTGTACTTCACATAGATATCATACTTTTATCTGCAGCTGTTTTGAAAATGGGCACCTAAGTCAAAGCTCTCTAGTCTCCATTAAACCAGATAGTGTTCCACTGCAAAGCAGTTTGTATACTCTGAAATTTCTCAGTCGTATCCAGCAGAAAATTGAAAGGGGCTTCTTAATGAAGACAACAAATCAGGAAAACAAGCTAAGAACAAAGGTGAATTTCAGATAAATGTTCAAACAACTATAATGTTAAAACCTTCCCTATCACCTGTGGTTAAAAATCGAACTGTCCATGGAATTTCAAGATGAGATGTGAAAACCAGCTTTGTGGCATCATTAGAACTAGCAATGTAAAGATGGCATAGCTACTCCTACTCCATCTTCCCATATTGTGTTTCAGAAGCGTCACAGCAAGCTTACAAAATGGTTTACGAAATATAAAGTGGCAAAAGTATTTCTGGTTGTTTGTAGATGCAAGTTACTTTGCTGTAGTGACCACCATATGCCAGAGATGTACATGCAGCATAACCTGCTTTTTTTAAAGCCTACCACAAAGAGTGCATAAGCTGTGTGTGTTTGGGTATCTGTCCTCTTCAGTTATTTATTTGGGATTTCTTGAGAGCTAGATGAGATTTTTCTGCACTTCCATGAGCTCTGTCAGCACTTGCTCACTCTACTTGGCACCTCTTCATTTCTCTCCTGTTTTTTCAGCAGATTTTCTTAGAGGAAAGCAGATGATCTAACACTGAACAAATTCTAATTTGTGTTTCTCTTTATATACTTTGAGGGACAGATGGACAAGTCTGTTATTTAATAATGCTGCTTAAAGAATCAGCACAGCTCCTAGCAGTCTGCCTGCCTGTCACCAGCAGGCGCAAGCTTCTTGCTAGTTTTATGTTAAATAACAGGGATTTCTGCTCTTGGGATTCCAGCTGTGACTTAGAGAACAGCACGTTTTTGGATGGACACTGTGGATTCCTCGTACTCTTGGCTGGCGAAAAAAGTTATTTTTCTTTGAGAAAGTTTTGGGTGACCTTCTGTTGAATAAACATGCTGTGCTGATCCTTGGAGAGTGGGAGCTTCTTTTCAAAGGGGTAAGGCTGCGATGGTGGTAAACTCTTCAGCATATAGCCTCTGTCTGTCATACTCATTATTAAGAAATCCCTGATGCCAGCTTTTGAATCTGAAAAGGACAAGCTTTGATTCATTCCTTCTTTACGTTTTTCTCTTCTCCACTGCCTGGAGGAGCAGTAGGTGCCTGTTACAGTCCACTGTTTCACTTGTCCTTAGCATCACTATGCCCAGAGACCAAGGGATCCAGTTGGGATCACACCACTTGTGTACTCTGTCTCCAGTTTCTGACCATGCTGGCGCAGAAGAGAGGGTCCTTTCCAGTGTTGGCCAAAGCTGGGATGACTTAAACATTTATTGGAGTGTGTAAGGACCCATGGAGCTGTGTTTTTTCACTCTTCATAGCTTCCTGGAGCTGTGCAGTCCTTCCTAGCAATGGGTCACCCTCCTTCTGGAGTTGCAGGGAACAAATTACGTGCTGTTGTCACACGTTTCCACAGAAAATGTCAACAATTTCACAGCAGGCTGGGGTGTTATCAGTATTTACTCAGTTTCCTGACAATTCTGGGCCTGTGGAGCTGATATTGGCAGCCCCATTCCAACGACATCTTTTCGAGATGGCTAGTTGCTATTTACCAATCCCTTGCGACAGATACTTGCTGGTGAGTACTTATTCTCTGGTCAGAGCTGCTGGGCTAACAGAACTGGGTAGTGGTTTGCTCCTGACTTATCACGCTTTGTGTCTTTGTGTACTTGTTATGAAAGAATTGGTTTCCAAGCAGAACTGATTGTGATTGGTGATATTGTGGTGAGAACGCATTGCTATTTAAGTAGTAATTGCATCTTGTCACTGAGGATGGCCATTTGTGCTGCTAGTGTCTCTGTTTTGGGAAAATGTCTCTTCTGCACATCTACGGGAGTGCAGCAAAGACCTCATTCCCTCTGCTGAGCAGAGAGAAGCTCCTGCAACTGCTTCAAATTCACCTACAGTGCAATGTGTATGTGAACAGAAACTGGAGAACAGAGGGAACCCAGTTATTTGATTTCTTTCTTAACAAGTGCATACTATACATTGCCATACGTCACTCTTCTTTTAGTCTTTTAATATTGGGATGTGACAATTGATGCCTTCCAAAGCACTTCGGCAGCGTTAGACTGTATGTGTGCTGGAAGGCTTAGTTATAGCAGAAACTGAGTTTGTGGCATTGAGGTACTGGGGCAGGATGTGCACAGGAGGGCACACCATAAGGAACTCAGATAATTGACTAATGAAAAATGCCTCATGCTCAGAACTAGCAAACAGTGTTCTTGAGTAATGTTAGGGCACTGTTACTGCTAATAAAGTATGGAAAAATTAATTTATATTAACAAGAAAAAAAAAACCTGCCAGTAAAGCTTATTTTTTTAATTATTATTTTGTAGTGGTATTAAATAAGAGAATCTGATGAGTTGTATTTAAAGCCTGAGAACCTACCTTTACTGCAGTTGGGAGAAATATTTTCTGTAGGCAATATAAATAAGCTGCACTTCTAAGATAATATGGCTTATCTATTGGCTAAAAAGTGTTTGGCATAGCCTTTTTTATTTTTTTTTCCCCCTCTAATAGAGATGTTGAGTCCTAGTTTATGAAAAAGCTTTGGAAGAAGCAGTCCATGGCTGCTGTACTGATGCTGCCTTATAATAAAAAGTCTCATAATAGCATTATTTTTAGGATGTTGTACCTTTGTCCTTTAGGGGAAAAAATAATTCCCATAAGAAGCAGAAGTTTTACTTTATGTGAGAAGATTGCAATTAAAAACGTGCTGAAGGCACGTTTAATTTAACTGTAAGAGTGCCTGTAGAGGTGGGTGTAAGACAGGTTGGCCCTGACTGCAGAGGCACAAGAATGAAAAGAGTTTCCAAGCGTGGTGCCCACCTGGAGCAGTGCAGGTGTGCCAACTTGGAGAGCTTGTCTCCTTTTAATGCCGTCTCTGTAGATTCATTTGTGTGGGGTTATGCTGTTCCTTCTCCACGTGCTTTCTGCAGTAGATCCACTTTAAAAAATGAATGTGATCTTTTATCTTCATGGTGTCTCTTAATGCTTATACAAGCTGTAAGTTCTATTCTCGTTTTAGATATCAAAAAGCTTAGCTTTGGAAAGCTGTATCTTTTTACTGTCAACATGCTTTTTACATTATGAATAGACTTGCAATTAATCAGTTTTCCTGCGTTGTTTTCTCTCCCGAAGGTTTTATTTTGAAGGAGAATCATCACTAAGCATTACTAGGCATTGAATTAGTTCCCTTTGGACAGATAGTAGGGAAATGAAGAAGGATGATGTCCTCGTGCCCAAATTCATGTGACTGTGAGGCTCTTTAAGTGGAAGTCATTGAATATGAGGTCCTTCACTGATTTTTCTGACTGGGGGGAAGTCTTTTAAAAACCATTTGCTATTTTCTGTAACGCTGTGTAAACAATGATGTCCTTTCACAAGCACATGGAAGGCTGTTCTGTCTGCTGTGCCCACCTCAGGTAAGTAGGACACAGGACAACAAAGATAGGGGTGGAACAGGCCAGAGAGAAAAGCTGAAAGGTGATTAAAGAGGTAGGCATCATGTGGGGAAGGATTTGGACTGTGAAAGGAATTGAACACTAGAAAAGGGGATTGTTCAGCCTTGAGAAGTGAAGGAGGGAGATGGAAGGGATCAGGAAAACTTGAAGAAAGGAGAGAAATGATATAGAGCTGATGGTTTCAGTAATTAGCCTTGTAGCTTCAATGTGGCAACTGCATCAGCTTGTGAATATGTAATGTGCAGGCCCTGTGTTTGTGTCTGCCTTTCCAGGGGAAGCAACAGTGGCCAAAAAGCGCCAGCCTATTTTAAGTTATTTTTAAGAATGAAACATAAGCAAGAATTGTGAGGAGTTTTAGAACTGCGTTTTCCTTTAGATAAAACATAAAATCTCTAGAAGAGCTTACTCTGGGCATTTGGGAAGCTGAGCTAGATTCTTCATAAAAAGTTCATGTGCATTGCTTTTGAGTTTACTTGATCTCACCAGTATGGTTTCTCATTTGTTGTCTTATGTCAAAGCTTTCCTCCATTGTTCCTTTTTTGTCTGTTGTATCTGATTGATTTCTTTTTGGCTTTTGTTAATCTTTTTTCTTCTGTACTGTGTTTTGGGTCTGTGCAGTTGATCACCTCTGCACCATGGAGAAGGGGTTAACAAGCAAATGCAGCTTGGTGGTTCTTTGTAATTTCTGTGCATGTTAGTGTTGCTGGATCTGATCACACCTGATTTGATGTTGAATTTTTCCTCAGAGACTCCCTGCGACTTTGGGATGGCTGACAACACGATGAATTCCAGATGTTCCATCCTCCTGCCACCAGCAGTGTCTTGCCTGGGGCATTATTCAGAGGGAGACACTGCAGCTCTCATGTGTGCCTCTGTATTTTGAGTTCGTTCTTTCACAGTAGCTTCTGTTCCCCTTTAGAAAAAGGAAATGAATCTGTCCCAGAATGTTGACTGCTTGGCTTTGAGCAGAAAGCGCTCACTGATGGCCTCAAAGGAAAGGTATTCAAGGAAGCGATGACTTTATTTGCTGGCAGAATAGCATCTCTTCCACTACTTCAGTAGAAAACAGTAGAGATTTGAATTCTTACCCATACCAAAGGGACAAGAAGCTGAGAAACTTGAGTTCACTCTGCAGATCTTTGTTCATTAGAGACTCTTGCTTTTACCATCTCTGTCGAAAGACTTCAATCCTTTTAGCTTCAGGGAGGCCTGGAGGAGTTTCAGAGTCTGTCAGAGCTTCACATCTCAGCATACCGACGTTTGTGCAGTGTGCTTTCTGTGTATGATGATTATTTCAATTACTTTACCAGTGCAAGTCCATGTGCAACTAAAAAGTGAATTATTCTCCAAAATAGTCTCAAAAGTTGGGCGGAAAAAGTGCAGTCTAATTTTAAGTCCTTCACTGTGTTTGGCTTGGGCCACAAGTGTGCTTGAGAATGTAGTTACTTCCTCAGTGTACACATTGTAACATCGTTTTCTTTCTTAATTTGTTTGAGCTTTTGCCTTGTCTTTGATAGGAGCTTTGGCTAAATGTCAGCAGTCCCCATGATAGCTTTTAATGAGTTTCCAAACATTGAATGTTTGGTATTGTAGAAGTATATTGATTTTATGGTCAATGAATATGGCTGAATATGGCAAAATGAGGCTTTTCTTAATTTAAAAAAACAAACTGTTCTAACTTCTGGTATTTGTAATGTGGCAGCTCTGCTGGAAACGTGCTCACTGAGGGTAGCATCAGGTCTCCACTGTCAGTTTTCCATAGACCACCGTATGCTTCCAGAGCTTGTTCCTTCTGTTATGAGTTTGAAATGGACACACATTTGGTGGGTATAGTAACTCATTACCTAAAGCTCCTTCTCATTGGAAATGAGTTGTAAGCCCTTAGAGCAGGTCAGGCCCAGCCGTTGTGGTGCTGTTCCTCATGGCACCCAGGCTGGCTGTAAGGTAGTGCATTGTGACTTTCTCTTTACTGACAGCCTGGGCATTAGAACTGCTCTTTGTTGGCTGCAAGAGTATTTGTTTGACGTGTTTCAGTGGAAAGGAAGATTCAAATGTGTTCCTTTTTGCTAAGCATTTTGTAAATCTTCTGTATACTGGAAGGTGAATTAGTGTGGGTTGAAGGCTCTTAAACCGATCTGCTGCTTCAATCACTTGACTTTAGGAATACAGCATTGTTTTTCTCTTTGATTCTGTAACACTGAGGAAAGGCTAAGATAGGCAGTTGAACTGCAAATGTTATGTAACATAGCGCATATTCATTTTTTAACATCAAACTTTTACATCCAAGTAGAGCTAACTTCACTGCTAAAACTAAACTTTACATATAAAGCTAAATTTATCACTTGATTAAGACTTTAGAGATGAACTTTTATGGTTAAGTGATTTTTATCACAAAAAAGTAAATGTAAGTTATAAGTAAGGAGTGGCCAGAGCTGCAGCCTGCTGGATGTTTTCTGAGGACAAATAAGAGATTATTTAATTACAGGCAAGGTGTTGTCACAGGTGATGAGCTCTTCCCTTGTTGGTTTGCTGCCAGAGTATCAGCTCTTCTTTTTTTTTAATAGCAGCATGATAAATAATAGGGTGGCATAAAGCTTGTCATAGTCTTTTATAGTTTTGTAGTACTTTCTCCTTTTAATAACTTGCTGCTTTTGAGCTCTGTCACATGCTAACTCCAAATGTGGGTGCTTGCTTGTCCTGCTCAACTGTTTTATTCCAACTGGAGCTGTGATCCATTTATTCTGTTGCTTAGTTAGCTTACTGGTTTGTAGTGTTGTGCTCCTGCTTCTTTGGGACATGAAGCTTCATACTGAGCTGAGCCAATGTGTTGAAGAAGCTCTGGGGTCTCTGTTTTGCTGAACGTGAGGGCTCTTGAGGAGAAGCTGTTTGCCTTCTCAGAACACTGAAATGTAGAGTAAATGAATGACTGCATCTCAAGCCAGCAGTATCTTTTCTTGAGTGGTGCTGGTTTTAGAAGTTTTCAGTTCTGAGCAGAATGCTCAGGCCATTTTTCTCAATAGAATGTTTTACTAAATGCAATGAATGATGCTTACTGTTTTCATATAGGAAACACGTGTCCCTTACCTGAGAACTAATTCACTGTTATGTTTAATTAGAAGTCAGCTTCTTTTGTATCATTATGTGAGAGGTAACTGTCTGGGCTGAGATGAATAGAATATAATTACAAGTTTTGCCACTTTGAATTTTATTTTCACTTGAGTAACATGGCGTGACTTCATTTTGATGCCGGTTTGTGTTTAAAAATATCCTCTTTCAAAGTTTTGTGGCTGTTCAAGTTCCATTCCTGCTATTTTTGCCTTTACTTTTAGAAGGTGGAAATGTAGAGATGTTTTTGTTGCAGTATCTTCACAGTTAGCCTTGGTCATGCGCTGCTGCTTTCTGCTCCATTGGTAACTACTGCAGTTTTTGTTAATTTTGTGGAAACTTCCAAGTAATACTGTGTAATTCTGCAGAGAACAAAACTACAAGGAAAAAAACAATAGCCATTTTTAGGAATAAAAGCAATAAAACTTGAGTATTTTCAAATCTGCTCTGATAAGCCCTAAGAATTATAAACCTCTTAAATAAGGTTGGGGCATTGCCATCCTCTTGCATTACTTTTTCTCCCAATACTGTTTTTACAGAAGCATTGTATGCTTCTGTAAGTTCGTCACCTTCAAAAGAAAGAAATGCATCCCAAAAGTGAGGATAATTTTTCTTTCTACTTGTTTATCTACTGAGTTTGTGGAGCTTAAAATGTTTGAAGAAAAGTGTGTAGAGTTCCGCGGTCTGAGCCTAGAATTTCAGAGGGTCATAATCCCTGACAGAATGCTGTGGTTGAGGTCAGCATGACACAACTTTGGAGAACCATTGGGTTGGCTTCATGTTGCACCTCATAAGAAATACAGATGGAATCATGCTGTCTTTTTTTTCTGGGCAGGATCTATGAAAATGACCCTTTTACAGAGTAGATTTTTATAGTTAACAAATCTGGGAAGCTTAGACCACTTTGAGATCACTTAAGAAGCAAAACTCCCCCCTCTCCAGGTTCTTTTATTTTTATTTCAGGTGAGTGATTTTCAGGTTTAACTGCTAAGTTACTTGAACACAAGCAATATTTTCATTGCCAGATTCAGTCAAATCTCTGTGAACTTCTAGTCCTCTTGGGTTGGCTTGAAAATAGAAATTGTTTCCTATAAAGAAAAGCTTTCAGAGGAGACAGAGGTGAGTCAGAAAAGTACTTATCTAAAAGCGGCTTTAAGTAGCAAAACTGTGAAATCTCTTTTAAAAAAAAAAAAAAAAAAGTATTTGAGATGCTCTGAGTTTCTGCACAGGTCCATCACCAAACTTGCTCTTCCCTGGGGAGAGAGCATTGAGCTCTGGTGCAGAGCTGGGCAGTGCAGGATGGAAGCTGAGAGCCAGGGCATGGCTGGAGTGAGGTCACTGCTCTGGGCAGCGCTGCTGGAAGGCTTTCCTTGGCTTGTTCTTTGTTGGAGGAAGAAGCAAAGTTGACAGGAGTTTTCCAGGCAGGTAGCCAGCCAGCCATTATTTGAATGTTCCCAACAGAAAATCGATGTTTTTTTGGCAAAACTGAAATTTTCCATGTGAAAATTTCTATTTTATGGAAGTGGCATTTCTGATTAAAAACTAAGTTTGATGGAGAGTGTCCAATTAGTTACATTCAGCCTCAGAATTAGCATCTGCTGTGTTTAAGTCTATTGAAGGTAGTTTGGCTCAGGTTTAGTTATTCTGAACAGAATATACGCAGACAACTTTCCTCCCTCGTCTAATACTTCAGTTCTAGTGCCAGCCAAAATTCAACTTGAAGTTGGCTATAAGTAGAATAAAAGCTTTTTCTGAATTTTACCGGTTTGTTTTCTGTCTCCAGCTTCAAAGGCTTCATAACACAGCTGCCATGACTAGAACTAATGCTGTCCATTCAGCCAGCTGCTATGGATTGATCTGTGTGTATTCCAGTGGTTGGTAACCAGATCTGATTTTCTCCATTGCTCTTTTCTGTTAAAGCTGCCTTCTGGTAATTGTGGATGAGGCTTGTTGGGTATAGAGAATGCATGACTTGTTCTTTTACAGTCATATCAAGTTATAACATGCAACTTTGTAGCATACAGAGGTGTTTTTCCCCTGCTTTATCTACTCAGTTGTATCCAATGGTTGAAGGCCAGCAGTTTGTATTTTATTTTTTCTCTTTTGGCTTCTTAAACTATGTTAAGAATGCAGCTTCTGGTGTTAGTTTATCTGAACTTGCAGTGATTTCAGCTTTTTTTTTTTACTTTTGGTGAGCAAATAGTTTAGGCTTCCCAACCTTACAGTTGCATGGAAACTAGAATTTCTTTTTAATGCAAAATCAAATTTAAAACTATTTAACCTATTTTAGGGAACATGTTAAAAAACTTACTGTGAGTTTATTTTGGGAAGTTTCTATCAAGATGATATTTTGGTAATGTTCCTCTATAACCTCCATTTATTAAATCCTATTATAGAATTGAGTCATGAAACCAAAATAAGAAATCCAGCTTTGGAAATAGGAAGTGTTGTATTAGCAATCATCTGCGTTAGGGTCATGGACTGCCATTTTAAAACATATTTTCAAATAAGGGCAGGTTCTGAGTCTAATCCACTTGAAATCATCAGAGGTGGAAGTGAATTTGGAAAGCTGTTCTGTTCATTCCTAATAGTCTTTTAAAATAATAAAAAGCCTCCAAATATCATAATCTAGCAGCTGCGTACCAAGAAATGAGGTGATTTGTTTTATTAATACATTTGCATATTTATTTATAATACTTAAAAAATAGAGGGGTAGTTAAATTCACCATTCTGTGATACTTAATACTCTTCTTCCTCGTCCTCTGTGCAGGCAGCTTTATCCTTTTCTGCCCTTACACAAAGAACATTGTGTGTGGGAAGGTGCGGTGAGCTGGGCCTCACCCTGGCTTGCAGTTGGCTTCGGTCAGCTGTAAAATTTGGTTGTTTTAGTGTTCTGGCCTCCCTGATGGCTGTAATGACCACTGGGGACCCATCCAATAACATCTGGTAATGATCTGTTACTTATTGTGACCTTGTCTCTTCCCTTCTTTGACTTCCTGCAAATTCACAGCATCTGTTTTCATATTACAGGCTTGAAACTACCAATATACTCTAAGATGTTCCTGGCTTCAGCAGCACGCTCAACTTCCTCTTGTACTGTTATTCTTTTCCTAAAGTGTTCCATAAAGCTGTCACACTATGATCAAGTGACTCCTTAGAGATCGGCTCTAGGTTGTTGTTTACAGAAAGCTATGAATGCAGAATGGCTTAATAGAGAGATAGCAGCTCTGTTTGGGCTCGTTAGGGTGCCTACGGGTACACCGGATGTAGCAGGTTGCCAGTCAGAATGTGGTATGGACTATTCTGGGATAATACATTTGAAACTTAAGATTGGATTCAAAGTGAACCACGTTGAGCTTATTTGGAGTCTAGATTTGTAATTCCATTTATTTTCGTTCTATGCAAATTTTCAGTGTCACCTCAGGTCATACCTAATCTGGAGCAGCTTCCAAGCTTCCCATACTGTCCTATTTCAGACCCAAAGAAGAGAAAGTGAGAAGCTGAGTTTGAGGCCTTGTTTCAGAGCACTGGGTGTATGGCAGTTCAAGTATAATGAGTATTGATGTTAATTAGTCAGAAGCATCACTTATAATAGACTGTTCTGTTAGCTGCAGTCTTGTTCTTGGGGGAAGGGAGGAGAGCAAGAGGGTACTGTTGAGTTGAATGGTTTAGTTTTCAGATGAAGCAGTAGATTGCTGTGGTGCTACTGAACTTTCTGCATTCTGTTATGCATGTTCCAGCTTTCTCTAACTGATTGTCTGCTATCCTGTGTAGGGTGACCGAATACTTATTCATATTTTCATTTATTATTTTTATATTGGAAAGAATGCAATATTGGCAGTGATGGAGGAAGACACTTCATCTTGTAGTTGCAATTATAAAAATCCCACTTGATGTCATGCAGCAGTTGCTCAGATTTGAAACCCCAATCACAAGTAGTATTGTAAAGCATTTCCCAAGGAGGGGTTCATTTACAAAAACTGTCTTCAAATAATTTTAGGACTGAGAGTAATTATTAAATTAGTTGTCAAGCCTGTACCAAAATCCACAGCCAATCCCCCAAAGCCACACACATGAAAGATGTTGTAATATGTTGTATAAATCTTCTATATTTTTTTTGCACTTCTTGTAGTTCTTTTCTCCTAATTGAGTTATGTGGATAATGTTAGTATCTGCATCATCAACTACATCCACACTACATTATATTTCGAGGATTTTCTGTAAGTCCTACTCTTCCACCTGTTGTATCCAATTTGTGTGACGTGCTGGTCCCAGATCAGCAGATGGGCTGTGCAGTGGCAGTAGATGTCTTCTGGGTCACTAGAACTTGTAAACAAATTGAAAAGCATTTCAGAAGCTTTGCTCTTAATCTGGCAGTGCAGTAGGTTCTTTAGATTAGCCATGAAAAAGAAAATTTCTCATGCCCTTGCATGCATATGGGCATACGGCACTATACGAAAGTAGTTGTCTTATGTGCAGTACAGGCTGCTAAGTCTCTTAAAGTACTTTTTACTTTGAGTCAGCAAATCAGTTGCGCTCTTGGATAAACTAAATTTCAGTTAATTACTTTCTTAACCAACTGCTTAATTATTAAGCTGCTTAAAATGGGTTAGTTTATTGTAAGCCAAGCAAGTTGTCATTTTACAGTTTTATAGAAAAGAATAGGGAATGCTGAAAATTCACATTGGAAGCTTCTGTATGCTCTTTAATGCCCTAACCAAGCAAGTATCACAGGAATGTTCTGCCCTTTGATAGGGAACACTCCCTAGAATTGCTTCATTGCTTGAAACCTGAGCTGAGGCAGGAACTGCACAGCTTACTCCCTCTGTAGACCTGAGAGGTAAGTGGAGTTTCATTGCACAAGTTCTGTCCTTCTCTGATTTCTGTAGCAGCACATGCTTTGGATTATTAGTTTAAGTGTCTAAGTATTACACCCTTAGCAGAAGGTCCTGAAAAATTACAAGCAGACACCTTTTTTGTATGCAAAAATGAATCCAAAGGAAATCCAGTTTAAACAATTCACTGTGTATAAAAAATATTTTAGTTAATATGAGTTAGGATGTGTAACCTCAGAAGGAATTGGTAGCCATCTGTGTGTTTTTCGGGTATGTTTACAAAATGTCCAGCAAGATCAATAGTAGCTGCTCAGGAGAAATTGTATTCTCTGTATTCTTGATGTGTCCGTGCTTAATGGCTGTGTCCTTTTTTATATGTACGTATGTTGACAGAGGTTTAAATATGCTTTGTGTTCATATGTTTGACCACAGAGCAGTTACATGTGATAGCCCTGACAGATCTTACAGATCTTAGAATGCAAAGAATATTTTGTATGGCAATGAAGGCATTTTAAAGTAAATCCTATACACTTGCATAGTTTCTTTACTGACATGTGGAGAAAGGGTACATTTGAATGTCATCTGCAGAAAACAGTCTGTATTTTGTCGCCTTCCTCTCTTTTACTTTTGTGGCTGTTACATTTCTATTTAGTGAAAGCAGTTCAGGATCAGTTGTTATACTTAGCCGTAAGGCTGTTTTGTTGTTTCCTGGAGGAAGACTGTCTAATACGGAATGGCTGTTGAGGCTACTACATACTGTGTGTGGGCCACACTTCATTGCAAACACTGAAACTTCAAGATGCAGTCTTGACATGAAGAAAGCATGCATGAATGACTGCTGTCCACTATGGAATTGCAGACTGTGGAGCTGTGTATAAGGAATATCGCTGTATGTGTCCTATGCTCGTCTTCGTTGCTTAAGAAGAGTGAGAAGGCAGTGCCATGTTGCTTTCCATGTTAGTTGTGCTTCTCTTCTGACCAGCATAGCTACTTGTTTCCTTGGAGAACTTGTTTGACCATTTCCTTTCTGTGCACTGGAGTAAGAACTGCATCACTGTCTGCAACTGTTCAGTGTTTGGTTGGACTGAAAATCATCTGTGCTGGGTCTGCAGATTGTGTCTGTGAAGGTTACTGAATGTTTGTTTGGCAGTGAAGGATTCCGAGGATCACAGAGGACAGGTTTTCTTCATGCTCAACGGGGGTGAATTTGCTGTTCTGCTTGAAACCCAGAGCATTTCTCTGTGAGTTAAGTGATGGGGAAGGAAGAAACGCTGTCAGGGTTAATCAGCAAACAGAACAAAAGTAGGGTGAGAATGGGCAGCGAAGATGGGATTTGCCTTTTTGTTCCCATGAGGCATGGTGTGGGCTGTTGAGAGAGAGCTCCAGCTCACTGCCCCGTCGGTTCTACTCTGTTATATTTTGCTGCTGTGCAATAGATGGCAGCAGAGGGGCAGTCTGACATGGGAGTGTGTATGGAGCAAAGGGATGGAATTGAATTCCTCTTTGTGGAAAAAATGGCACCCACTGACATTCATTAATGCTTCTGAAAATTAGTAGAGACCAAGCAGCGCGGTGCACAGTGGTGCATTGCAGCAGTAGGTCAGCTCTGCTGGTACAGCATGCAGGCTCTTGTTCATGACAGGCGAAAGTGCACAGCTAATGGTGGTGACTGTGTTGAAAAATACTAGTCTGCAGCTAAGAGTTTTCCCTATCAAGTAGTGTTACTGTGCTCTTTGTATTTGTTGTAGTTCCAATGGAAATAAATAAGGAACATTACTTTCAGAGTAACATACATAATAAGCAAACATGCATAAAATTTTTCAAGGTTTTTTTTATTTGCAAAATAAGGGAAACTTTTACAATCAGTTTGGAGAATGTTCTACTATTTTTTAAAGGTATTTATTATTTCAATGTATTGTCAACTTAAGCTCTGGGACTTTCTGTTTGCTTACGTCCTTATCAAAGTATGTAGAAATAGTTTGCCAAGTGTGTAATTAAGTGAATTACAGGGCCTGAATCTGGCAAGTACTTAAGAATGTAACTAGTGTCATTGGACAGGACTAATAGCATACTGAAAGCATGCATATAAGCACTTTGCTGAACCAGGGTTGCAGGATAATCATTAGAAACTCAGTTTTGAAAACTGAAAGTCACATTTCAACTCTTGGATTTCGTTTATCAGCATGTAGCTCAAGGTATAGGCATCAGTTGATTCCCATTATGTGGAAAATAAGAGTAGTTTGTGCTTTTAAAGTAAACACAGAAATCCAATCAGCTGGAAAAATAGAAAAGAAATGACACGTGGAAGATGCAGTAGTTTAACAAACCTTTATCTACTCATATTGTAAGGCTAATTTGCTTATCACTCTTGTCTGATACTTACACAGTGAATACGTAATCCTTGCAGAATAATGCACCGAAGTCTTCATGTGCATGCTCTGTTCTTTTTGAAGTCATTCTCTATACTTCTGATGTAAGATGTTTTTTTTGCTTTTTTGCACTGAAATTAATTTTTAATTACCTCTAACAGTGGGAGCTTAGTGTAGCCTTGATGCATGGCAATTAAAAAGCTTTTTGAAGTGAAAATGCTGTTCTGAATCATTTCATAATAATAAAAAAGAAAAGAAACAAAATCACCAATCACAAGCAAAACAAGGAACTTAGGGAGGGAGTGGACAATGAACAGCAGCTGAAGGACTTAAAGAACTGAGTTTCTTAGAATAAAGTTGTGTTGTAATTTGTAAAATGTTTTTTCACTGTTAGATACCGTGAACTTAATATTCATTTTTTCTTTCGTACGTAACGGAGATTTTAGCAATAGACTCACTGTGTTGACTTCCTTCAACATACTGCATCCTTGACTTGCATTTTCTAACCTTTTAATTTTTTGTTTTGCCTAAAGACCCTGTGTGGACAGTAATGACCGCACGTTTCCGATTGCCTGCTGGCAGAACCTACAATGTACGAGCATCTGAGCTGGCACGAGACAGGCAGCATACGGAGGTGGTCTGCAACATTCTTCTCCTGGATAACACTGTACAAGCTTTCAGAGTTAATGTAAGTAATCCGATGACAGCAGTGTCACTGAGCTTGCTTTCCTTTGCTTGATTTGTATAGGTAGAGTTTGACTTCCAAAATAGTATTAAGTATGGAATACAAGGGAAAGTTCTGTTCAGACAGACATGCTCGTACTTGTGCACACCGGATCACTGCAGACTTAGTCATTCTGGCATCCTTTGTAATACTAACATCTTAATTTCAAAATGGAATATGCAATGTATAGTTTATTTCTGGTAGTTTTCTTTATGGACTGAATGTTGTACAGTGAAAATGAATTTAGCTTTACCACTCAGTTGAATGAGAAGCAAGGTTTGGTTTGGTTTGCTTTTTTGTATTTTGAGAACCAGTAACATATAATGGCAGATCCTATTTTCACTGTGTTGCTAAGCTAAATATGTTCAATCATGTGGATGGTTATATTTAGTTACTGTTACCATCTTATAGTACCTCTTTGCTTTTGCTTTCCTCAGATTTTGTTCTTGTTCTGTACCTCCTAATGCACTGAGGATGGCAGGGAGGAAAATAGGAAACTTGTTGAATGCTGAGGGCTGTTACTGGGAAAAGTGGATACTTTTCCAAATGAGCTTGGAATACATTATTCATCAGATTTTGTGATTGGTAAAAGAAATGAAAATGAATATGTTCATATTTTACGCATAGAAGTGCAACCATTTCCTTGAACTGCTTCATCCCTTTTCCCCTCCTTCCTCTGCAATATTTCATTGTTATTCTATACCTCTTAATTCCTCATCCTTGCTAATATAGTTTCCTGGTCTGTGCTACCTGCTAAAAAGCAGGAGGGGATTGAAGACAAGCATCAAAGGTACATGGGAAATTGGAAATGTTGTGTTTCAAGTGCTTGTGTTTGCAAGATGGATATTGGAATGGAAGTTTTTGTATTGCTTTTTTATTTTTCCCATAAAAATTCAGTAATATAAGAAATAGTTGCACAACAGTTATGGGCACTGATGCTTGTTTTTGATGTAGGTATCCAAAATCTACATCAGCTCTGAAGAGAATGCTAACACCTGTGTAATTCTAGCTAGCAAGCTGGATCAATCTGGGACTAGTTGTCTAGAGAACAGCCAGTCCTGTGTAGTCAAGTATCTCTCCTGAGAATGTGTATAGTCCTTGAGGTTCTAGCGTACTGTATTTTTTGGTTACATGGATCACTGCTTATTGCTTAGTTAGACCAGCCTGGGAGTTTAGGGAATAGAAACTTCATATGGGGCTCTAACTTTTGGTTCCGTGTCTTAGCCTCCATCTGTTTGGTTGCTGGTGATGTTGTTTAGCTGTTTGTTTGTTTCAGAAGTAAGGCCATAAGAATACCCTTAAGTTTTGTATCCCACTAACATAGATGGTACGTGGATGTTCAGGGTTTATAGCTGTGTTACTGAATTGCGGTTGGGGCAGTGCTTGACAATAAATATTAATGGCGTTATTTTCAGAGTGGGGAGAACAAAGATAATATCAAATAAATTAGCATAGTATTTTTCTCCTGGGGTTTGCTACAGGTATGCTAATGGTTTTAAAGTTTAATTACCTGAAGTATGAAGAGCTGTATTAATAAAAATGTACTGAAATGATATTTCTCTTTCAACAGCAGAGTACTGATCACAGGCGCTGTCTCTTGATAATGTATATGACATGTTCTAAGTTCAGATTTTAAGCAACCTTTTCCATTGATCTGCAAAATAGGCAGATGCTCTGCCTACTAAATGAAGGACTCCTACTTCCACCACAGAAAGCATACTGCCTAAAAGGCATAGCTGCATGAAGTGAGAATGGCTGTAGTTAGTAACCTGATGACAATGATTTGCATAGATCTCCTTCTTCAGGATCTTATTACTTTTAATTTATTTTGATTTGTTGTTCAAATACCTCAAGTTGTAGCTTTTCCACGCAGGCTGAATTTGCAGTATTCCCTGAAAATCAGTACAAATTGATCGCACCAAACTTGGGGGAAAACTAAGGCAAGATAGATGGTGTGAAAAGTGTGTTATACTTCTTAGACTGTATTTAGTGATGTCTAGTATTGAGTTGTTCTGAAAGGCCAGCATTTGTGAGACATTTTGCCTTTCATAATTTCTAACAGGTATGCATGAAATCCTAATATTTCAGCTCAGCAAAAATGTTGGTGTTTTATATCCAGCTGCTCAGTAATTATTATTGGCTAACTGTTCATTATTCAGTTGTGGAAATAACTAATTACAGTGAACCATGTTGTTTTAAATGCTGGATATCACTCATTGTTTTTATATTTTTCCATTATTCTGTGTTTTAAGAACTATTAATGTTTACCCCTAAGAATAAAGCACATTTCTTTGTTAAACCCCCTGTATAAATTTGTGTTTTTCATTAAAAAAAGGCAAAAATAGACAGTTATTTTCCTACTTTCTATAGCAGCTGCTCACTGGTTGAGATACTGTTGCAAATATTTTGGACCTTTCACAACAAACAGGATTGTGACCTTCCCCTGCTCTGGCAAGCTACAAACATCAATGTATAAATATCGAAGGCAGGTTGAGCTGAGGTCTAGTTTTACTAGATGCTTATCTTTGTTTTGTACTCAGAGTAAAACATTGTCATCAAAACAAATTCTTCATGTTGAAACTTGTCTCTTCTTAGCAAATTTTCTGCTTTATTTCAGGAGAAATGACTTTCGCTCTTCATTCTGCCTTTTAGGGGCACCTCCATTCATAGTTTGGCTTCTTTGCTGCCATGAAATGACATTTGTGTACCCACTAATTCAAAGTGACCAGGAGGTTCTAAACTTTCAGTATTTTTTTAATTAAGAAACAATTGGGGTTAGATAGTTTAGAAACAAGGTAAATTCTCCCATTTGGGATTTTTTTTTTAGAACAGAATAGATAGCTGTGTGTTCCTTGGAGAAGTAAATGCAAGTCTGCAGACTCCAAACGTCTCCTCTATTCTGTTAGCGTCATAACTTCTTAGTTTGAGTGTGATTGAAATCTAAATAGGGAAAAATGCCAAGAAGTAATTACTACTGCTATGTAATTTTAAAATTAGTTTAATTTGTTGAAAAAATTGTACTGATTACTGTTTTCAAAGTATTTCGGAAACTCTTAATTCAGCAAAGATGTAACTGTTTTTGGGATTGTACATAGAAATTGTCTTGTGCACTTGCATTGTTGTGTATTTGTTATGCTGACATCTGTGGGTTTTTTCTTGTTTTCATTTATTGCAGATGGAATTTTTTTTGTTAGCGAACTTTTTATCACCATTGATAGTATTGATTGTTTTGTTAAACATTAAGAAATCTTTTTCTTTTTTTTTTCTTTTTCTGGTAAGTGTAGCACTTAAATCACTTCTACTTAGCTAGATAAATGAATCTGAGATACATGGCTTGTGTAACTTAAATATCCAGCGCTACAGCTGTGTTTGCCCTGCTGGCATCATTTCAGGCATAATTTGTTGATAACCATTTTCTCTCTCTCTTTCTCTCTCCTTTTTAAATTATTCTAAAATAAATAGTCTGCCTTCTTGGAATTTTTATCTCCCAAATAAATGGCTTAGTCTGGTTACTCAGCTTCGGTGTATTTTCAACAGAATGAAAAAAAAAATGGCTTTGATAGGGTGTTCTTTGATGTGAACAAATGTCTGAATTTGACCTGTAGATTTTTGTCATTTGTGGATATTAAAGCCTTCTGACCTTTTTATTAGACAGTTTAGATATAAATGCTGTGAAAGTAAACTATTTTAGCTCTTGTCAGGAGCAGGGTTATTTGGTAGTAGGACAGTAATCTTTTCTGTTATTTTTCAAAATACCTTATTGCCTACAGTAAACAAGGCAAGATGCCTCTGATATCCATTCTAGTATCAGTAATACTTGTTTGGCACCTACAGTGCTGTTGGAAGTTTGCTTGGTGCTGGAGAGGTAGAAAACCTGGGTGGAAAGTCTATCAGTCAGAATCAGCTTATTTGAATTAGTTAATGTAGAGTAACATTGTCTGCTTCGTCTGTCTGTGCCATTAAACTGTGGAAGCAAGCACTTTCAGTATGTTGGCTCATTTAGATTCAGGAATAGGTTTAAGTAAATAAGTAAAAATAGAAATAAGTAAAAATAACTTGTGCAGGCCTGAAAAACCTTACTTCAAAATTAGATGTGTCTAACAAGGCTATGAAGTCCTTCGTCAAATCCCAGCCTCTCTTTTCTTTTTCTCTCCAGTAATCCTTTTTAAGTATCAAATTCGGTTAATGAGCGGCTTTTGGAAATAACCATGTAGCTAGCTGAGAAATTAGAAGTTTTCATAATTAGAAAATGAACAGGAAGGAAGATAATTTCTTACATGTGTTTCAGAAAGAGAGATGGCGTTCTTCTTAAAAGAATACTGCTAGGATACACATCGTGATGCTTAAAATGTGGCTTTGTAGAGCACATCTGAAAGAACGTGTTAGTACTCTACTAGAGTAAAGTTTGTGTGTCCAATGACTTTTCCATTAAACACCCATACATGTCGTCTTATTTGCAGAAACACGATCAGGGACAAGTTCTGTTGGATATAGTCTTCAAACATCTCGATTTGACAGAGAGGGATTACTTTGGTTTACAGCTGGCGGATGAACCCACTGATAACCCTGTAAGTCAAATTTATTTTGTAAATCATAACATTAATTTAATATGTGGGAGTTGTGCTTTATTCTTTACAAGATACTTAATTGTAAAATTTTAATTTGTTCCTTTTGGTAGGTCAGATTTTCTACAGGAGCACTATTGATTTTTGATACAATGGATTTGGTGCATGATGTGATGCATTGAAAAGTACTGCATCTTGTGGGATTTTTTTGTGTGATACCCCACACAACTGCTCGCTACGCACTGACTGATACCCAGGCAGGCCCAGAGCAGCACTCCCATCCAACTTCCCTCAGTTTTATGGTTTCTGCATGATGTCATATTGTATGGAATAACCCTTTGGCTGGTTTAGGTCAGCCAGTTCTTCCCCCCCCACCCCCCAGCTCCTTGTGCAACCCTAGCCCACCCAGGACAGGACAGTACAAGAAGTTGAAACATGCTTGGCTCTGTGCAGCACTGCTCAGCAACAAATAAAAGCACCATTGTGTTATCAACATTTTTTTTCCTAAAGCTGAAACATAGCATCGTACCAGACACTAGGAAGGAAAAATCAACTCTCTACACCTGAAACCAGGACAGTAATGCATCAATTTTCATATGTGTTTATTTGATGCACTTGAGAATGGTATTTTCACTGATAATTTGGTAGATGAGAGACATGGTAATAAATAGTATTTTTACAAGAAGGTGGAGCAGGATTAAGAAACTGAATTAGGGAGATATATTGATAGAGAAAAAGAGTGAATTAAGCAGAAAAATAGCAGTATGTGTCATAAAGACAATGGAAGCAGGGTCAAATCAGCTGGCATAAAGAATAAATCAGATGACTTGAATTAATTAAATAGCCGTTGTGAAAACTATCTGACTTAATTAGTAATCAACATTCAAACAACATATTAAAATAGACAAATGTTAAAACTGAAAGAATAGATGATGCCTAGATAGTGAGAAATTGAGAGCTTAATGAACGTTCAAGCTTTTATTACCACAATTAGTGCATTTGGTGGTGCCTCTTGAGTATGTCATTTTTCTGCAGGGCTGGATGAAGTAACACTACTTTACCTCAACCAGGAGTTATGGTCATTGGTACTGCAAAAGGAAATGTGTGTTTTTGTTTTTCTTAAGCTGGTTTATTTTAGTCTGTGACCTGAGGGGAAAAAAATAAATTCACCTTTGCATTCATGTGAATTGCTGTTCGTACTCCCTTGAGCAGCACTTCGGTAAAGAGTTGTTAGCTGTTCTTAAACAAGTAGAAGTCCAAAGTTTACTATTTAAGTGTATCTGCAAGAATGACATTTTGGAATGAAGTTTGAATTGGAGATACGGGACTCCAGAAATGATGGACTGTAGAGGAGCATCACTGTGCTCCTCTATGTGGGTCATTGTAGAGGCAGAATTATTTACAGTGTTGTGCATCCTCTCCAATCGTCATTTGAGTTTGGTTGGTATCACCAAAAACTAAATGCTGCAAGTCACAAGTGGAGAGTAAAATCATGAGATTGTGCTCATTAAATAATTCCTTACAGGAATATTGCTTGCTTTGTTGCATCTAGTTACTAGATTGAATGATCACCATTAGTTGGAATAAGAAATAAGTTTTTTTCTAAAGTTCAGGCCTATTAAAAGAGGGAGCGTTTTGGTTGTCCTGTTTTCTTTTCTAGCCTGGGTATTTTGTAGGTGTTTAGATCATGATTCCATTTTCCACGATACCATTTACTGCATGATAAGGGCTGTCAGTTCACCACCATGACAGATAAATGAAGGGGACTCTTGAAAAATGAGCATTTGCTACAAGTGTTCTATAGTCCTTAATTCAGTAAACTGAGTCTCTGATTTACAGGATAGTAAAGAAGGACATAGCAGAGGTGATTCTCTGGCAATTGAAAGAGAATCTGAGAGTCAGATCTGGGATCACTTGATGGATTGCAGTTAGAAGAACCTGAACTGGTTTAAGCAAATTAACTTCACATAAGGATAAATGAGCCTCACAGCTTTTTCCTTTCAGTTAGCTAACCTTAGATGATCAGTTTAAAGTATTGCTAAAATAGTTAAACACATGGAGATTGAGATGTAGCCTCTGTTGGGCACAAGTGATGGTCATACTCTAGTACCCTGTTGCGGTAGTGACAGACAGACACCAGGACAGTAGAGTTAAAATCAGGCAAAAAGAAGCAACTGCTCATGTTGGTATCTTTCGGAGTCTTGTTACAGACTGTGGTATGCCAGCAGGATATTTTTGCTTAAAAAGCAAACAAGCAAACAGAAAACCTAATAAATAAATAAATAAAAAATTAAAAGGCAACAGTTTCTTGATGCGTAAGACTGTAACATATAATTTTTGATTTATCTGATTCTTGTATTATAATTCATCTTTCCAGAGGTGGTTGGATCCAAACAAACCTATCAGGAAACAATTAAAAAGTGAGTATGTATATGCATTTGGTCAATTCATGCATTATTGTTATTCTGCTTTACCAAGGTACCCTGATTAATTAGAAACACTTCTCTTGACCATAGGAGGATCTCCTCACAGTTTGAACTTGAGAGTTAAGTTTTTTGTAAGTGACCCAAACAAGCTCCAAGAAGAATATACAAGGTAAGTCTAGTTAATTTATCAGTAGAAGATTTTAGTAGAAGGCTTATGTGTTAAGGAGAAACAGGCTTTTTTTTTTTTTTAAGATATAACATGTAAATTTTTTTGAATAATTTTTGTGTGGCTTCCAATTTTTACCTGAGAAGTGCAGGCAAAAAATATGCATTCCATATAACAAAAACCCTTCATGAAAAAATATACAAATATATGTGCAAAGTGAAATAACTACATAAAGAAAATACTACCAAGTAGAAACAGAAAAACAGCAGAAAAGAAAAAGGAAGATATTTAGTCATTGCTCATCAGTGAATATAAACTTATTTCTATGCACTCCTGTGTGATCTGAAAAAAAAGAATCCTGAGCTTTCTGCATTTTTAAATGATCTGTTTCTTCCTGCCACTGTATCTCTGTATGATTGCAGTCCTTGAAACATTGTAAGCTTATTTTGCTAGCAATGTGTTGAAGCTTGTTGAAGAAAATGCTCAATGTGGACCAAGTCAGGAGGTCAGTGAGTTGTGATTAGCTCTTGAAGAAATGCCTCCGATTTTTTTCTAGTCCTCCTAAATAGCATGATTGGACAGATTGTAATTTTTGGATGTCAGCCATCCTGAAAACAGGTCAACCCCATAAATACAGATCGAAGTTATTAAAGATAGCTTTAGAAATTCTGAGCAGCAAAAATAAATATCTGAGTCCATATTTGTTTATAACTTCTGATTTGTCAAATTTTGGACAAAAATGTACAAACAGTCACAATTTACTAAAACAAATCCCAGAAATCCTCCATCAGTCTTTATTTTATGGAAATATTTACTGAGGATTTGGTGTTAGAATAACAAAACGGCGTGATGTTTGAATTAAAGGACAGTGTAAGATACTCCTAAGGAGATGGAAATGACAGTGAATGTGATGTATATGAACAAAAAAGCCAACTGTTTACTTAAATATTGTGCTGTAAATACAGCACTATAAATACAGCAGCCGTTTAGAGCCAAGCAATGTATGATTGCTGTATCTAGGTCAACTCTGCCTTTTTTTCTAATAAGGGTAATTGCCCTTGAGAAAACTCATTTGTGTTTGGAATTATTGTAAAGAGAATGTTGTTATCTGCGGGGTTTCTGTAGTGAAGTTAGGACGCCTTGTCACTACCGTGTGGTCCTTTCACATAATCAGCATTTCCCCTCTTAGAGCAAAGCCAACCTACAAAAACAAAGCAAGCAAACAAAGCTGATATTTTTCACTGTTTCCATTCAAGATGAGACTTTTTTAAGACCCTCAGCTTTTATAAATTTCATGAAGACACGGGGGTGAGTCAATATGCGTGTCAGTGTGAATCAGGTGGAAAGGTTTGATACAAGCTTGTGTCTTTAAATTAGACCTCTGAGAATTCATAAGAGGGGGAGGCAGCTTATGAACGCCCTGGGTCGAGAAAAGGTCAGTGGGAGCTCAGCTTGTGCTGGAGGGACAAAGCTCATTGCAGAAGGGGGTGTTTATTAACACTGACTCCAGTTAACAATAATTCTATCCTACCTTTTTCCTATATGTAAAGTAGAAGAAAACATTGTAAATGCAATACGATCTTCACAGTGTTGGTTTTCAGATATACGTTAATAAAGCTTCTATTGATTTTCCATTTCACTTAATAATATGTGAGGCTTTTGTGTTGGAGCTGCAGTGGTTAGCTAACAAGTAATTAACTTCTCTGTTTACCAGAAACAGTGGACCGAAATTGAACTCTGCTTAGTGTACCTTAATGATTAAGTCTCCTGAGTATTATGGAGTGTTTCTATTACAACATTTCACGAAAGTAAGAAATAAAGACAAGAAGCAAAGGTGCATCTGCACATGCAGAATTTTGTTCCCTATGTTCTTACAGCAGTAGATGTTGGCAGTAGGAAACTGATTTACATTTTTGTCATTTTGTCTTTTTATAATGAATGAGCATGACTGGCCAAAGTTTCAAAGCAGAACTGCAAGAGGAAAAGTAACTGATTTCTTTGATAATAAAGCTGGGTGTTCCAAAATCGAATTGATTTATAAGAAGGAATTATGTTAATGATTTCCACTTATTTTATTTTATTTATTTATTTATCTTAATTAAAGGCATCAGAGCCTAAAATGTTTAAGACTGCTTTACTGCCATGTTACTGAGGAAGGTTTTAGTGGAAATTTAAGCTTGTGCTAACATCTTGCCATCTCAGTAAGTGTTACCCAGTTCAGTCTGTTTCAGCTGTGGTTTGTAGCAGGTGTAGTTTGCCTCTTGTTATAAATATTTATACTGTGGAATTCTCCGAAAGCTTTGAGTGAAGTATGAGGGAACTGAATTGAACTGAATGAACAAAAGATTAATTCTGAAGTTAACAAAGCATTTGGGTCTTGCCGGGGAATCGTTAGACAGAAATCTGTTTGATCTTTCAGGTTTGTTTGGATATATATATATTTAATTTACAGTGTTTCTGCTGCTACTGGTTGAAAAACAGTTCTTGATTTGAAGTGTTAGTCTATTTCTTTGGCTGTTTTCATCTTCTTCCTTGCTTTGAAAGAGTGGGCATGTGAAGAGTAGAACTAAAACAAGCTTTCTCACATCATAACTTAAAGAAAAGTTCAGAACAGAAGTTCAAGGGAAGTCAGACTGTCAAAAGGCTTTTATCGTAGTAGATCCACAACTGCTAATTTAGAATGGAATGCCAAAAAAGTTGTAAAACGGAGAGTACTTATTTTAGTTCAAATGAAAACAAAGTAATGTCAAATGCTCAGTGAGAATAAACTAATTCTTTCTGTCTACCTGGAGTACAACTCATCATGCTACCTGCACGCATAGAAACCATCTTCCCCTTTTGGCTTGCATATTGAGTAGTTGTGTTCTCATTCACTGAACTGAACATAAATACTGGGAAACAAAATATGTAGGAAATGAATTTTACAGCATACAGGTGAAATACGGTTTATAATTTCATTAGAGTGAATATTGTTCAGTTTATGAAGTTGTTATTTCACTAATCACTGTTTGGTTTCTTTGCCATATGAGTTTAAGAAACAGCATGTCAAATACAAGTTTTAAGCTTTGCACTAACTGGAGATGCATTAAATTGATGAAAAATAATTAAATGTTTTTTAATAATATCTTTTTTTTTTTTTTAAATTAAGGTACCAGTATTTTTTACAGATTAAACAGGACATTCTTACTGGAAGGTAAGACATTTTTGTTCCATTAAACATTATATGCAACTTGAGAAAAAGGTGTTGTCTTGATCATGAAGAATTATGCTTGCAAAAATGAAAGTATTTTAATAATTATGCAAAAATAAACAATAATAATTCTGTCCAACTTGTGCATGAGTACATTACAAAACAGTAGGCTTTTCAAAATCATTTCATGTAAAATATGTAATTCTACTTGTTTTTCGTCTAAAAATAAAACAGATTGCCCTGTCCATATAATACTGCTGCTCTTCTGGCTTCCTATGCTGTTCAGTGTAAGTACTGCTAGTATTCATATTCATTGTAAGTACTGCTATGTTTGAAAATGCAGCTGTATCTAGTTTTGCTTCTACAGAATCTAGTTCACATTTGTATAATACTGTGTATGAGATGTTTGTGGACATGAGGTGCCTGTAATCATTGTTCAAACCTGGTGGTGGTTGGTTTTATTTTTTTCTCCCGGCACACTTTGTTAAATTAGGTATAGAAAAAATACTGGCAAATGTATTTTCCTTCTTTAAACCCCTGCAGTTTGAAAAATAAAATAAGAACCCCTTGTTTTTGTCTGCATTCCAAAGTGTGATTACATGTTATTTTTTCACGAAGTGGAAAGGGTAACACTAAGGCAGTTTTTAGACACATGCACGTTTTCAACATACAGTACAGTAGGCATCCAAATGGGTGTGAAATAGTAAGTTCTAGTCATACGTTGCCAAGCAGTTCCATACCAGTGTTGCCAATTTTATGCCCTTCAGTGTGTAATGTTTCTTCCTTTCTCCTTATTTTTCTTTTGTGAAACCTGAACTCTTCAATGGAGGAAGTCATAGAAGTTCAGTACAGAAGTTTTGCAAATAGTGATGGTCAGAAAAAAAGGAAAAAGCAAACAAATTTGTATAAAACATCAAACTTCAGGTGCTGAACGTATTTAGCGTAAGAGCTGTCAGAAACAAAAGTTGAAGTCATGGCTTCGGGTTTTGTCTTGGAAAAGATTAGGTATTTGATAGTGAAGCAGACCATATGTAAAGTTTTGTAACAGTTAAGCTTGTAAGAATGCAGTATTTTCATTTTTAAAACAACGTAGTGGGCATGCATTGAGCATTGTGGTTAGACTTGTTGTGTGAGATGTTACTGTCCTTAAGTTCTTCACCCTGCAGATCTGTCTTTGTATGCTCATTGCTAATTACCTTTGGATTCAGGTCCTGAAATTCTTCATGAATAAGTAGGTCGCTCCAAAAGTAGTGCTTCCTATTTATTTCTATGGAAACCAACTGGTAGAGCACAATAATGTTATTTGAAAGAGCAATTTCTCATCTGCAGAACAATATTTTTTCAATACGGTCACTACAATTAGCTATGCATTTTCATAAGTAATGCAAGAGCCTGCATGCTGCACTCATCAAAATCTGCACCTATGGAGGTGACCCATTGTTGCTGTTGTCACTGCTGAAACACACCTCCTGCTGCCTCTCTTTGCTCATACCCGCTGTTTCCATGGGCATTCAAGAGGTGATGAATGTCAGTGGGTGACATTTTTTTTGTGTGAAGAAATTCAGTTCTACCTCTTTGCTTCATTTGCACTTCCATGTCAGTGCCATTTTGTCAGGCTGCCCCTCTGCTGCCATCTGGCACACAGCAACAGCATGTAATGGAATACTGACAGGAAGGTTCAACCTCTAACTGCCATACCACCAACATCCACCTCTGATGTTATGGGCCAACGTAATAAAATAGGAGGCATTCTTTTGGAGCCACCCTCGTAAATAGCAACCCCAGAACTCAGACAGCCCTGTATTTGTAGTCTGTTTTAGCAAGAATTGCACTCTGTTATAAAACCTGGTTGCATTTTCCAGGCTTTAACTAACCTTAAATAAGATCTGTCTCTTGTGCTGCAAGTGCCCCAGATGCCTTTTCTGCCTTCACTTCCCTTGCTTACCCTCTCATTCCCTGTGTACCTTCATCCACCCTACAGTCGTTTCTTCCATGCCCTAAAGAAGCGTCTGTAGACCTTCCCAGAACCCCGCACCATGCTACCTTGCTATGAACTTTCCAATTCTCACACGTTATGTTACTTAGTACTGTAAATCTCTTAGATGCATTGCAGATATTTAAAACTGCACTGTTTTGGGGTTACAGCTAAAAAGCCTGAATGCTTGTATTCGTAGCAAATTCTTTGGTTATTTTTTGTTTTATTTATTCTGACACGTTATGTTACTTTGGATTTTTTTTTTTTAATGATTTTGAGAAAGTATCAGAAGTTACGAAAATGCACTTTTTAGTAGTTTCATGTAAGCAGTGTAGGTGTATGTATGCATACTTCTGCACGTATGCATTTGTGGACAAGAACAGTTTTCTAATGCTTATGAATGTATCTTGGCGCAGAATGAACTGGTTGTTTTTTGCAGGTCTTGCAAAGTAAAGAAATAACAGTTGTAGTGCTTAAATATTGAAATTGTATGTAAGTAAGCAAGGGTTTAAAAAAAAAAAAAAAGAAAAGAGGGAGAACAAGCTGGAGTACCTTGATGCATATTATTTAGTGCTAGTTGTTAGGAGGGCTTTTATGAATTAATTTGTGTATTAGAACTTAAACAGTTAATGTACTTCCTTCATAAACACCCACTAAAAGCTCACAGTGATTTCCACAGTACTTGCTGAGAATGTGGTGGTTTATTCAAAAGGGAAAAGGGGAATTCAAATGTCACTACTTCTGTTTGTCTGATCTGCTGTAGATCATGATGTATGGTATCAGACTCGTGTGAATTTGAATGTGTTGCACAGTGCCAACTAATCACTGATAAACAATAACCTCTCTTCTTAATATTTTAGCTGAGCTGGGAGACTACAACCATTCAGAAAACCTGCCAGGCTACCTCTCAGACTATTCTTTCATCCCTGGCCAGCCTCAAGACTTTGAAAAAGAGATAGCAAAGCTACATCAGCAGCACATGTAAGGATTTACATTGACTGACTTTGTCAAATCCTGATTGCTGGTGCAGTCCTATTGTATAAAAACTGAGTATTTTGTCTTAAAGTTTTCTGTTGAGAAATGATGTATGTGTAAATGTGTTTTTTTGGTTGTTTTTTTTTGGTAGAATATCTGTGTAAGTACAATTGATGTTAGAATGAGAGGAAATGTTGGTGAATTAATGAACTTGATAAAGGTGTGCTGAAAATAGTGCTTGTGTTTGTTAGGTACTATATGAACTTAAGAGGATATTAGTTAATTTGCTTCATTCCTTGACAATACATAAAGGCCTTGTTTTCATGGTGCTTTTACCAGAAGACAAGAGTCACTTTAGGTGTAACAAAGTCCTTTTCTTTGATATCTGGTCTTTCCTGTTTGCAGTTATTTGGTCTCTCATTAAAGAGGAAAAGGTGATGAAGCAATGGAAGCTTGTTTTTTTTTTTTTTTTTTTTTTTTTTGCAATGTGTAATATTAAGTAAATGTTATTCATTGATAGCTCCCTGACATTTTAGAACTTCAATACTGCGTTGTTAGAGTAAAATTTAACAAAACATAGGCTGAATTTGTGATGACATTTGTACACTTCGGTCAGTGTCTTAGGAAATCCACTTAAGTAGGGTAAATAAAATTAGAGTGAGTTGGTAATTTAAACTTTGAGGGTCTTGGAGAGAGATTGCTATTATGAATAGAAAATGCAGTATTTCAGAAGTAATTTCCAGTTTTCACAGCTTCAAAGCCATTTAAATGTTGCAATACATTAGAAATAGGAAAAAAAAAGTGCGTTTGCAAGCAGTTGTTTGTTTCAAGACTGTGTAAGCACAATATAAAATTTTTGAATGAGGGTGTTTATGTGAGAAAGGAAATTGAGATTTCAGGGTGAGGGAAGGAGGAAAGGTCAATGCAGATTTTCTCTTTGAGCTCAGTAAAGAGACTATTGAGGAACTGCATCTGAATGTTTCTTATATAGCTTCTTTCTTTCAGAGGGTTGTCTCCTGCAGAAGCAGAGTTCAATTATCTCAATACAGCACGTACCTTAGAACTCTATGGAGTTGAATTGCACTATGCAAGGGTAAGTTTGGATGAACTAATATTTTAATGTAAAAGTGGATTCCTCTGATATTTGTGGGAAACTAAATTTTTTTGTTGTTATTGTGAGCCTTTCTCGTCACTTTTTTCAGGAGAAAAGGTAGAAAGTAATAAGTTTATCTTAAGCTGCCTAAATGCAATTTACCAGTATCAAAGGTCACTATTTTACTCAATCATCTTAAAGGTCTTTTCCAACGTAAACAATTTGATTATTCTATTTGCTTGCTTTAATTTCTGCGTTTATGTGTGCTAGTCGGGTTCAGCCTTATTGGCCTGAATGTCAGTTTGGCTGACTACTGCTGAAAAAGAAAATTGTCAATGTTGAATGAATTTTTGATACTTAAGGATCTGTTTTCTTTTAAACGTATTTTATTTGGTTCAGATTAGAACTATTGTGTAAGGTGAACACACGATGGTTTGATGAAATATGTAGTGTATGGTGACTATAGTGTGAAAATAAATACACAACCTTCTACTATAAACTCAGATATAGGTTAAAATCATGAACGCTGTAGATTTTGAAAAGAGAGTTTCTAAATGAAAAGTTCTGATCATGAAGAGTTATTAAGCATGTATGGAAATCTAGCATTTTACTTCTCCCTGGTAAGTAAAGTGAAATACTTTAATAAAGCAGGTAGCTTGAGGTCTTGACTCAACTCGTCATTACAGTGCTACCGTTTCTTCAAAGATTGACTGTAATTATTTTTAGCAAGACATTTCTGTTTCTAATATTTCTGTTCTACTCCCTAATGTTAAAGAAACGTGCAACAGAATTTTAGAAGTACCCTGCTTCGCTACTATGTCTATTCTCCTATTTTTCCTCAAGAATCAAGAGGTCTGTAGCAGATGTTTGATAGGAGTGCATAAACATTTCAGGAAAACTGTGCTATTTAAACGTGCTTACAGTATTATTTGTTTTAGAATCTCTCCTCTCTGTGTTCTGAGATTGCAATTTCCTTTCAGGTAGGAATTTAAGTCGCTGGTTGCTTTTAGTGTAGCATACGCTGAGGCAGTGTTGTTATTCATAATAAACTGCTAGAATATTCTGTTTGCTTGAATATCATGGAAGAGCTAATTAGTTAGCTACCATAGAATTTAATTTTCTAAATGATTCAGAGCAAACATGTAGTCCTCTCCGAAACAGGGGAGGAAAAAGTGAATTCCTGTTTGTCTTGCTAAAACATGTTTCCTTCCATGTAAATTGAGTTCTAATTTGCTATTGTTTGTGTGTTAGGAGGAAGATTGGTGAGCTTCCAAGATATTTATATTGTTTTTTACTTCATTGTCTCTTTTCTTTTTTGAAGGATCAGAGTAACAATGAAATAATGATTGGAGTGATGTCAGGTGGAATACTGATCTTTAAGAACAGAGTACGAATTAACACCTTCCCATGGTAAGGACAGCTGCTAAGGCTAATCATTTTGTTTGGTATTTCAGAACAAATTTTCTACTATTACTAGTGTTATATACTTTAAAAAAAAAAAAAAAAGGCTAAAATTTTAGTATGTAAAGTTGAAATGATTTACCTTGTACCAGGTAATGGATAGTTTTATGAAGGGTTTTTGTCCTGTTCTGGATGCTGTGCTGTTAAGTGATTGTGGTGTAAAATACAATTAATTTCAATATAATTTTTCTTCAGGAACCTGTAAGCATACTTTGTGTAATTAACTGTTTAGCAAAGGCTAGCATTCTGGAAATACTGATTTTATTCTAGCTCAGTCTTTATAGGGACCACTAAACTTAAAAATATTAAATACAAAAATAATTCCTGTCATCTTTTTTTGTAATTTAATTGTACTTTGTGTTAAATTTAGGCATAGCACTTGAGGATAAGTGAGGTGTAGTATTCAGTGATATTGTCATCTCTTCATCTGTAGATAGCTGTTTTCATGATGAAGATAAAAAAAAGTGCATTTATTGAAGAAAAGGTTGTCGTTAATTTCTCCTCTTAACTAAAATAGATTGTAAAGCTGTTCTGTTAAGTAATCATGGAAATGCCCTTGATAATCTTATTGTTCTGGTAATCATCAGATTTTCTTTAATTGGGATTATCTTTTTACCTACTCATGTCAGAGGGGGAAAAGTCTAAGAGAAATCCTGTTTTGTTGCATCATTCTGATGCTGTACACAACTATGTCACCTTCACCAAAGCTTTTTTGTGCTACTGTGAAGTAGTTTTCTTTGGTTTCCTTTGTATTCTTCAAATCCACTCCTTAAGTCATTCTTACTACATACTTTGTGTATACTATAATAAAGTTCTGAGTGGGCAAAGTCATCCATCTAAAATTATTGTAACAGACATTAAGTTACCAGGCACAACAAGCTTTTCACATTAGAAAAATGCTGACTTTGACATTTTTGTTGGCTGCTGATTTGTGTGCTTGGGCAATACAGTATTGAAATTCTCTGAAGTTCATCTTCATATAAATGGATTAAATTCATTACCTCAACTGAAACTGGAAGAACTACTTTTCTGAGCTCCAACAGATACAGGTAGCTGAAGTTCTTGGGGTTTTGTTGTTTTTTGTTAGTTATAGGGTGAAATCAACTGTGTGTAATCAGTGACCTGTTTTTGCTTCAGTATGGTCTCTTTCACTTGGTGAGATTCAAGATGTTAATGACATCTTTCCTTCAACCCACTGAATTTGAGACATTTTAGTTCACATTGCAAAGCTTAATCCCTAGTTTTGTTGTAGGATGTTATATAATTTGTGGTTTACCATGTTGAGAAGTATGAATGATCAAATTGGAGCAGATTTTCGCAGAGACATGACAAAAACCTATCTATCGCTATGACAAAAACCTTATCTACACCCAGATGAGATTGAACACACAAACATACTGCCTGGAAGCATTTAAAGAAAAGCAAGCCTGAGGCAAACACAGAACATCTAAATTTTCGGTCTTCATGGTTAGTCTGGTAAATGAAAACTTGATCTTGCAATTGCAAGTCTGAAACTACTGCAATATTCAGGCCTACCTTTCTAACAGCTACTCACTCTAAGAAAGAAACCCTTCATCTCCAAGAGTTTTGAAACATTAGAACCACTTCTGGATTAGAGCTGGTTAATAAATATAGTTCTGTAATAATCAGGATGGTTTTAATTCAGGCTGCTTTTACTACTGTTTTTTTTTTTTTTTTCTTCTGTTTGTTTGTTCGTTGTTTTTTTGGTATTGTTTTGGTGTTTTTTTTTTTTCTTGGAGAAAACATTAATAGAAATACATTCTATAAAGCAGCGGTAAATTGCTGGGTACGTACAGTGTAAGTCATAATTAAGCTGCAAGTCCATACTGGAAGTTAGAGGTTTCTGTGAATTCTGTTTCATATCATTTGCGTGCCAGGGATGCTGATCTAAATTCTTACTGTGGTTTGTATGTGTGTATAATTACCTAAACAGTTCTTCTTTGTATTCAACCGTATCAGCTGACATCAGGGTTATTAATTTCTTCCTGTGAAGACTGTAGTACCACAATAATTGGTCTTTACAAAATAACTTAAAACAACAACTGCAAACGAAGAACCCCACCCCCACTCTGTGCGCACACACACAGTTTCCTCCAACCATAGCCTTTCTTTGGCTAAGAGTAAAGCAGTAGACCTGTGTCGTTCTTCTTTTATCCTTAGTCCTACAGCTGTTCCAGTGACATCAGATCTGACACTGTTTTTCTGCTTGCTCCTGCGTAACTGGACCTGTGCAAGATGTCTTTTCAGTGCTTGGCAATTATATGGCTACAAGTGAATGTTTAGATATCCCATTTGCAGTACTCCTGTGCTGCTGTTGAGACATGTGACAGGATAGACCTGCATGCATGTGGGGAGAAGTAGATGTAGAAATAGATTCACCTGTAATCAAGTAAAATGTCCTTTGCCACTTACCTTAATTGGGTTGAAATTTTTGTCAAAATTATGTAATGCAGTCTCTGTTATCAGAGATCATAGGGAGAGGAGGGAAGAGGATGAAGACTAGGCAGGCTCAAGGCAAAATGCAGAGTGTATCTTTTATGTAGTGCATCCTAATTACTTTTCCTGTATTAGATGTAGTATCTGTTTTCCACAGGCTGCACTACCTGTCACAGAGACCTGGGAATCAGTGGGATCTGATCCTTTGATTCTTGAAGACCAAGGGACAAAAGCATAGAGTACCTGAGCACGTCATTTGTCACTGGATCACCTTCTCAAGAGCGGAGACGCACTTTCCTTTGCCTTTCTTTTACTGTTGATGTTCCCTGGAAAGCTTTGCCTTTCACAAGGTTACCAGTTGAGCTATGGTAGTAGTACTAGTGGTAGCTAGGTAGTATTTCTGTATTCCTTCTTGGTAGCCTGATCCTGCTTCTACCTCCTGCATATTTCCCATTTGTTGGAACTCAGTCAGAAGTTCCATGTTTGTCCAAGCTGGTCTCCTTCCATGTTGGCCTGCTTTATGTAGCACATTAAGATTATTCTGAATTGGGATTGTCCTTGAAGATTGACCACCACTCCTCAGTTGCCAGGCCCTGCAAAGTTTATCCAAAGGATTTTGTGTACCAGAGTTCTGAGCAGACCGAAGTTTCTTCTCCCTGGGTTGTCGAGTTTGCGAGTCTGCCGCTTTCTCTCCTCAGTTTCCTCAGGATCATTAAATCTACCATCTCACAACTGCTGGAGCCAAATGTGCCCTTTACTACTAAATCTGTACAATCTTTCCATGTTTGTGAGTGGTGCTACCAAGAGCATCTTTCCTAACTGGTCAGCGCAAAACCTGTGTAATTGAAATCTTGGTCAAGTCTGCTGGATTGCTCACATTCTGCATTGTCATCCTCTCAGCAAAGTTTGGAAGTGGTAAAGTCGTCAGTGAGCACCACAGCTTTCCACATGTTTGAGTACAGGTTTCACATTAGGTTAGGACTTGTAAATATCTCTTTGTTTACGAAGATTCATTATATGGTTTAGAATGTCTGAGATGATTGGAGTCTGGAAAATCATACCAGGAAAATATTACAGATGCCTGTTCTTAACCTTTACGTTGGATATGCATCACTGGCAACAGAAAATGGAGGCTTAGATAGATGCATCTTTTGCTTTAGCCAAGTCTGGATTTTCTTAATGCCTAGCAGGTTATTAGCAGTGTATATGGACTCTTACTGCTGTATTTTTTCAGAAATAGATGAAGTTCGGGTGGCTCCTATGGCTTGAGTTAGACCTTACTGGCTAATGGAACAGTTTTGAGTCTCTTCTGTTGAGTGGTTTCAGGCTTAATTGACCCCTGGCTTTGCTCTGCCTAAATTATGGGGTAGGATTAAAAAAAGTGTGTCTAACTTTCATCTTGATTCTCCCTCAGTCATCAAAGGAAGTCATTTCTTTAACAGAAGGGGAATAGAGTTAAAGCTAGTAAAATGGTTTTATAAATTGAGTAATTTGGATTTTTTTTTGAAGACTTTCTGTTAGCATGTTAAACAAATCTGGTGTTTTGTAGAGCATGTGCAGGTATTATTAGAAAAGACATGCATTTAAATGATCTTTTAATAGTAGTGTACCTCAAAATTTTAGAAAACGGATTATGATAGACTTCTGGTTCAGTTAGACTACTTAAGTTGCAGTTAACTTTTTTTTTTTGTTTCCACAAATGGATTACTATAAGTAGTAGTGAATATCCCATTAGTACATCTTGGACTTCTCCCTAAATATTCTTACACAATTGTTTGTTATAGGAGATGCTAAGGTAACTGCTGTGTTGCCAATGAAGTAGATAGATAATTTTGTGGATCTTTACATACTTTGTGGATCTAATTCTTGATCAGCTTTTCAACAGCAGCAAATCAGTAACCTAACAAAGCCACAACTAGTTCTCTTCCTAATTACAAAACCAGGAATGAAAAAAGATTTATGTAAGCATTATTTAACAACTGATATTCATAGACTCTCCCCACCACTTCATTACTGTTGGGAGAATTTCTCTTCACAAATCAAGGATATCCAGGTTTGGTTCCTGCTGCAAATACTGTTCCAGAGAAAATGTCTCCATTTAATTTGGTTAAGAAGATAATTTGTATTGGATATAAATATATGGTTGTGTGTGTGTGTGTGTGTGTGTGTATATCCATCCATCCAACAGAAGTGTTTGTTAATACTTTTGCTCCTTATCTTTCCAAGTGTTAGAGGGTTTTTTTTTCAACAAGGTGATTAATATGCAAGCAGTAATTTCAGTCATTTTTGAGGTTCCTGTGTATTCTTAATGAGTCAGTTAATCTCAAAAACTGTGGTATTATCTTTGCTGTCACAATTTGTCTTGCCTTGGTAGCTTTAGTAAGCCAATACAGTAACTTGAAATAGTGGGACCGTAAGAGATGACAGTTCAGATTAGTGACAGAGTTCTCTATAAACAGGCAGTGTAAGAGATTAATTGTAACCCCTGAGGAGTTTGCTTTATAATTTACCAAAAGTTAACTCTTATTGAGATTTCCTTTGAGCTTCATTAAAATCGGTAGTGAAATCATGTTTGTGTGAGATAACACTTGAATTTGGCATTCTGTATTTTTTTTTAGTATCACATAGATTTTCCTTCTTGTGTTCACGGAGTTTGCTGTGGTTTTTCACGTTAGTTACTTTTGTGATAGAAATATCACTTGTCTTGTTCCTATTTAGCACAACTATCATTTAACTGAACATCTCAAATTGTCTGGAATTGGTGTAGTGTCTTGTATGCCTTATAGATAACCTGCAAGATAAAGGTGTCTGTAGGCTGTTTTTTTCCCATGATGTGATGTTTTAAATGACTTTTCCTGCTTGAAATGTGGAGGGTTTTTCACATTATTTACTCCCTCTCTTTTTTTTTTTTTTTTTTTTTTTTTAACTTTATTTATAAATATCAATGTTATATGTAAGTGTTAATCTCCACACTTATTGGCTCAGATTTTGCTATTTGAAAACTTCTGGTAATACCTAGAGTTGAGTAAGAGCATAGTGAATGTCTTTTGGGAATTGTGTGGAGGTGAAAGTGTTTCTTAGATAGTCTAGGGGATAATGAAAGCAGTCTCAAAAGAGAAGGCTTCAGATTAGGATGAATTCAGAATACGATAGGTCCTTGAATTTGGATCTGAGAATATAGGTAATTTAGCAGCAGCCCTAACTTAGGATAGAAACAAGTGAATTTCATTGGTCATATATACATAATTTACAGATTTTATATAAAACAGATTGTATAATTTAATCTCTATATTATTTTTTATCTATATAAATGAAATCCATGCTCTAAAAAGTGTATTTTCATAGAAATATTTAAGTTATGGACAATGGTTATACTAAGTGTTTAAATGGTCTGGTTTTATTTTTCATTTAGGTTGAAGATTGTAAAAATTTCTTTTAAATGCAAACAGTTTTTTGTTCAACTTAGGAAAGAATTGGTGAGTACTATTTTAAATTTGATCTAAAAAATGAGTAACGAGGCTTCTCTGTACTAAATGTCTGCATTATACTTTAATACCACATTGTTTCTTGTCTTAAGTCCAGTTTCATCAATTTTCTGTTTATTTCAGTTGCCAAACAGTCATTGCAATGTTTAATAAGACTTATTGCATTTGATCTACCTTATACAAAAAAGACTTTTAGTTTTATGTATGTATGCAGGAAATAAAAATGGATTATATAATGTAAATATTGAAGGTTGAAAGTAAATCAATATTAAATTTAAATTTCAGAAGAAACCAAGTTAAAATGAAAAGTAATGCTTAATGCTGATTCACTTGCATATGTGCTCTGATTAAAATACGCTGGTAGGTATTATTCAGATCTAGTAATACAAAGTGGCTTTTACTTAAGCAGAAGAGATAAGAATGCCTTTGCGGTTTTGAAGTACCTAGGGTAGTTGGTTTATGCATACTTCTGTATTTCTTGGAAGAAAACTGAGGCTTTACATGAAAAATAAATATACTTTTTCTCTTGTGATATTTGTTTCCTACTCTGTGAAGCACCATAGGACTAGTGAGCAGTTAATTCAGCAAGAAATTGATTGTTTCATGCCTCCAAGAGATAGGAATCTAAACCCTTACAGACTTGGAAAAGAATTAATTAAAATACGGGTATGTGATTAACTCATTAGATTAGTTAAAAGGTTTTGTGCAGTCCTTACTTACAGCTGAAAGGATTTAAAGACCTAAGTATAGAGTAACTAACCAGAGGAAAAAAAAAAAAGATATATTTTAGACAGAAATACATTCTAAATATTATAGAACTACTCCAGATTCAGAGACAAATATGTAGGAGGGAACTCCTGTTACGTCAGAACAGGCCAGTGGTTTGTGACCAGCAACAGCAATTTGAGCTGCTCATCTTAACAGCAGGAGGCCCAGGAGTTTGAAGTTCTCACAGATGGAACTGCCTGACACAGATCTGCTGTGTTAGCTGATGGGAGGAGGTTGACGTTTCTGCTTAGAGCAGCATGAGTACGCTGTCAGTTTAGAAAGGGGAGGTTAAAACTGAACAAGGATTTTGGAGAAATTGTGTGGGAAGAAATGAACTTTGGCTATTACGTGAAATGCACAAATTTACCTATGATACAGGCAGAAAAATGGTAATAAGTATTGTATTTTCTGTTATTTTTTAATATCCCACATATTACTTGGACCAGGGTGGAATTGATATATGAACTAATATTATGTCTCCTCTGAGATGACTTATCTAAGGCAACAAATTAAGAAGACTCATTCTGTTTTTCTTTAAGCTCTTATGTATCAGATGAAAACTGACAGCAAGAACTTCATTTTCATTTATTTCAAGTCATGAATACCTTAAGATCAAAGCAGAAATTTGGCTTCCAAAGAAGGCATACTTTAACTTTTTAATCAAATCTAATATTAAAATTGTTATTTCCAAAGTTATTTTCCCTGGGCAGAATCTTTGGAAGAGATTCATCTCGCCTACATTCGGTGTCAGTGAAGTTTTATGATATTTTCTGTTTCACGATGATGAATGAACCAATTGCTATTTAATCAGCTACTCACTAGACTTCCTCTGTGTAACCAAGACACTTGCAAAGGCTGATACTTTTTGCATAAATTGGAAGTGTGTTTTAGAGTAAGTTCTCTGGTATATGCTTGCTTTTAGTTTCCTTAACAATAGCAGGAACCTAAGTGGCTTCTTTTCGGTAGCAGAAGCCAGGTGAAATGACTTTTGTTTGCACATTCCATATGTGAAATATCTCTAGACTAGTTCTTTGAGTGTATATTGAAAAGCATAGTTATACAATATGGTAGTGAAAATGTATTCATGGTATGTTGATGTGTTTCGAAGTGTAAATACATAAGGAATTTTACAGCTGAATGCCCATATTTTTTTCTAATGGAAAGCTGAGATACTCTAGTATATTAAAGTGGTGAACCTGGGAGAGAAATTTCACAGTATTTCTTCCAGACTCTCTCGTGCACTTTTTTAAGTGGTCCAAAACAGATATTTTTCAAATACTGCTAATGAATATTGAGAGCTTTTAATTGCAGTTGTCCTTAAAAATGCAAGTGCCTTATCTTTCAATCTCCTATTAAATTCATTCTTTATCTTGGCATTGCTTAGAGGCATCAATATAAGTAAAAGAGTTATTTGACTGCTTTTTAGTAGATTATATCTGTCTTGTAAATTAATCATTTAAGGGAAGCCAGATGAAGCAGTTTTATGTCAAAGTGATTTTCCACCGGTAGCATAATATATTTTTGAATGAAAGTTAGTTGTATAGTCTGTCAATTATATAACTTGAGTTGATTTTCTTTTTACTCTTTATTTAGTTTGAGGGGTGAGGAGAAAGAATAATGTACAATTTCTTCGTACAGCATTGGAAGTCCTCTGAGCTGTAACTTCAGTTGCTGTATTCTTCACTGGATTTTGCATTCTGATGTTTTTGCTTATTCAGGCTGTTCCATATTCTGCTTCCCTTGCTCATTTTGAAGCTCCTCCAGAATTAATCAGTATATATTCATTTGTCTATATGCTTCCCTAAGCACTGTGTGTTATGGTTGGTTGCAACCTTAACTGCTGTTGTGTCACAGAATCATAGGGGTTGGAAAGGACCTCTGGAGATCATCTAGTCTAACTCCTGCAAAAACAGGTTCCCTAAAGTAGGTTACACAGGAAAAGCATCTAGGCAGGTTTTGAATATATCCAGAAGTGACTCCACAACCTCTCTGAGCAGCCTGTTCCTGTGTTCTGTCACTGTCAAAGTAAAGAAATTTTTCCTTGTATTCATATGGAACTTCCTGTGTTCAGTTTGTGCCCGTTGCCTCTTGTTTTGTTGCTGGGTACCACTGAGAAGAGCCTGGCACCATCCACTTGATTTGAGATACTTGTAAGCATTGATAAGACCCCATCTCAGGGTTCTCTTCTCCAGGCTGAACAGTCCCAAGTGTCCCAGCTTGTCTTCATAAGGGAGATGCCCCAGGCTTCTAACCATCTTTGTAGTACTCTGCTGGACTCTCTAGAAGTCCCTGGTCTTTCTTGACCTGAGAAGCCCACGTTTGGCCTCACCCATGCTCTTTTTAATGTACTCCAGGATACCATTGGCTTTCTTGGCCTTAGGAAGGCTGGCTCATGGCCAACATGTTGTCTACCAGGATTCCTAAGTCTTTCTCTGCAAAGCTCCTTTCCAGTGTGTCAGCGCCTAAGCTGTGCTGATGCATGAAGTTGTTCCTCCCGAGGTGTAGGATTGTCCTTGCCCTTGATGAACCTTATCAGGTTCCTCATCACCCAGCCTGCAGCATCAGATTCCCAATCATAGAATCATAGAATGGCCTGGATTGAAAAGGACCACAATGATCACTTAGTTTCAACTGCTCTGTTATGTGCAGGGTCCCCAACCACCACACTAGGCAGCCCAGAGCCGCATCCAGCCTGGTCTTGAATACCTCCAGGGATGAGCAACCTGTTCCAGTGCTTCACCACCCTCTGTGTGAAAAGCTCCCTCCTGATATCTAGCCTAAACTCCCCTGTCTCAGTTTAAAACCATTCCTCCTTGTCCTATCACTGTCCACCCAATCTCTAGCATACTTCAGTAGCCTTGCTTCTAGACAGCCAAAGTGTTCAGCACGTTCATCTATTGTTTTAGAGCCCAGATATCCAATGATAAATTGAGTCTGTAGCAAAACAGTATTATATTTTTTTTTGTCCTTAACAGAGACCTGCCTTCAGTGTTTGAGTAAAAATTTTATTTTAAATAATGTATCTGAAGCTTTTTTTAAATTACTATTCTTACTGACTTGCAAAAAGAGCTTAAGATAGATTTGTAACATGCTGTATGGGTTTATCTGTCAAAGTACATACTTGATCTTAAATAACACCAGCATTCATTAGGTACCTAGCCAATTGTTTCCTAATCCTACCTATGTTTCTGCCTTTTTTTAATGAATATCTGATGTGTCTAGCACAATCTTCGTTGTATTTTAAGCTTCCAAAGGACTTCTGTCCACTATTTGTTTAAAAAGTTGAGTCTCTGGTGCATCTGTTTATAGTGTTAGTCTTTGTTCTCTCAGAGATGGGGGTGGGGAGTTTTTGCTTTGTTCTGGGGGTTTTTCTTTGTTTAGGCAAAGTGAAGGAGACTCAGAATGTTTTTAATCCGATTTTTCTCCTGAGCAGAGTGAGATCTGCTTTTAAGTCTCTACTTCAAAATAAGCAAAGTGGGTTTGAATTAATGTTGCTACCCAAGGCAAATATCCAAGGGCTAAGCTGTTGTGTGCAAGAGGGACTCTAATATCCATTTTTTTGTTTATATTTTTTTGTCCTTTTAATAAAAGGCATCACAAACATAACTTAGATTTCACTTTGCAGTTTTCCTTCCAGTATTTCTTCTCAGATTCTGTAGGTAACCTGTCACGTAGTGTGCATTTTAAAGGTTGTGATTTAAATTAATTTACATGCTTTTTGGCTCCCCAGTGGTTTCACCCTCAGGCTCCAGCCTCTGATCACCTCTGTCGCATCCCAGCTGCTTCCCTCTTCCCCCTTCTGTAGCGAGCAAACTGGCTTACTCTCTCTAACAAGAACTCTGGGCACAATTAGTGAGAAAATCATTTCAGAACAGAATCCAACTGTGACTCCCTGAGGTAGTCTTCTAACACTATCTCAACAGACTTAAAACCTTGAAATACCTGTATGTCATACTATAGAGCATTCAGAATCTTCCCTGAGCTTTGTGCTATGAAAATGTTCTCATAGACTTCAGTGTAACCTTTGTGGTATTTTACGTGCTTTTGACTGAAATACTGTAGGTATTAACAAGCATTGCCTCTGGACCTTATGGTGAGCCCAAATTTAATGGAAAAGAGGGGCAATCTGTTCTAAACCCTGCTACTAATCAGCAGAACTAGGGCTTGTACCACAGAAGCACTAGCAAATATAAGTTGCAGGATGTGTTTGGATTTTACAGAACCTAGAAGGGCAGACAGGGAGAAGAGTGGTGCACTTTAAGCCCACATCTTATACCCTTCTTTACCCTAAAGATTGATTCCTGGCTGTAACTGAGATGAAGGGCAGGGTTTGATAATCTGTTCTCGCTACACTGCAATGAAAGCCACAGAAGCTATGAATAGAACTATTGTTGAAGTACCTTTAAAGCTCTGAAACCCCAAGTTCCTGTGAAAGTGCTGTTTCGCATTACAATTAAGCTGATATCTCCACAGTTCCTTCTCATCATGCTTACCAACTCCTCCTTCATGCTACTTGTCTGATCTGGTGATGATGGTGACACGAAAATCATGTCAGCTCATTCTCTAGAATATAAACTAAGGGAAGCAACAGGTTGCTTTGTTTTTTTTCCTCTAACCCATAATTATAATGCTTCAAGAGTGACAAGAAAATGCACGGACATCAGTTCATATAACTTCATATCCTTTATACCGAGCCGAGGAGCTGAGGTGGTCTGTAATTTTACAAAATTGTTCACGTTTAGGATAGGAATGCATTTTGTTTACAGTGCTACTATACATTTTCATTTTGGGGGAAGCTTTTTTAAGCTGAATAGGGAATGGACAGTTTCTGTTAACTAGTTGATCACTTAATTTTTTAGTGGCGGTTAACACATCTAGAAAATACCAGGGCAGTTGGTAGTAAGTGGAAATTAGGAAGAGCTATCTGTGTAACTCTTGTAAACTGAAGTACATAATCACTTTTTAGATTATTGCCTATAATTTACTGACTGTCGTCAATTGATAATCAGAATTTGCTGTTCAATTTCAAAACCCAGTTAATTCTTTGATCTAAGTTCATCACGTGAGTAAAAGTGCAGTGTTTTTCTGAGCTATTAGTCATAATGCTCCAGTATCTCGACAAATTTGAAGAGCAGTCCAGCAAAAGCTTACCTTGGAAAAAAGAGTTTGCTGTTAAGTAAAAGCAGTGAAAGGCACATTGGCTTTTGAGTTCTTCAGTCGCAGACATTTATTAATATATTTTGGGTCATGTTTTTGGGGGCCATTTCTTCCCATCTAGACTTGTTTCATCATGCCTGTGAACGAGCTCACCTGGAAAAATAAAAACAAAATGGCTGTAGCCTTTAAAATGTCTTTAAAGAAAGTCTTAGTGGTGTTTTTCAAAGATTTTCTAATACATACAGTCAATGTAAAATTAGAGAACTACATCAAAAGGCATAATTTGGGGGGAAAAAGATTGCAAAGGCCTCAGTATTTATCTTGATTTCAAGTGTGACTGGGAATAATTTTCGCCTGAAATCCTTTTTTCTCACTTTTAGCATGAATCCAGAGAAACATTACTGGGCTTCAATATGGTGAATTACCGAGCATGTAAGAACCTGTGGAAAGCCTGTGTTGAACATCACACGTTCTTCCGTTTGGACCGACCGCTCCCCCCTCAGAAGAACTTTTTTGCACATTATTTCACTTTGGGTTCAAAGTTCCGGTACTGGTAAGTGCTGATGTGAAACATATAGGGAAGAACATAAATGAATAGACAGCTCATTAGTAAAGATAGCCAGTTATCTAGAATTTTTTTGGAAAGGTGTGTCAGTTCAAATGCTTTTTGAATCCTATCTTTCTTCACCTTCCTTCTTGGGGTAGGTTTCAAATATGAGTAATTTTCTGGAGAAGTTTGGAAATATAATTCATATGTTATTAATAGTCATTATTGAGCTAACACCTGATATCTGTCTCACAGACTGTGTTTCTTTGCCTGCTTACCTGCAGGATTATGTTTGTTTATTTATTTTAGAAGTCTCAAATTCTAAGTGTTTTTTCTGTGTTTTGTAGAAGTGATGGATCTCAGGCATTGCATGCAGCAAGTAAACAGACCTTAATAAAGATCATATAAAAATCAGCCAAGAGAAACTTGCGGAAGTAAAGCCAACTTAAGCTAGATGCATACAAACAAGGTCCTAGATGAAGACAAAAGGCATATAAGTTCTGCACAAAGGATAGTTTAGTGAACTTTGTGAACTTCGTGAAGTTTAGAAAGCAAGGATGGAATTTATATAATTAGAAATTATCAATTTAATAAGCAAAAAGCTTGAAAGTCCAGAGAATGACAGTAGTGTAACTGTGATCCCCGGGTATAATTTGTACTGTAACAACGGAGTGGGTGGTATTGTTTTTTAAAGTGCTTTATGCTTGAAATAAAAGAAAAGTAAAGTAACTGAGTTAACTGTCGCTTAAAGCGAGGCAGAATGCCTGTGGTTTAAATTGTGCCTAAAGTAGAGAATAATGGAGCTACTACTAATCATCTGTCTAGAATGGCAACAGTATCTGTGACGTACAAAGGGAGATGATGATAAAGCTAGAAAGCACAATAACGGGCTATTTCTGTTTCACTTGTGAATTGCATAAATGTATAAAAAGGAAAGTAATTCACAGGCTGAATTTTTGTACCATCTGTTTCTTTGACTAACATTCACAGCGTCCATTTGAGAAACACCATTCTGCAATTCCAAACAGTGTTTGAGAGTTGGTTCAATGTTACTGTCATGAATTTGGGGAAGCTTTTTCATTTCTGAGCAGATTTTGAATCATTGTGGTTGCTATAACAGAATAGCTCTTTGATGGTGACATTCAACTTATGGTAATGTAAGCTGAAAAGGGAAACTATAAAAATGAGGAAGGTCATTAAAGTTAATGAAGCAGCCAAAAGGCTAGAATTTGTGCAAGTAGTTTGAGAGCTTGTTTAGAGTCTGCATAATAGCAGTAACGTGGCATACAAGGAGAGGTTAAGGGCACTGGGCTTGTTTAATCTGAAGAGGAAGCTAAGGTGGGTGCTTCAGAAGCAAGCGTAAAGCTACTGCTAGGTCAGATTCAGAAATGGTGGAGTCAAACTTTTGTGGGTGATGGCAAGTGGTAGAATAAAGGGCAACAACCACACATTTACCTTCAAGAGTCAAGCTGGAATTTGGGATTTGTTTATTTTTTTAAGGAGACTAGTTCTTTACTGGAACGAGTCACCCAGAAAGGTTGTGGAGTCTATACTTTTGGATAGATTCAAAACTTGGCTAGACTAAAGCCATGGCCAGACAGGATTTAGTGTTAGCAGATGGTTGGATAGGAGCCTCCTAGCCAACATTTCTATGATTAAAGTGAGCTAACAGAATTTTAAACTACCAGGGCAAGAGAGAATTATCTCAATTTCTAAAAGAAGCCGTATATACAAAATTGGTCAACTATTGAATATTCAATATTCAATCTGTTACTGGGCTGAAAGCTTCTAATGAAGCAAATTTCAGAGCAAGTTTTTTTTTTTTAAAAAAAAAAAAAAAAAAAAAAGTTGCTACAAAGAATGGGGAAAGCAGCTCATGAAAATATCAAACTCCTTTAAGCTATCTGCGGGTTTTCAAAGTGGTGCTTACAGCATTCCTCACCAAAGCCTCAAATCCAGTGGCCAAAACACTAGGACTTTTACTGAATATTATTGTAGGTCCAGTCTTCATGTTAAAGGGAAGTTGCCAGTGAAATTGTGTACATTTTTGTGGTAAAAACCTGAGTTGACTACAGAGAGTTTTGGTGGTACTTGGGTGATGAATGAGTAGGTAATAAAATGGCAGCTGAAGCTGAATGTTCAAAAATGCAATGTGTATGTTTAGAGTGAAAAGAGGAACATAATTATAACTAATATGTCACTGTCTTGGACCTTTTAGGTAATTCTATGAAAACCATAATTAGTAGGGATCAATGCAGATACAATGTTACAGTTACTTGAAAGGGATTAAGAAAAATACAAATGGCTTACTGCTTGTCAAAGTTAAAAATGCAAAACCCCAAGAAGTTACCAAAGACAGGAGCTTTGAAAAGAAATATTTTTTTATTTTTTTTTAGTGTTGTAGAATTGTGGTACCATAGAGTTCAGGAAGGCAGCGGACTTTGTCCAACACGCTGCTCAGAGCAGGGTCTGCTTTAGCAGGTGGCCTAGCACTGTACCCAGTCAGATTTTAAATATTATGTATTCTGTCTGTAATTCTGCTTAAGTTGAATTTCCTGTGTTTCAATTTGTGTCCTCTTTGCTACCCCTTATCTTGTCACTGAGGTCTTCTGAGAAGAGTCTGGCTGTCTTTTTGACACACTCTAACAGACAACTGTTTATACAGGCTGATTTGATTCCCCTGAGTCTTTCCTTCATGAGGCTGAAATCAGATACCAGGTCTCGGCTCAGCCTGCCGCTCCACACCAGATGCACCAGATTTGTAAATGTTTTCACAGCCCCTTTGCTTGACTTGCTCCAGTATGGCCATGTGTTTTGGGCTGCCCAGAACTGGACGCAGCACCCCCAGCGTGCTATTGTGGAGTTGAGTAAACCTTTCCATCCACTTGGCCCCCAGCCTGTCACTGGGGCTGTTCCTCCCCAGGGGCAGGTCTTTGCATTTCCCTTCTCTGAATTTCTGTTGGTGCATTCACACATTCAGTAGTCAAATGGTGAAATTCCTTTCTAAAAGGATATTGTAAAGCCTGGAAATCTACTTTAACTCCAAAAAGCACATAGAAAACAGATTTAGTCTTGTGATTGCCACTGATCACAACTTGGACCAGTATTGGTCCCTGGTCTGACCTGCAGTTATGTATGGAGTTTTAAATGGAAACAATAATTTTTGAAGTCATACTTTATAATTTTCTCTAAAAACAGCTGCTATTGGGCATTATTGAGATAAATGAATATTTCCATCTAGTTCCAATTTCTTATTCTGAGTTTTCTAACTGATGGAGATTATTCAGACGTGAATTACTCACCATCTGATTTCCTAATTATGTTGTATTTAGTGTTGTATGTATTCTGTAATACGCATATGAAAACAACTAATTATTTTTTGATTTTATATCACTGTATATGTTCCCTGTAAGGGACAGAAAAGAGCAGAAAAGTATCAATGTCTTTGTAGGACATGCATGCATGTGAAGTAATAAAAAGAGGGAGTTGTGCTGGTATCTAGGCACCAATTCTTAACCTCTGATAAGCACTCTAAAAAACATTGTATTGTTTTTCAAAGCAAATTATGAAATATAATCATGGAATAAAGGATCTTTGCTTTGACGCGGGAGATGTGGTCTTAAAGGAAGAGTCAGCGAGTTCCCAGTTTTGTGTTTGAGAAAGCAGAATGCAATTGTGATGTGTTGATCTGTGTTTCTTAATGATAATTTGCTAAACTAAGAAGCAGTTAAGTTTTTTTTTTTTTTTTTAAAACATTTCAGGGAGTAGTTTAGGAGGAGTGCAGTGGAGATGCATTACTTTTAATTGTGTGTCTGTGACAGAAAAGATGATTGTCCAGAGAATTATCCAGAAGATACAAGCAGAACTTGCTTGTTGCTTTGGATAAAAGGAAAAAGGAGAAAAGAGTTTTGTTATGTTTCATATTAATTGGTCTTTGTTAAACTTTGTGAAAGAAGACTTATGCTTACCCAATAATGTCTAAGGTTATATTATACTGAAGCTAGTGCCATTGCTTGAGCAGTAGAATTTTTCTTGAGATGGTTCAGTTCCAAGCAATAAATTATTATCCTAAGATGACTGCATTTAATGGATTTTGGTTTGTTTTCCAGTGGGAGAACAGAGGTCCAGTCTGTGCAGTATGGCAAAGAAAGAGCAAACAAAGACAGGGTATTTGCAAGGTAAGCAATTTACATTTGTACTGGATCAATAAGTGTTCTGTTTGTGTATCTTAAGATGCTATGGGGTTATTGTTTTCTGTTTGTAAACTTGCAAAATAGGGAGTCTTTTGTTCACTGTTGCTGGTGGCATGACTTGATTGTATCAAGGAGCTAAATTTTGATGTGGGTTATTATTCAGGCAGCCAGAAGTGGAAGAGAATCAGAATTGCCTTAATAGTTGTATGTATTTGCCCTCTTTGTGCTGTTCTTATTGCAGAGAATATTCTTTTAGTCATTATCTCAATATTTGAATGTTTAATCCCTGATAACAACCTTTGACTGTACGTGTGCACTTCTGTTAGAGTAATGGTGAGTGTCTGACTGAATGAGAACAGTTTTACCACTGTGGCCCCAGTAAGGTGTTGGAACGATGGAAAAACTGGACTGCAAGTAGGCTGTTGCTGTAGATACAGGGGGGAAAAAAGTCCTTACAAGCAGGGAGCATCCTCTGCACTTTTTATCTGTTTAAGCTTTTTTTTGAGCTGAGGAATGTCTTTTAACATGGTAACCCATTAAGGAACTCTGGAGTTCAAATTCGAGGTGTTTTTCTGTATTTATGTAAGGGACAGTTATGAATCAGCTAAAAACTGTGTAATATATACTGCACTCTAAACTTGTCAATTTCATGAGAAGAAGTGGGATGAGGAAGGGCTTTTGAGGAGCATTTGCTTCATTTTAGAAATTCTTATTCAGTAGATGGCACTCTCTTCCCTTTGAATCAAAGCTAAACAAGTGCAGCTGGAGTTGTTTGTCTCTTATAACATATACTCTGGTTAAAACTGAAACCTGTGGCTAGAACCGAATGCTGTTTTTTCAAGTCTTTTCTTCTTAATAAAATACTTGACTTTCCTATATTCTCTAATTACACTTTTCAGTTGCTTTTAGATAAAGCAATACATCACAGTTACCTTTTGGGCCGATTACTGAAGTGAATGACTGATAAATGGCTGATTCATGTATGGATCTGTCACAGAGTGGACTGAATTTAATGGTGTATTGTAACAAATACACCTTTGGAAGGCTTTTAATAGTTCATCTACTTTTCCCTCCTGTCTTCCCTGAATTTTCCGTTATGAAGATTTTTAGTATTTTAAGGGATGAAAAGAGCAAGAAACGTGAAGTGTTTGTAGAACAAAGCATGCTTCAAAAAGCTTAAGCTAAGATCGTTATTATCTTTAATTCCTTTTCTCCTAAACATTTAAGTTTCAGGCTGAAATACCATTCAGCCCCTCTGAATTCATACTGAAAGTAAATTGTGTTTTAAGGTTTTCCATGTATCACATGGATTTTGTTCCTGGAACCTCCTTTTTTCTTTCTGAGCGTGTTTTTCTCGAAATAATTGCATTGTTGAACAGCTTTTTAACCTCTCAAGCAGCAGGTTTGCTTCAGTTGTTTCACGTTTTGAAAAGTTTTGAAAGTTCATTTTGGTGTCATTTTCCTTTTGATATGAAACTATAAGCATCTGAGCTTTGCAGTCAGGATTTTCTTGAGTGAGGTGGCCACTTAAAAACAACAGTATTATTTTTTAAAAATTATTATTACCACGTAAGAAGACTTATTAAAGATCAGTTATGATCTCTAGAAAAAGTACTGGATGTTTTTTCTAAAACTGTCTACATTTACCCTCTGTTTGAGCTAATACTCTCTAAGCAAACTTTTAAGTTCTTTTGTTGTACAAAAATGATGCTTAAGCTGAGATGTGATTTGCACATTCTATTTGTTCTGAGATGGGAAATGGTGACTGCCATTGCAGCATTCAGCTGGCCTTCACATGCCCAGTAGAACAGAAAGAGCACAAGGTATGGAAATGAAATTTCCCAACATTCATTTGAATAAATCAAGCTTTTTTAACCTACAGCTTCCAGGCTTATCTCTTTTTCCTCAGGATTTTAATTAAAATTAATTGACGTAGTCTTCATGGATTTATTTTTTTTATCATAAAAATGTTTTAGAATCAATTTTAAAATGGAGCCGTTACTCCAGCAAAGGAAGTAGTATGTGATGTGATAAATACTTGTTTTGGAGGCAGCTACGCAATTTCATGCTGCACTAACTGCAGCATTTAGAGGACTATTGTTGCAGTTGTTGACATTTTTTTTAATCTCCATTACAGCTATTTGCTTGGCCTCATTTGTTGTAGGATGTTCGCAATCCATAAAAACCCATCAGAATTCCCAGGAGCATAATAAAAGTGAAAGTAGATTATACAAGTGAAAAAGTTCAATCAGGTTGTGAATTGAGTGATTTCTTAAAGAACATTGCTCTCTATCTAAAGGTCCTTGCAAATATCCTGATTTTATTCAGCCCCAGTGGGATCTGTTGGATATGAGAGGAGGTTGTTGGTATGTGTTGTGTGGTAGTGTGTGGGCATCTCAGTTGGTCTGCATTTCTAAACTCTTTATCATGAACTTACAATCTCTATTTCCAGCAACCCAATCTAATTGTTTCAACCATCCAGTCATTCAGGACATTTAAATTCCTCTTTCTTCAAACTGCATGTCATTTTGTGTTATTTCTGCAGATTTTCATGCAATTTCAGTCTCTTCGTCGGAAGTTGCAGTGACCAGTTTTGCTGAGAAATTCATTCCCTGTGCTCTTTGTCAAAATACAAAGGAAAGCAGAGGCTCCACCTTATATTTCTTTTTGGGATATAAATGATTTAAGATTTCTACTTGTGTTTCCCAAATCACATTCTCTGTGCCTTCTTGTGAGAATTTAGCACTCCAGCTGTTGGACCCAGAACCAAATTTTGTCTTTGAAAGCGTGAGCTTTGTTTATTTAGCTTTAGCCAATACCACTTGTGTCATGCATTTTTAGTTGTGTTATGTAATTTCATCCTACCTGCTGTGTTATTGTGTTTGATGTAGTATTGCAGCTCCAAAGACTATTTCTGATTTTGGGGTGCAGGTGAAGTTTTTGGTTTCTGTCCCTTCTCAGATAGGCAGGACTTCTTCTGATGTTTTTAGGTGTGTTTCTGTAGATAAACCAAAATTAGCATGAAATTAGAAAGGAGCTTTCTCTACTAAGTAGCAGCCCCTTGTGATGGGGCTCAGTGGAAGCATCCAGAGTGAGCAGACAGATGCAGAATTTAAAATTTCAAAGCTTATTAAGGCATTTCAAAAGGTTTTTTTTCTGGCTTCTTTCCCTTCTCCCATCTCCCGATCTGCACAGTGCTTTAAGGAAGCTATTGTAATATTGTAAGGAATGAGTAATAAAAGAGAAATTTGCAGGCATATTTTGCAATGTATCTTAAATGTTAATTAAAAAACCTCAAAACTTATTGTTAGATTTCTAAGTATTGGTAAGGGAACTAGTATGAAAAAGCCGCAGCACTGAGAAGTTTAGTGCTGCACTGTGGTAACTTTTTCTTTGAAATTTCTGCAAAGACAGGAAATAGAGGCAACAAACAGGAGTGGGTGGGACTCTGAGGTTAGAGCTGTTAATAAAATAATTGAAATGAACCTTTGCTGATAAACGTTGCAGTTGTTTGTCATGGTGTTGATTTAATTTCTGAAAGATCCAGACCCTGTCCACAGTAAAAGGTGAGTTTTCCTAACATTGGATTAAATTGATACGGAAGCGATGCTTTTCTCATTTCAAATGTGTACTTATTTTTTGCATAGGTTGAGGAAGTTTGTTCAACATGTAGTTACAAACTGAAGGTACAGTGGAGTGACTTGTTTTTGAAACAGTCAGAAATCACATTTTTGGGGAAAATGCATTTCTTCCTTGTCCCCATGCTTCTATGTCTTTCTTCATAGTTTATTTCCTGAATAATATAGAAAATAAAAGTGCCTTTCAATGTTTGTGTGCATTTCGAAACAAAACCAAAACAAAAATGACACAAAACTTCCCTGTAGTCCACTGTTTTTTTTTTTTCCACTGGAGATGGATGAATAAGGTTCCATAAGTGTCCTTACATGTCTGTCAGAAAATACTATATTTTCAGCCCTGAGTTTACTTATATTACGATCGTCTGCATTTTCCCCTTGACAGTTCCCTAATCCGTAGAATTTACCTCTTAGTAGAGCTGGTGGAGCTGTCTTTTGGTGTTAGTGTGTTGGCTACAAACATACTTTGCAAAAATCTAGTCAATTATAGCCTTTGATTAGTAAAAGATTAATGAACTGATAATATTAGATATGACTTTCAATTTTGCTGGTTTTGTTTTGTTTTAACTGTTCAGATTTTGAAAGTGGTTTGAGTTGCTCACATTTGGAGCGAATTATGTAAATGAGAATGTTGGTTTAATTGACTTGACGTTGAACTAATTACTTCTGGATCAAATTAATACTGCTTAAGCACAGTGATGCATTCAAGGAATGTCTTATTCCACAGGAAATAAATAGTTGCTGTTTTCAACTATCAACATACTGCTAGATTTTTTTTTTTAAAGATGTAATAAAACCTAACTCAGAAGGATTTAGAACAGCCTATGTTGCTTAACTCTCTGAAATTGGTCAGCTGCTATTCACCAAGTCTTCTGAGCAGCAAAACAGCATGCAGTACGTATTCAGAACTGCATGGGGGCAGAAGGAAGGTATAAAATAATATTAAAAACAAAACAAATGCTTAAGAACTCTTCACACCCAAATGTCTACTGCTTGAGTTCCAAACAGTGTTGGCATTAATAATAAGATGTGTGTTTCTGTGTGTGAAGCTAGATTATTCAGTGTGATATTTGGTAGCTTTTTGGCTTAGACTCTTGGTAATTCTGAGGATAGTCTACTTAAATTCAATGCAGGCCAACACCTTAAGTTCTATGAGAAGTAAAAATGTAATCATAACTGAAGTTCTTGTTTCCAGTAAGATGTAATTTTGTGTGTCAGTAGTTCCTTATTTTCTCAAGGTTCCTCCTTTCCGGACTTGCACTTTCAGTAAATCTGGAAAGTGATAATGCCAAGATGAAGATAAAGAGGAACAGTTACTATCCTCCAGAGGACAAGAAAGGCAGAAGTTGTTTTTTGATACAGGTCTATGGGGTGGGGGAAAGAAATGATGGAGGGCATTATGCTGATATAGGAATATGTTGTCACCTTATTATGCTGAATTGGAGAGTAGAGGAAGATGTGGTGATATAAATATATAAAGGGGAATGAAATGATCACAACATGAAAGACTCGTGAAATTGAGGAATATTTTGAATAAAAGGAGTTTGGGTAATAGTTGAGAAACTGAGTTGCACAGAACTATCAGAGCAGTAGAAGTAAATGCAGGGACATCTATTTATGGATTGCTTTAAAGAATTTTTGGTGTTGGCTGAAGAATTCAGGTATGTTTAGTTACAGGATCTAAATGATGCTCTCATCTAAACCATCAAATGTGATGCCACTAAGAAAAGGGCAGCCACAATTTTTGGATGATTCATTTGGCAGTGCGTGGTATAAAAGGAAGATGTTCTATTTTGTGAGGTGTTGTACGTATGGTCTCATTTGCACTCAGGAAATGTAAGGAGCAGCAGAAGAGAGGAGAATATGTGTTCTGGTATGATCAGAGAATGAGAAAAAAGAGGTTTGCTTTCTTTTAAGAAACTCTGGGGATAACAACCTTTAACCTGAAGGATGTTTCTGGTACATAGCCAAACGGAGCCTAAAAGTTGCCCAGAAACAACTTGAAAGAGCATGATTGTATCTGCTTTATTGTTGTCACAGTTCATTCTGGAAAGAAGAATTGTCACCTAGATGAAAATCCTTGAGTAGTGGGCAAAGCCCAGCAGCTTGGTTACTGTGTTGATGATTGCCCTGCTTTCTGTTCTTTACGGTCATTGGGAGGTTTTTGTTTTTGGACAGATATTTCCACTACTATTTTTTTTTTCTGAGATGAATGAACAGTTTGGTTACTTAGAGCTTTTCCACTTCTCATGTTCATATCTTTTAATGAATATTCTGTTTGTGTCAGATTCTCCTTGAGGCGCTGGAATTGGCTGGTAAAGTTTTAACACCTTGCCTGCCTCCCTCCTAGCCAGCAGTATTGTATGACTGTTTCACTGATGTTCTAGTACAGAGTAGACAAAGTGAAAACAATATTGAGGAAAATAAACTGCATAGGTACATTACTGCTTATGTAAATATAGTTTTGTATTATTGCATTTCCTTTCTTCCATATAGCTCTGTTTTCCTGTGATTGAATATCCAGAGTTTCACTGTGGGGGAATTTATATGATCTTGTTCTCACCTCTTACAATTTCTGATTGATCGTTTTTCTTTTTTCCTCCAAGATCCCCCAGTAAACCTTTGGCACGGAAACTCATGAGTGGGATGGACTGGGAAGTAGTGAGCAGGAACTCTCTGTCTGACGATAGGTTAGAAACCCAAAGCTTACCATCACGGTCTCCACCTGGAACCCCAAATCAGTGAGTAGCATCACATCTCTCCCTGGAAGTGACTGTCTTCCTCTGAAGTGAGGGACACACGTATGTTATGAGAGGAATAATGCTTTATGGAGGTTAAAAGAACTTCACAAAATTGTGTGCTGAATAGCTCTTTGGAACATTTAACTCTGCACAAGAAACTGTCTGTGGGGTGAATTTTAAGTACTTTTATAAGTATTTATAAAGTAAATAAGTAATTAAGTATTTATAAGTATTTTAAGTACTTTTATAGGTTTAAGTACTTTTCACTCAACTTATAAAAAGTGTAAAGGATAGCATGCTACTCAAAGAGCTTGAGTTTTATCAAGCATAGTTAAAATCAAATTATCCATTGGGCTAAGGAAAAAAATAATGAAATCTCTACTATACTCTAGAAGTAATTGGTTTGTAAAGTTTTCAGGGAAATGACTTGATCATATATATTTGTGGATCTATTTCCATCAGTTTTTCCCCTTTTCTTTTATTCCTTTCAAAGCTCACTTCTCACATGTTAGAGCTTTCTGGCTCACGTTTAGGAAAAAATCCATATTTCTTTTGGAAAATAACCATATATGTATGTATATAAAAAAAATATAATTCTTATGATTCTTTCTAGTAGCAAGTGGGTGTGATGAAATGTTCTTCTTAATGAAAGAACTTAGTGAACTCTCACTGAGTGGACTGTCTGTCCTGTAGCCTGTTCATTGTAAACAGTATCTTTCAAAGCCTTTTAGTAGAATTTGTGGAAATAATTTTTAAACACTTTCAACGAGAAAGTTATGAAGCATGGTATTTTAACTGACAAAATAAATGTTTCGGTGTTTTTTCTTTGAGACATGAAGTTGTTTCCTAGCATTGTGAACGTATGCTTGCACAGAGAAGAAAAAGTGTTATTCTGGCTTCCCCTAAGTTATTCTTTTGTATTGATGTAGGAAGTGTAGGTTAATAATCAAATTATTTCCACGTTGCACTGCTATGTTTTCCCTTTTAGCCGCAACTCCGCCTTCACTCAAGAAGGAGCTCGGTTACGACCCTCCTCGGTTGGACATTTAGTGGACCATGTAGTTCACACTTCACCAAGTGAAGTGTTTGTGAACCACAGATCTCCATCTTCCACCCAGGCTAACAGCATAATACTGGAATCATCACCGTAAGTTTCTATTGATTGCCATGGGTCTTTGCCATAAGGAATTTAGTTTTAAACATTTGGGTTGGGGGTGTGACAGAAAATCTGATGAAAAGGTGCCTGTTGTTAGGGACTGTTAGGGTAAGCCATGCTAAAAATGAGATGATACAGGAGTGCAGACCTCTATCTAACACATTCCTGATGCAGGGCTGTCATACCTTTCCCCTTGCCATACTTTTGCCCTTGCTGTAATGTGGCCATCAGTGTTTGGATGTGGATGCAAAAGTTAGTTTGGTAGAACCTGAAGTATGTTGTTCTATGATACAAGTTTTGAATTCCCACGAGTTTGGAAATCTTGTTTTGTCAAGGCATAAAAGTGTGAGCCCTGCAAGTTAGCCAGAATGTCTATTTAGCAGCCCAGCCTTCTGATGGTCTCAGTATACTTTGTTACATTGTATGTAATACATGATGTTATATTGCCTATTGCTACAGAGTATCTCTATTTTTAAGATCGCACTGTTGTCTGTTTTTTCCTGATAAGCTGAATGTGTGCCATTTAGTAATTATCAAAATGAAGAATTGTTAAATTCGGAAGCGTAATTTAGATCTTCCTTTTTCATGGAACAGCTTTTCTTGATGGAAAAGTTGTCATCTAACTGACTATAAAATTGTAATAAAAATTAATTATTATACCAGTTTACAAATAAAAGTTTTTGTGCATTAAAAAAAAAACAACAACAACACAAAGCAAACAAAAAAAGACTCTTGAAGGAAAAGGAATCTTGTGGGAAACAATATTTTTCAAGCAAACAAAGTTTTCAAACAAAGCAAAGTTGCTCAAAGGTTTGAAATACTCAGAAAAAGCTAAGAAGGAGAAATGAATTGGGGAAAAGAGCTGCATGCTGTGGACCATATGAACATGCTGCTGTGTCTTATACGTATGTATGCATATAATTCTAAGTTTATCTTTCTAATTTTGTAGAACCTCTGTAAGAAAGTATGTTGTGCAGATTGTTTTAAAACCATTTGAGAAGTACAAACCAATGCATGCACAATTACGTATTTTTTTTTATAAAAGAAAACTGGTGTATCTCCATAAAAAAGAATCTGGGAATGTATTCAGGGCTTTTAGAACCTTCAGTGGATCATGCCTTCCTTTTCAACAGCTTTGCATAACTTTGGGAAGGGGGTAGAATAAAAATTTTATTAAGGTTTTGTAAACTAAGACTTTTTTTTATAAGGTGCAACAACTATGACTTTGACCATCATTTGTTTGCTGTAGAAAAAATATTTTAGCCTAATAACATAAATCTGCCCTTTCTTGGTGGGATTTTGAAACCTGTTTGTGTGACAAGGGAGTCTCAAAAACTGGAACACTTGTAAATCTTGTTTCATGCTTGAATTTGGCTGACTGAATCCATGCTGTCATTTCCATTCCCTTCTAAGACAGTCAATTTAGTTAAGAGAAAATCTTGAGTGATAGAGTTACACAGCAAAATAAGCAAAGTTCCAAAATGCTCCTTTCTTTGTATGCCTTTATTCTAAATTAAGTTCTAGAATGATGGTTCTAGAATAAGTTCCCGAATGTCCTTTGGATTTGTTAATTTAATAGCTGACTACTTTTACGAGTTACCATAGAAATGAGTCTTAAAAAGAGAGGAAGTGTTTTTGCAAATTAGTTATGCAGCTCCGGGTGTTCTTTTTCATGGCTTGCGCTTTTTTATTCCCTAATAGAAAAAAATATTGCTTTTTCTATTCACAAGTTCAAAAGTGGAATTGAATCTACCACTGTAATTACTTAGCATGAGGTATTTTTAAGAATAAGGATATTGGTTGTCAAAATACGAATCCTCAAGGAGTCTTCTGAAAGTTTCAGGTGTTGTTTAAAGCTTTTTTATTTCTGAATAAAAGTAGCAGAGTAACGACATGTATATTAACCATATAATTAAAAATGAGATTGTTTCGGCATCCAAAAATCGACTGCTTAAACATTTTGGCCCTTCTGAGTTAGAAGGTTCAAGCGCTCCATCCGCTAAGTTGTTGGGAATTCACATATCAAATGTATATACAAAAGAAGGGAAGAGGAGCTAAGCTGACTTTCAATGTAGTGATCTCATGAAATTTGGAGTCAATATAGCAAAAGAAATTAGAGCTCCAGTGAGTATTAGGAGACTTTTGCTTAGATAATCCGGTCTTTTGTCTTCAACTGCGTGTGTTATTTGGAACTCAACTGAGATCTTTCTGCTCAGAGCACACTGAGTTGATTATAACCTTAACTTCAAAAGGCACGTGATATATAGTTTAATAACCTTATGGGTGCATGTACGAAGTGTTTGCTTAATATATTGAAAGGTCAGACCGGATATCTGTAACAAAAATACACAGAGGTTGTCAGTGTGAGGTTTTATGGGTTATTGTATTATTATGTAAATGGATGAATGCAGTAACAGAGAGCTCCTTTGCCTGCCAAGCAGGCTGCTTTCATGGCCATTGTCTGAGCATTCATAAGGAGATTCAAAGCTGACTGGGCAAATACAAAGCAATGAAGTTTTTGCCCAAGGCTTGATTGTTAGTTCTCACAATTCATTATGCTAATACATTACAGCGCTTGTCTTGCTCCTACGAAAATGCTCATCTGAGTAACTTTTTCAAATCTTTTGTATAAGTTTGTATTTTCTTTGGGAATTTATTTGTGTTTGCTGACATATGTACCGGCGTCTAGTCAAACATAGGATTCTATCTCTCACTTTTATCTGGAGGCTTTTGTGTCTTTACAAAGGTTTTCCTCTTTCATTCGGTTTAGAGCTCTCAGGAGTAATTGTTTTCAGGCAGATATGTAACTATGTTGCCCTTGTCTTGAAAAGGATGAATAACCTGTGCCGCCTGGACCTGAATGTATAAATACACGGGCAGTTGAAAAGCTCTGGGTGACCTTTGCGAGTGAATGTCTAAATAATTTATAGCAGCCTTGAAAAATTCATCTTGCAGATGTTGACAATCGTATTTTTCTCTTTCCAATAAACTATCTTCAGAAAAGCTACTTATTCGGAGGGAAAAAAGGCAACTTTTTAGTCAATTCCCCAAGATAGTTGTGTTGCAAAATACATTTATTTTCTAAAAGTTGAGGTTAAGCGAAAACATCTAACACAATATTAGGATTTGTTTCCAAAAGAACCCTATCAGTATTTTTGTTTTCTAAAAAACAGCCTAAATTTTTAACATGAAATGGAAAATGAATGTATTTTTTACAGTGCTTGCATTCTGCAGCATGGAATTTCATGCATTTCTGCCTTAGGTTTTACTACTTGCAGCAACTTGAAATGCTGTACTCTCTTCTAATGAGTCTCCCTCTGCTACCAGTTTACTGCAGCAGACCCAGTAGTAACTGAGGTAGCACTCCTCACAGGGCTCTCAGGTGTGAGTCAGTGCTACAGCTTGCTGCTAAGGAAGGAACAGTGTCCTATGTCTGGCCTGCAGGAGTGTCATTCCTTCCCTGCGCCTGGAGATTAGTCGCCTTGTTGAACCAGCATTTAGCTAGCCAAACTTGTCCAAAAAGTCACTGTTTCTGCTTGTTTGGTAAGCTGGGTTGGCTGAGGGAAGATCACTGGAGCAATTCAGGGAAGGGGGCATGAGGAGCAGATGGAAGAAGGGCAGCACCCACTTTTGGAGGTAGCATTCTCATAAGTAGCTGTAACCTGTAACTTCATTCCTTGAGGTCTTTGGATTTGCCACTAGTATCAGTGGGCTGTTGTCGTAAGTAGTGAAATTACTTAATGATATCTTTTAATGTGGTTCATGGGGAGGAAGGCACGTATCCGTGTTGGTAGTTAGAAACTGGCATTCAGACGAGGTTAATGGGAGCCCTTTTAAGCCTCTAAAAACATACAGTGCCATATAATGAAAGATGAATCATAAATTTACGTAATACAAATTATACAGTTAAGCTTTTATTTAAGTGGGAAAACTTAACACTGTTGTTTCCAGTCAGCTTTTCAAAGAACTGTAAGTGGACAATTGAATTGTTTTGAATTGTCACTTGTATTTCTAGATCAATAGCCAAAAACAATTGTGGGAGCACTTCATTCTAATGCTGTTGTCTGTTTCTGAGATGTAAATTTCAGTCATTAATTTGTGGAGAGAAAAAAAAAAAACCTTATTGGGGAAAATACTGTAAGTGTTATGTATTTTAGGTACGTATTTTTTAGCTGGAGCATACGGCATAAATGTGGTGAATTTTATTGTTTGTAAACACAAAAGGTGGTAGGACCTCAGGTTTAAAAAACAAACAAAAACAAAAACAAAACACAACACAACAGCCATGTAGAAGTGAAACTTACTGGTTTACTTGCCTACAGTTGCTTTTCAAGAAAAAATGACTAACATTGCTAAACCTGCACTTCCAATCTATTCTACTACAGCAGCAAAGTTTTGAGATTCTAAAAATATATATATGTTCAGGTCTCCAACTCATAGTTTCTCCAAGCAGTTTGTTTTGTTTACTTGGAATCCTTAAAGCACTGTCAGTATCTAATAATTGTTCCACTTCATACTTTCTGTATTTTGGTGTTTAGATCTCAAGAAACTCCCATAGATGGGCAGCCTCCTGCATTACCACCCAAACAATTCAAGAAGAACAGTTGGAACCAAATTCATCATTCACACTCGCAGCAAGAACTGGATAACCACATCAATGAAGCATTTGATGTCCCTGCATCTCCTGAAAAGTCCACAGTAAGTTCTTTAGATCCAGTTTAATTATTCTGCTTTTTGTCTGAGCAATTCTACTCCTTCTAAGCTTGATTCTGATTTCAGGGTTGTGCCACATTTGTGCATTACATTTCAGCATTTCATAGAAGTGAAGAATGGCTTAGATTGGAAGTTCCAAACACCATTTTATGTACCATCTCTTTGCTAGCTGCTACCATTTTCCACCTGCTGGAGTGGTCCTTTGTCTTTTGCCACCAAATGACTAAACTGAGATGGTTGTGCAAAGCATTTTAGTTTTTATTATCATGCTCAAATTTTCTCCACTTGTAAATGCTTCTATTTGATTTATTTGGAAAGTCACTTACTGTCAGCTTTAAAGAAGAAACTGAACTGAACGACTGCTGATTTGAAAAATCATTTCATCTGGCTTTTATCAAAAAGCTAAATGTACTCTCTAAAACTTCCTACCAGCTTCTAGAGTAGTTCTGTTAGGAGAGGATTACTGAATCTGTGGTAGTATTTCTGATCAGGATCTACAAGAAAGGAATATGTTAACAAGGCACTGATGGCAAGGAATGTGAAGATCTACACAAATCTTTTTTTCTTGGGCATGTATTAGATAACTAAAATGGTCAGTTGATTATTGTCTGTCTTAACCATTTCTGTGATTTAAAAAAATTTTTTTTTTTTTGTCCTAACAGAAGTTTACAAGTGGGTTTTGGTTTTATACTGATATGGGACAAGAAACATTTTTCAGATGTAACAAATACTTTATAAACAGTTTCACCAACCATAGGTGCTCACAATTATGTCAGCTCTCAAGATTGATATTTTAGAAATGCCTCTAGTTAGTTTTATACTGTACTGTGAACTCCAAGCCTAGGATGTTCTTTCAGGCCTTGTTATAAAGTTAAGATTCCCATAAAATCCATACTTAATTTCAGAGCTGGAGTTTTAATAAAAGACATAGAAGTGAAACTTAAAAGTTATGAGGACTTTCGGAATGTCATGAAAAGTTTGCTTTAATTAAATCATGAAATAGTTTCTAACAACTTCATCTCCTTTTCATGCTTACCTGAGTCATAGTGAAGTTGTGTTTTGAAAAACAACTACTCATCAAGTCATCTGGTATTCAGTTATCTGTACCAAATTGACAGAAATAACTTTCAGTAGTGTGTTTTTTTGGAACTCCCTTTAGTTCTCACACAGCTGTGTTGGTTTTGCAGAATGAGATTGCTTTTTCCATGTGCCTTGTCACTGTGATTGTTTGCTAAGGTCCAACCAATTACATTCCTGCTGCTCTTAAGGCAGCACACTGTTGTAATTGAAGGTATAATTTAGTCTGATGACTGCTTTTTATTTTGGGTCCTAGACAAGGAAGAACATAGCACAACTCCTGCATTTTGTGAAATTGGAAATTTAGGATTTAGAGTGTGGGGTTTTTTTCTGACCAGAATGCACCTCAGGTTCCTGTACCACTGAAATCTCTTCTGTTGCTCCATCTCAAATATTTCAAGGATAACCCTCACCATTTTGACTTCATTAAGCTGTCAGATTTCCTTTGCCTGTTAAAATAGGGAGAGCCCATACGTTAGCAGGACAGGTGTGGAAATGACAGCATTTTCTTCTACCAGCAGTCCTTAAGCATCCAGTCTGAGAATATGCAGATGTGTTTTCAAACAGGTGTGGTCAGGAGTCTCTTCAATTAGACAAGTTAATGATGATATGTAGTGTTCTCTCTGGATTTTTCATTATAAAATGCTCCACAAAATTGCTTGTTAAAGTGGGAAGTAATTCTTTTTTTTTTTTCCTGAGGAATGGAATGGCACAGATCTTGCCACACCTTGGTTCTTGTGCAGAATGAACAATAACTTTCTCATCAACATATCTTAGGCTGTTACTTTCCTCTCCTTCCCCAAATTTGTATCTTTTCATTGTTATGAATGTGTTAGGGGAAGGTGTGGGGTGGTTTTACTTTAAAAAGAAGCACAAAATGCGTAAAACCAAGTTGTTTTTTTTTGTTGTTGTTGTTTTGAACTTTCATAACACTTAGGAATACTTGTTTTTCTTTAATAAATTGATGATTTTTCTTCCTTCCTGAATATGAATCTTACATTTTGTGTAGTTGATTCTGTTAAATGTCAATGAAGCTTATGTCATAGAACCATAGAATCACAAGGTTGGAAAGGATCTACAAGATCATCTAGTCCAAACCAATGTGTTTATGGTTTGGACGTGAAGTATTATTAAAAATACTGGGTCGTATTCAGCTTGTGAAATAAATAGTAATGTGGAACAAACTAAGAATCATTTCAATGACAATAATTTGATTTTTGACAGGTTATACAAGTAGTATCCCCAGTATATTAATGGATCCCATGACAAGGTTTTTCTGATAAAATAACCAAAAAACCCTACTCAAGTTGTCAGAGCTTGGCAAAACTAATACTGTACTGTGGAGGAAATAGGACAGGGGATATGGAACCAAGATTTTATTTCTGAACTTATTCCTGCTTACTAACATCATGTTGCTGTTGTTGGGGGAAGGGATGAAAAACACCTCAATTTTCTTCTCTCTTTTTTGTAGGAGTATATCACATTTTTACTGCAGGCTTTTTTCTGCAGTCTTAAGTAAAATGAATTTAAATTATTTCCACTTAGTAATTTGTTTTTCTTAGGACTGTTTGAAGCCTGTTTGCCTGTTCTAGTATGATTTCTTATTTGAGATTGCTTTGACAGAACAGACTTGTAACTTGTGTCCAAGATTTCAGGTGTGTAATTCTTTTTTCTTTCTATGCAAAACTCAAGAAAGGTATTTGTGTTATTTGATGTTTTCTCAAGTGCCTAATAGCAATTACTTTATGAAAAATAGGAAAAATTATTCTATACAATATCCTCAAAGACTGTGCTAACTTTGAACACAGAACATAGTAATAGATATCTATGTTGTTTGCTTTTACTAGCCCAATGGTGGTGTTCCCCATGACAATCTTGTTATGATCAGAATGAAACCAGATGAAAACGGAAGGTTTGGCTTCAATGTAAAGGTACAGTCACCTATTTTTGTTTTGTGTTTCTTAACTTCATTTTCTGATTTCTTTTATGATTTATGACAAAGTGTAATTTGTTTTTAAAGGGTGGATATGATCAGAAGATGCCAGTAATAGTGTCCAGGGTAGCTCCAGGAACACCCGTAAGTTACCAAAATTCAAACTAGTTGTTATGGCTGTCTTTGAAATGCGAGCTCAAAACTGGTAGTTATTTCCTAGGTCTGTGCAACATATTTAATAAATCAAATAAAAATTATTTAATCCTCAGAAAAATTGCTTATTTTGCTGCCAGAAAATTGGATCTGCAGATGTTCATTATGCATTGCTTCTTGAGCTGTCATCCTAAAAATGCCTATGCTTGCAGTTTTTTAGTAGAGGCATTAATATAATGCCATAGAAATTACATGTGGAGTTCTCTGTTAAAAATAACTAAAACAGCAAATACAAACACCTCTTATTAAAGTGACAGAGCTGAATAAAACCAAGACTTAACTTAAAATTGGGCATCAGGAATCATTCATCAGGTCTGACTGTTGTTACTGGTGTTTGGTGACAATCAGTAGTGTCCTTCAAAGTAGGCACAATGTTCTGTCACTTGACTGCCAGAAATACTGACCTGGTATTGAGCTGATTGAAGCCAGCTCTGCTTATGCCTTTTAGAGTAAAGCTGACCATCTCTTTGCTAACGTTTAAAAAACGTTCTTACATTTCATGGTAAAACTGTGGTATTATTTTTATTGGTTCTTTTGTCTTTCCAGGATTCTTTGGATTTGTGCATTGTCTTTAGTCATTGCCTTAGTTTTGTCATTACAACTGTAGTATTTCATAACTGAAGCATTTAAGCCTATGAAATTGATTTGGACAATTTACTCTCTTCCCTTCTAAGATGAGAAGATCCTGCTTTTTAGGTTGTCTATATGAAATTCAGAAAGGGAAGCTCAACTAAGCCTTCTACTTTAATGGAAGGAGCAGAGTAACAGCTACTGAAGATATGTTAAAATGACAGTTTCTTCCCAGTGACAAATCAGAGTGTTTGAATGAATGACACCATCTCATGTATTGTGCAACACTCAGATTTGTTTTCTGAATACAATGCAGCAACCATAGCAACTTAGCTGTAGGATTCAAATTAGATGAATATAGACGAAGTTGTTGTTATAAGGTGGAAACTTGGAAACAGCTCATTTTACACATATTTATTTTTTTTTAACATTGCAGGCTGATCTTTGTGTCCCTCGTTTGAATGAAGGAGACCAGGTTGTACTTATCAATGGCAGGGATATAGCAGAACATACCCATGATCAAGTTGTTATGTTCATTAAAGCTAGCTGTGAGAGGCACTCAGGGGAACTTGTGCTCCTCGTTCGACCCAATGGTGAGTGATTTGTACCTAAAACAAAAAACAAACAAAAAAGGCATCTTGTCTTGATTTGCTAATCTTCAGCAGGTGGTCACTGTGTTTAATTCTACTCTGCATCCCAGTTATAATACAATTAACCAAGAAAGGCAAATTGAAAAATAATGATGCTCAATCAGAATAATTGGAATGTGATACATCATAAACAATTTTTCCTGTATTCACTGATTAATGCTTCCCAGCTATGTGTGCTTCTGTTCTGCATGCAAGTTTTCTTGCAGTGTTTGTATGTACTTTTTTTTTTCCAGATAAAATCATTAGTTTTGTTTACCAGCTTATTAAATCAGTATCCTCTTATGTTGGTTATCTTTGTATTCCGGATAAAAATACTCAAGTTGTAGAAGTGAGGAGTTGCCAGATCTCTCCTTCAAGGTCATGTGATTTTGGTTAAAGAGAAACCTTATGGCAGCGTATGTTTGCCATGTATAGTAGATGATTCATATTGTTTCTCAATTTGTTTATAGACCAAACAAGAGTGTAGCATTGATGGTGTTATTATGGCGTGTAGCAGTGCCATTTTTTCTGGTGATGATCTACGTGTCTTGCCTGTTTACAGAAGCCTAAAAGAATAAATTGGTCAAACTGAAAAAATATAAATACCACTGTAGTGACTATAGAGGTGTAATGTGTGGATCTGGGATTAAGGAATGCATCAGATGAGTTTGCAGGTGACAGGAGGTTTGATCAAAACTTCAGCAGCCAATGAACTAGTTCTACTTAAAATGACAATTAAGTCACAATAGTCACGTCCTGGGTAGTAGTAGTCAGTAAAGCCTTTTCTGCCTGTGCTAGTGGGGCTTAAAATCACTGTGTTAATAAATGCAGTTTTTTCTACAAGAGGAATATGTCCGTTTGGATGATTTAATTAAATGACCTAATTTAATTGTATTACAATTTTATTTAAACACATCTATCTAAAATCTCCATAACTTTATTTGTTACAGCTGTCTATGATGTTGTGGAAGAGAAGCTGGAAAGCGAACCTGACTTCCAATACATCCCTGAGAAATCACCACTTGATGGTGTCCATCAAGATGATAATGCTCTGAGAGAATCCATGATTCAGCTAGCAGAGGGGCTTATCACTGGAACTGTTTTAGCTCAATTTGATGTGAGTACTGCATTACGTGAAGCTAGCTGTGTACGAGTTCCAAGTCTTTTGGGATAAGTAATCATTTTAAACAAAGAAAATGTCAGTCAAATTTCAGTATAGCCAGCATCTTTTAGGAAAACTTGATTTAACACTTTCAGAGAAAAAAAAATTAAAAAGTCAAGCCTTGTAGGGAAACACAGAAGAGTTACAGCATAGAGTAACTGATCCAAATACACTTAAAAATTGTTTCACTTTTAATATCTTCATTGATTGCTTGCATCTTTTTATGATTGTCAGGGACCTATGCTTGTGTAATACTTCTATAAGGATGAAGACTAAAGAACGCATACCAAAAATCCTGTTCCGTGCTCAGACCTTCATTCTTTCCAAAGTCAATGCAGAAGCTGCGACAGCTGAACTTTTGACATTTAATGGACAATTTCAATGAGCAAATACAGAATGACCAATGGAAAACACAGCCTTAATCATATGTGTAACAGAAGTCTTCATAAATAGTTAATTCTTTGACATACTTGAAAAGAGCAGTGCCCTTTCTGTGGTCTCCTAAGGCACTGATACTTGTAGTTTTTCTTTAACATGAACTTGAGCTTTGATAATATTCCATCTTCTTTAATACATGGAGGTCATATGACTAAAAGCAGGAAGAATTAGGTTTATAAAACACTGCAGCATGAATTCCTTATCAGAGACCTGAAGTTATGTATTACGATGTGTATCAATAAAGCCTTTGGTAACATGTACTTCTTACACCTGGAGTCCATTTTGCATTATACATGCCTCGTATATTACATTGCATAGGCTTAGACAGGAAGCTCCTCCAGTGAAGTTACAGTTTTGCAAAACAGTGTTCTATAAATGGCTTCAGTGTGTAGCTTTGAGTCAAGAGATGTACGGATGTGGTGAAATGATCCCATAGAATAATTCATAGTGCTTTGTTTTGAAAAATGCTTCCACGTTTCTTAAAGCTGTCTTTGTTCAATAATTTATGTTCTAAAAAGTATTTCAAGGCACATACTGGCAGGTATTTTGCATCTCTTATGATCTCGTCTTTTTTCTTTTTCTTTTTATTTTTGACTTCAGCAACTGTATAGGAAAAAGCCTGGAATGACAATGTCTTGTGCCAGATTACCTCAAAACATTTCCAAAAATAGATACAGAGACATTTCGCCTTGTAAGTATCTGTGTCTTTGTGCTCTAAGAGTATTTTACTGCAGTTAGTAAATAAGTAACGTTTTTCTACAAATTTTTTTCAGATGATGCTACACGGGTTATTTTAAAAAGTAATGAAGATTACATCAATGCAAATTATATAAATGTGAGTAATGCTTCTAAAAATTGTTTCTGTCATAAAGTAATTTTCAACTTTTCAATGGAGAATTTTAATGAAATAAATTTGCTGTAAATCTAGCTCAGGCTAAAATAATAAGCCAGTAATCAGATGGTTAGAAATGTACTGTAGGTTTACTTATTTACTAATGCTTGGTGGCAGATACTTTCTAAATGAAAATAAACATGCAAAAAAACCTTTGGAAAAAGTAGCTGTCTATCAGAGTATCAGAGTTCTTAATGGATTGCCAATGTGGCTGCAGTGGTCAACACCAGAAAAGTCTTATCTAGAAGCACATATTAACATTTGCTTATTTATTTCTTATTGTCAGTAGCAACAAAAAAGTACTTTCTTCTTCCTACTTTGCTTTCCCTTGTGTAAAAAAAAACAACAAAACAAAACAAAACAAAAAAACACCACCACCAAAAAAACCACAGATATTAAATTCCAAAATCACTGTTTAAAAACTAGTGTCAGAAAGTCAAAGAATGTCATTTCCTTACCTTTTAATTTTCAACCACTAACTGTCAGTGAATTTACTTGCACGCTCCCAAACGTGTGTGGTTTCTCGCACTAATTTTGAGTGTGAAACACTTCCAGTTGATACTCTTTAAATGACTAACTTAAAATAAATATATTTCATGTAGTGATACTTCTTTTAATGTATTAGTCACTGAACACCGATGCCTGACAGATATTCATTCTCATGGCAAATGCAAGAATTAAAACAATCATTTTATCTTCTCTTAGATGGAAATCCCTTCTTCCACAATAATAAACCAGTACATTGCCTGTCAAGGTCCATTGCCAAACACTTGTCCTGATTTTTGGCAGATGACTTGGGAACAAGGCTCATCTATGGTTGTAATGTTAACAACTCAAGTTGAACGGGGCAGGGTAAGTAAAAGATTCTCTTAAATACCTCTTGCATAATAAAAATCTGTTGATGATTGCTCTCTAAAAGATAAGTGGAAGATAATATTACAAACTTTTCATAAGTGCAGTGCATTCTTAATAGTGTTGTGATTATTATTCTTACATTTTAAACCTTTTGATATTGTTAAAGTAGCTTAATGAAAACTTTGTTTGGTGCTGAGATGTACTGAAGTCCAAGTATTTCTTAAAATATTTTTTACTTACTGCTTTGACTCTGTTGTTAAAATAGTCTTTTTTTCTCATCTTTGAATGAGGAAACTAAGAAATGTCATCAGTTTTTGTAATTAATTCTTTCATATGTAGAGATGAATTTTAATGCAGCCCAATGGAGTTCTGTACTGTTGAGAGAAAGTCTGAATGGCTGTGCTTAAGGGAATCCTTAATAAGATTGAAATAAAATTCATACATTGAGAAGAGTTGAACATCTGTTTACTTGCACAAAGGAATCATTGTCCTTTAAGTCTTTTTCATTAAAAAAAAAGTGGAAATGGAGAGTTACAGATTACTAGAAATAATTACAAATGGTTCTGTAAAAAACCTTAAGGTGTTTTTATTTTGTTTTTAAAGCTATAGCTTTTTCTTTGTAGTCTCATTTGTTATACAGCTTTGTCTCTTAGAGATGAGCAAAACAATAAAATATAGTGATTCACAGAGCATAATTCCAGAGCTACCAGGTTTATAGCCTGGTGCATTCACAGTAGCACTGTATGTGGACAGAAATTGACAGGCTAGAGTAGCAGTTTAGTGGAGTTTCTCATAGTATAGCTTTGCTTTTGAAGGTGGATTTATGGAAGGTGATGGGTGTTCTGATCAGCTCAGACTGTAGTTTAGCTGTCGGTACATATTCTAACTTATTAATAGCCATGTATTTGCTGGGAGATAAGGCTTCTAAATGCAATTAAAGTAATTGGATAAGAATTGCAGTGTTTTTGAGCCATTTTTCAACAACTCAGTGTTAGCATGGTGCTGCCTGTTCCGAAATGAACATGATTAGAGGGAATTTCAGTACAAGTGCCCTTTTAGTTTGAATTTTCTTTGCAGATCTGCTAAGAACAGACTTGCACTAGCAGTTCTCTGAGGTTCTCCCACCCCCTTAATAATGGCATTTGTGGAGCTCTTCAGAGAGCTGCTAAATAATGAAATAAAAGGACTTATCTGTCTTATACCCATAGGCAGACTCCCTGCTCTAAAGCTGATCATGAGGCTTCTGACATCACTATCCCACTGCATGCCGGGGTGTCTCAGTGGAGCAGGAAGTCTGCAAATCTGGCTGCTCTTAAAGAATCGCCAGGTGGGTTGGAAAAACAAAAGTACACTTGAGCTGAAATGACCTCTTGAGTTCAGCAGTTAAGCGATTTATCTAAAAATCTGAGGTTTTGAACTTTTAATTCACATTTAAAGGTTTTTTAAAATATCTTTGAAGTTCCATCTGCACCCCCCTAATTCCTGCAGCAACATTTTTGTTGCTTGCTTACTATTTTTTTTTTTTCACATGTTCTTTTCCCATATAAATGTGTTTTGAGAAGATTGTGAGATTGTATGAGGTTTCCAGAGGTCAGAAATATTTATAAAGCAGCATCTGTGTCCCTCAAGTGTTAAGATGAAATAAGTTATTGATACATTAAAAAAAAAAAAAAAAAGTTGTGATGAAAGGGAAAGGCATTCATTCAAAATTACACTAAGGTCAATAGCTGGTTCATGTGTCCTTTTAAAGAGAAGCAGGAGATTTCCACAATAACATTTTATATGCAATAGTTGAATAGTGTAGTCTATTTGGTAAGTAAATCAATAGTAGTAACAGAATTGTTAAAATATTTTTTACTGAGCAATGGCATAAGGAATTAGCAGGAATGAAAATAATCTGAATTGAAACCCAGACATATGTTGGCTTTAGGTTAAATGCCATCAATACTGGCCAGAGCCATCAGGAAGCTCATCGTATGGCAATTTCCAGATTACCTGCCATTCAGAAGAAGGAAATCCTGCTTACGTCTTTCGAGAAATGACATTGACTAATCTGGAGGTAAAGACATAATGTATATTTTTAAGTAAAAACCTATGAAATCCTCACAGACTAGATGAAACTATCTAATCAGACATTTTACATCTTGATGTCATGTATGCATAAATAGAACTCGTTATTTCTAACAACCTTTAGAAAACTAATCTTACTGCCATGTACTTATTGTGAATGAGTTCTGCTATATAATAACAAACCTTTTATTAGCAAAATATTACAAGGATTTGATTTCCGTAATGGTATTAATTGGTACCGAGTCAGATTAAATAATGTGATTAAATCATTTCTCATGAAGACTATTACTCTTGTCTTACATGGCCTGATCAAATAAAAAGTAATTAAAGAAGTCAAGAAATGTGCTATTCCCTTCATGTTTTCAAAGCATGAGATACTAGCAGTATTTCAGTATCACTGCTGAAAATCAGCCTTTATAGTGGTAAATAGTTCTTAATAATTCTCCAGCTTAGACACTGCGTAAAAATATATGGAAGATAAATCCTGCTGAGATTCATTGATTGATATCAGCATTGAGATGTAAACCAGGACTTTCTAGACAGAAGAGGCATAGTGTTAGTTTCAGGGGATGTATAACTTCCAGAACTTCACCAGGTATCATTTTGGTCTCAGAAATGTTCAGAAATCTTTTTCTGGAATTTAGTTCAGGTACTCAATTCTCACTGCTTGGGTTTCCAGATGAGATTCCAGGTTTATAGAACTGCCTTTTATTCAGTTTTCAGTTAATTTTTTTTTCCTGGGTGCTGTTGAGACAATTGCTCATGTATTATCAATAGTGGCATCTCTGCAAATGATTCCATGCTGAAGAGTAATTTGGTGTATGGTAGCTTCTATTCTTTGAAATGCTGCTTTTACTCTGATTGTGCATCCTGCCCCCTCCACTAAGCAGAGGTGTGTGATAAATGTTGGTGACATTAGAGCAGGGGGACGTGGGAGAGAGTGGAAAACCTCTTGCATCTTGCGGAGTATGCTAGATAAAATTGGAGGTGCAGATAACCCATTGTGCTCACACAGTCTGAACAAAGGTTTGGAAGTCAAGTCTTTCCCCTCTGCACCCCTGTTCTGTCATTTGATAGAACCATAGTAAAACTAACTTAACAGAAAGATGCTGAAGATTTGGCTACTTGCTTGCATATCTTGTGCTTAGAGCATTTGTACCCTTGAGCTGTTTTACTGTTAGATGGAGTGACTTTTTTTTTTACTTGCCTTTTTTGTTTTTAATTAAAAAATGTAATTATAAAATCCAGGATGAGTAGTAATTAACACTTACAGAGATTGATAGCTTCCAGAAGCTACATTTTTTCAAGTGCAAGTTGACGTAAATGTACCTTTTTTTTTTTTTCTTTCTTTCTGTGAAACCTGAACAAACCTTAAATAAATCCTATGTTTCTGATAGAAGGAGGAAAGCCGCCATCTGACCCAAATTCAGTACGTAGCATGGCCTGACCACGGGGTTCCTGATGATTCCAGTGATTTCCTAGACTTCGTGTGCCTCGTGAGAAAGAAGCGGGCAGGCAGAGAAGAACCTGTTGTTGTTCACTGCAGGTACCCTCTCCCTTTTTTTTTTTTTCTTTTCAACTTCAGTAGATCACAAAATTTAAATTTTTTATTGTTAAATAGTTCTTCTTTGCTTTGTTGTTCGAGTAAAAGTGTAACTATAATGTGCTTTGCAGGTGACAGGAGAACTCAACTCTTACATTAAGCGATTTTTATCAAAATCATAATCATTTTTCATAAGCAGAAGTTGGGGTATCTACATTCATGAATCTGTATGGAGGTCTTGTCTGTTTAATTTTAAATGCTTATGCTGATAGGTTACATAATAAATTTAAGGAGATGGTGAAATACACTTAGGAAACTTTTCCTTATGATAACTACTTTGCAGAGGTCTGGAATAGCTGTACAAATAATCCATAGCAGACAGTATGGATAGTAAATGCAATGAAATAACACCCTCACGTCTGCAGATGTTTTAGGCTACATGTTGTTAATGAATACATTAGGATAACGGTTTTTTTTTTTTCTTGAAACATGTCACTTTTGTTGTGAATTAAAGTTATTCAGATTTCTATCAAAATTTAATGTGTCTGCTTTTCTTATGAAAAAGTTTTCAAGCTAATGTAAAGCAATAAAAAGCTGAAGTTTTTGTTACATTGAATTTAAATGTAATTTGAGATTACATTTACTTCAGTGCTACTCACATGAAATGTAAGTGAATTCAGATTTAATGTAACAATCTACATATGAATTTCATGTGTGTAAGTTCTGGAGATGTCAAATGCCACTGAATTTTATGTAACTGGTAGCTTTACATCTTGTCATGGAATGTTCATGACATCATTGAAACACACAGTAGCTTTGATGCCACCTTCTGGACAAAGATTGAAGTACTAACTTGGCCAGATTTAATTTGAAGTTATGCTTCAAAATCATAACAATTAGGCTTCAAACAGGAAGTTTATGTAAGCTAAGTTATTTAAAAGCATGAAATGATAGCCGTACAATCTGAGTTAATGATGATGTTTGAAAATATGGAGTTGGTCTTGTACTCAAATATGAGAGAACATTGGCTTTCTACTTAAAAACTGCAGCACAAATTTCTTGGATGTGAAAAATTTGAATTTGAAACAAAGCATTGATGTTCACGGTTAAATATTCAGTTTTTAAGGATTTCTACTCAGTTGTAAATATGGACCTAAATAAATATGTTTGTAAATTGTTCATGGCTGGGTTCAAGTTCCTCTCCACAGTACTGACAGTTCCACCCTAATTTTTGCTCTTCTCAAGCAGGATGGAAGCTTCCTGTGACAGGTGGCTCATCTAACCTTTGTCCTCATAGGATGGGATCATACAGATCAGTCATGAGAACCCTTAAGAAGGAAGGACCATACAGCCCTTGAATGTGAGCTACATTCCAGACACTTCTTTTTATTAGGGTTTTTTCTTGTTTTGACAGTGCTGGGATTGGACGGACAGGAGTTCTTATCACCATGGAGACAGCAATGTGTCTCATTGAGTGCAATCAGCCTGTTTATCCATTAGACATTGTACGAACCATGAGAGATCAAAGAGCCATGATGATCCAAACACCTGTGAGTACCATACTTGCAATTCTGTGTTGAGGGAGAGTCTTCATGCATTTGAAAATGCTAGAATTTCCCCTGCATTGATCATGTTTGTTTGTTTTTTGAGATAACTGCTCTGCTTCCTTAACATTCTGTTTCTGAATTCTAACAGGTTAAGAATGGAGTTAGAACAGACTTAGATTTTTTTTTTTAACCTGTATCAGTCAGATGATGCTTATTTCAGAAAGCTGTTTGCTTTACATTTTTAAAAAGTGCATTAAAAGAGTCAAAATGCTCAGCTGTGCTGTCTTTCGTAAGAAGTCTTAGGGTTCTAGTTATTCCATTTTTTTGACCAATTAGGTTTTTTTAATGCAATCATTGGTTGTATAGTTTTACTCAATGTATTTACTATTTAAAGGGAAAATATTCTGAAGGAAAAAACGCACTAGGTTCAGTGTCAAACCTCTTCCACAGTTACCAGAAGCTAGTTAGTCACTGCAGTAATTTCAACAGCCTGTTGCTGTTCCTCTAACTAAATTTGAAGAAACCTTCAGTGTTCCTCAGAGTGTATTCAGGTTGAGAGGAAAATATGTAAACCTCCATTTCTCAGTCATCTGTAGTATGGCACTGTCTAGTATTCATATTCCACTAAAAAAAAAACAATTATTCAGGAAAGTGAGGAAACATGGAGAACAATAGAAGATGGCTTTGGCTTTTTGTGATGGCTGTATTATGAATTTGTACATCTCTACGGCATACTTTGAGAGGAGGAGACCTTTGTTAGTAAGGAAGGGGAGGTGCAGGAGTAAGAGTTATCCAAGACAACTTCTGCTGCTGCCTTTTCCTGATTTTTGCATTTTCTGAAATATTCCTCAGTGTCCATGAGATGGCTCTATGCGTGGTTCTCCTCTGTGCTCTATGAAGAGAGTTCAGAAAGGTTCATTTAGTGAGCACTGGAGGCAAAATGTGTATTCTACATGAATATGTCTAAGTATTTTAATTTAGATGTAACAATGCAGCATATAGTGATTGCATTGTTAGATCTGTTGCTGTGCCCATTTAAGATCTGAAATCAACAATTACTGCATTGAAAATGAAAAGGCAGGAATGCTTTTTGCTGTGCTTAATGACTGGGATTGTTTTGTTTGTTTGTTTTTTGGAACTACTATTTGTTTAAAACAAGGTGTCTTCTATGCAAGCCAGTGCTAGACTTGAATATATTGCAGTTAGACATCATATAATGTTCAGAAATTGGGTATGGGCTTTCTAAAACATGAAGCAGTGTATTTCCTCATTGTGAGAGAGAGGTGCCATTAACATGCCAAAATCCGTGCAAGCATGAAAAAGTGCTTTGCTGTAGTTTGTAAATTCAAGTGTATGGAAACTTTGTGTTAGTGAAACTTCAGCAGTGAAATGAAGGGCAAGAAATAACTAAATAAAAGAATGCTGTAAGTACGGGATAGGTGGGTATGACTTCTGGTATATATTTCTAAGTGCTGTTCATTCCACTGTTCTGCTGAGAAACAAGATATTCTTATACACATGTTCTATATTTCCTAAGCTAAACTTGAAGCACAGTTCTTGGCCTGTTAAGAAAATAGGACAGGAGACACTGGAAGCTTCTCCTACTTTCAAATGACCTATGGTTTAAATTTGTTTCTTTTCAATTAACTGAATCTACTTTTCTTTTCAGAGTCAATACAGATTTGTATGTGAAGCTATTCTGAAGGTGTATGAAGAAGGATTTATTAAACCTTTACAAGCATCACCACATAAATAAAGAGCAAAAAACCTAGGATATAAATTGAGGAACCCTGTCCTCTAAATAATGAACTGGCAGCATTCGTTGTGCCATAATACTGCTTGCAGGAAATGATAGTGAAGTACAGCAAAGAATTGACAAAGGACTTTGAAAACTTCAGCACTGTTGCACTTTACATTGAAACAAAATCAGTCTCTGAAACTCTTCTAATCTTCATCTGTTTGAAGACTTTATTTTCGTGCTTTGCTCCGAACAAACCATAAACTGAAAGAACTAATTGTGTTCAGGGTAATCTACGAGATTTCATTGTAGTGCCATATACTGCGCTTCTGGTTGAATTGCTACAAACAAGGCTTGGAATTATTTCACTCTGTTTTACACCCATGTCTCTTAAAAATGGAAAAACAAATGAAAAAATACACTAAGCCATGGTCTTTCTCCAGTGCTAGGTTTATTTACTATGTACAGACTCTCACTGTTTTGTTTTTTACAACATTAGCAATATTGCTGATACTAGATAGATACACACTGCCTACTGATGCAGCACACTTTGTCCTACACCCTTCTTAGAGACCAGCTGGTTGTTAGAGGAGAGCTGGCATCTGTGTTAACCCAGCAGTAGCTGCATAATGCCCACTTACCAGCATCTTGTTTAAAAAAAAAAAAAGGAAAAAAGAAGAAAAAAAAAAAGGAAAAAGGAGAAAGAAAAAAAAAAAAGAAAACAGTAATAATAAAAACTTTAAAAAAATAAATAAACAGCATTTCTTTGACACAGCTTGTGTGTCATACACTGGTGTATTCTGATTCATGTGACTTAAGATTATGTGATGGGAGCTAGTGCATGCATTGTCTTAACCCCTTAAGTGCCTTGAGACTTACAGCGTACATCCAGTGAAAGGCACTCATGATTCTGTGGGGGTGGTCTTGTCCTGTTGTGTTTATCTTAATGGGTTCAGATTTTAAAAACGGCCCTTGGTGCTTGGAGTATGTTACTGCAAGGGGTCATGGAAATACCATTCCCTCTTTCCTCATACGATTACCTGCGTGCTACGCTCAGTAGCAAAAGCACCTCTGCCAACTTAACAAATGAGCATTGTTTGCTGCTGTGTTGTAGTTACGTGAAAAGTCTGACACATTCCTTTATTCCTTACGACTAGTAACTTACTAGCAGCCTACTATGAAATGCTAGTAGGTCATTAGAAGCTGACACTTTGTTTTATCCTTTTATTGAGAATAGCTGTCTTACTCAATTAGAACATAACTCTTTAATAGCACTGATAATTAAGTCGAACTTACGGTCAGATGTGATTTAATTCCATTATTTGCTAACCGAGTATTTTTTTAAATCCTCATAGTTGATTTCAAGCCATTTTCGTACAGGTCTGCCTTTTATTTTTCTAATTGTTTGGGGAGGGTGGGAAGGGAGGCAAACACGATGATGCTTTCCCACAACTCCTTTAATTCCGTGATGGTCTCAGTCACCCTCTGTCATGCTTGTGCAAAGTTGTTCCAGTTGGTATGGGTTGCCTCTTATTTAAGTAGGTGTAAGATTTGTAACAGATGTCTGATACAGTATCTGAGCTCACTCTAAAGACATAGATAGGTCCCGGTTTTTCATGTTTTTTCCAGTATAGGGAGAAACCCAAGTCAGAAGCAAAGTGTCCGGTGTAATATACTGTAAGAAAACAAAATCAGTCGCTTCTTTGACTGCCCTGCAACAACTTAACTCTGTGTCCTCTATTTAAAAACCTTAATTTATTGGTTTCCTGAAAATGTCTATCCAGTAATTTTTGTTATAAGCTATATAAAGCATAGAGCTGGAATGGAAATTTCTACACTAAAGTTTTTAACTATTGAATAATTATATAATATACGGTGTTCTGTGGACATCTGAAAGAGATCAGCTATGAAATATTAAGTGAAAAGGAATTCAGGCAAAGTGAAATCCTGGCTTAAGACTTAGTAATACACATGAACCACAATGCCAAATGGAAAATATAGTATTAATTATTTTTAGAATACAAAATAATACTAGGTGGCCTGTGGCCCTGTTACTTATATTTCTAGATTTGATGCCTAAATCAATGTTTTTCCTCAGTGAAAAATGAATCTTACAAGTATCTTTGGATCTGATAAATGGAAAAAGAGTGATAAAGTAGCTTTAATCTCAGTTTCATTTTAAGCCATTTGCAACAACAACAACAAAATCTGTATTAAATTTAAAGCTTTAACTTTCATATGATGAGATTATTAGCTGAGATGCCAGCTAACTGGAAGCTTATTTTAAAGTCAGCACTTAATATCTAAAACGTAAAATAATTCATCCATTATATTGAAGTACACTTTTTTCACAGTCAAATTGTAAAGAAAAATATCATTTGCCCCATTTTTTTCCTGAGAGGAATGAGAAACTAAGTTTATAGCAACGTGAATAGCGTTGGTTTGTCATATATTTAACTATTGTTATGTGAAGCTGCCAAAGCAGTTTGAGTTCAAAATACCCGTTTATACCACAATTACACGTGGGATATTTACTGGTCATCTGTCATTACTGTTCTGATGACAAATAGAGGCGAGAATACAAACTTAGAATCTTCCTCTGCATTGATTTAAGCTGATCTGCTGTTATGTATTAACTAGCTGCACTGGGGGGGAAAAAAAAGGCAAACTCAGCTAATTGATCGTCAGTTAATCAATGGCTTTTTGGCTTCTGGAAAGCCAGCAGAATGGGAACCAAAAGCTGCTTGGGAAAGAGAAGGCTGAAGGCTTCCTGCACCATAAATCATTCACTCAGATGTTTGTATTTGTTGTGGTATAAATGGCCTTCACGATATTTTTATACGGCCAAAAGAAAATAAAATCAAAATGCTAAATATTTAACTTTGGGTTATGACGATCTGTATCATCGTTCAGACTTTCTGAAGAAGTTTTTGTATGTTTCATGCTGTACAAAACATGAATGTATCTTTCAGACAAAATGAACTGGATGTGATTGGTGTTTGTGATTGGTGTTACGACTGTTGGACTTGACGAACAATTATTTTCATACCAATTGATGAGGAAAAATGCTGGGTGGGGGGAGAAAGAGTATGTTTGTAATGCTTCCATGATACACAGATCCAGCTTAAAACAAGAAATAAGTTTCCGTTGTAAATCAGAGCAATATTATGAGAGCTTTTGCCAATGTGTAACATCAAGACTTTTTCCTTTTCAGTTCAATTTCAAAACTACCACAACCATCTCTTGTTTAAAGTGGATGTGAAGGTTCTTCTGTTAGCAGAAAAATGAGGTTCTTGAGAAGGCTTTGCGTGTTTTGGGGAGCGTTTTTACTATTGCTAAATATGAAATAAGATGCAGGTAAATCACCGACGGACTGTCAGCCAATTCCTTCTGAGAAATGCTGCGTTAGATACACCACAGAGCTGAAAACTTAATTTATCCGCTAAGCATTTGGTGGTTTAAACAGTGTGTGTGTGTCTGAAGCAGTAAGCCACTGCTTTAGCAAGTTCTGTTTTTAGCTATTTTCTCCTACTTCTGACTAACAGTTTTATTACACCACATTTAATGCTAACTGAAGGTTCTTCTGCGTTTCTCTGTTAAATCTTAGAAGCTTACATCTCATATAGGCTAAAATATATCTAGAATAACTGATTATGTCCTGGTGCACCACCTGAGAGAGAAGGGGTGAGAAAGCAGTAGGGAGATGAAGGTATGTGAGGTGTTTCTTGTGGAAACAGGCAGCTTTCCTTGGAGAGCTTCTGAAAAGCTGTGTGGTACCTATGGAGGCCAAGGCCCAGCAGTACTGCCCAGGGAGATGGGAAGTAGAGAAGGTCCTGCATAGTGATGCCAGACCTCCAGGCATGCTGTGGAGCTGAACTATGTGATATTTTTGTTTGTGTAGGTGTGTGGGCAATAGTTGGTGGCTCAGGGAATTGGTGCGAGCGTGAAAAATACTCTACAGATGCACCATCCACAGATCTCCATGCAAAAGCAGGTTGTCCCATACTTACGGTGTAGTTGTGACTGTAGAGCTGTTACTGCAGGCCATCTGAAGGACCATCAGCCCTGAGCATAAAGGGAGGAATTGAATATTGTCCAAATTCAAGATCTGTTTATTAGGATTTCCACACAGAAAAGGAATGGTGCCTTCTTAGGGCATTTGCAGTGTTTTTGTACTGTGCAGGTCCCCAGCAGGCTGGGTGTGTTTGCTAATTTTAGAACCCACCTTTTATCTTGAGACTTGGAAAGCTGTTTTCTATTGCTACCTTCAATGCTGGGGTCAAATATCAAAATCTGATAAGAAGATGTTCATTGATTAAATGTAGATCTTGCATGAAATTGCACAGATTGTAATTAGTGGTGATTGGGGAAGCTGTTAAAGGAGAAAAGAGTCTGTTTTAATGCAGTGTTTTGTCCAATCTCATTTATCTCTATCACCACTGCACTTCAGCTCTGTGCTAGCTGCTACCACTGTGCATCTTCAGTTTGTTGGGCTTCTCCAGCTACAAACTGCAGCAGTGCATAACCTGCAAGCTCCAGCTGCTCTCTGAAGCATCACTTGCTCATTGAGAGCTCAGTTGGTAAGAGTTTCAGGAGGAAAACACGCACCTTTTCAATAAAAAGTACGTCCTCTTTGTTTTCTCTGAGCCATGTAGCCTAATAAATGTAATAAAATATCCATCATTCCTGTATTCTGTAAGATGAAGTTTGGTTTCACGGGCTGGCTGACAGTTTGCTGCTGGTGGTATTTCATATTTAGCAAGCTTGTGTTTTAAAGGATGATTTTTCTCAAAGTGTTTTGATGTTTGAATAGTAGCACTTTATCTCATGCTTACTACTGACTGAACTATCGGAAAAAATAAATTGGGTTTGGAGAGAGATGCGCAATGGGTTTCTGTGCGGAGATGATTTGGGTTACGCTGCGGTACGAATGCTTTCAGCTGCTCCAACCACATCTGCGTTACTGTTGGTGTATTTGAGGGCTTTTCAGAAAGTGGATTATTAACAACTGATGGTTTCGATTGTCCTGTTGTAAGAACGTAAAAGCTTGCATTTCCAAAAAGTGCAAATAGAAATACAGAGTACTGGTACACTGATCCGTGGTCTCTCTCAGCTGCAGATTAGCTGTGTTTGCTGTAGATGTTTCTGCTAAGCCTTGTTTTTAACATCAGATCAATTGCCTGGAAATCTGTTTATTTGTTTTACTTTGGATTTTGATAACCAAAAGTAATGCACAACAAAGTTTAAAGATGTCTCTTCTTTCCTCTTCTGCCTGGGCCGGGGGGCTGAGACAAAAGCGAAAGGCTTTCAACTGTTTACATTAAGCTGTTTTCTCTAAGGAGAGTATATCCACAAAGAGTAGACTATAAACTGTCCAGTGCAGCGATCACAGTACGCTGGGGCACCACATAACAAGGAAAAGTAAGGTATCCATCACAGGAAAAGTAAGGTAAGAAAACAAAGTTTGTTCTTGCATCCGATGCATTCAGAAGTTGGTCTGTTTGGTTTGGTTTGTCTGCCAGTGATCCCATTTTCACCAGTCAGTTTGGCAGAGCTCTTTGTGTAAGGTTTGGGGTTTTTTGTTTTGTTTTGTTTCTGTAACAGGTGCTATATTCTCTTGTGTAAATCCAAAGGGAAGAATATTACCTAGATCACTATTAACAATCAGATGGTGGCAATATCTTTTGCTAGTTCCTTCTACTAATTAGCTTCCACTTCAGCTGTGGCTCTCAGCATCTCCGTGTCATCATCCCAAGGAGGGGTGGCTGTGAAAAGGAGACCTCGGAGCTGGACAGCTTCAGCTGTAAGGCTGCCTGCTGCCCCATTAGCACGGCAGAAGGGTCTGTTCCCCTGAGCAGATTTCTGCCTATAGACATGAAGGTCTGCAGTGGGCTGGGGGACACTAAAACACCCACTTGTTGGCTTCGACAGATTGGAAACGATGGAGACTTGAAATGGGTCAACACTGGACGAAGTAATAAGGATTCAGCTTTGGTCACTGCAGCTGCTGTATGCGTTAAGGGCCTTAGGCATTTGTCCTTAGTTGGATAAAATGAAATTCCTTGCCATTAAGTGACACAGTGACGTCCTACCGAAAAACCAGCAGTTCCCAGCACCGATATGCGAGTTAACATTAACAGGTCTTGTTTCAGTCTTAGGTAAAATCTCATTTTATTATGTGAAGAAAAAAAAAAAAAAAAGCTGTTATGCATATTTTGTGGATATATTTAATTTCAGTTGACAAATAGTTGTCTGGGTACAGACTTGAAAAAATATATATAGTTTACTTGTGGATCTTAATTGTTTAATTGCAAAATAAAGATGTGCTTTAGTAATTCCACTCTCCGGCCCTTTTCTCGCCATCCCCGGGCGCCTCAAGGGCCGCCCCGCAGCGCCGCGCCCCGCCGGCCGCTACCACCTGGCGGCTCGGGGCGGGGGCGGCCCCGGCTCCACCCCGCAAAGGGGCGGTGGCCTCGTCCGTCCCCTCCGCGCGTCGCTTCCCGCCGCGGTCGTCGTGTCGTCCCTTCCTCGGCCCGGAACCGCCGCCGGCAGCCCGCAGGTGAGTGAGTAACGCGGCCGGGCGCGGCGGGCTCTTTCCCGCCCGAGGTCCTCCCGCATCGCTCCGCCATGTTGCCGGGCCCGCCCCCCCGCTCCCGGCCCGCCCCGTGCAGCCGCCGCGCCGCACGGCCCCGGCGCGACGCCGCCGCCAGGTGAGGGGTCCGGCCCTGAGGGGAGGCGGGGGTCGGGGTCGGGCCGCGGGGCGAGCGCCGGGAGCGGCCTCGTACGGAGGCGGGCGCCATGGCTGCGGGTGGGAGCTCTGCGTCCCGCCGCCCGGCCGGGGGGAGGTTTCTGCGATAAAATCTGTGTAAAACCCTTTGGTCCGCGAGCACGACGCCGCCGCGAGCTCCGAGGTTTGTCTTCTGGCTCGGAGGGCAGCGCTGCGTCTCGTTAAGAAGGCGTTTGGTGTCAGCCGCGGGCTGTACGAGGGCTGCGCGGCGCCGGGCTGCGCCCTGCACGGCTGCACGTCCTCCGGGGTCAGCGGCAGTCACTGGAAGCCGGAGCTCCCCGAACAGCGGGTGTGCGCAGCTCTACGGGCGTCCCGTTGGTGCTTCGTTAGAAGCGCTTGAGTTGGAAGGGACCCTTACAGTCACCTAGCCCAGCTTCCTGCAGCCAACAAGGAAATTTCAGTCCCCGACGTCTTTTTATTCCTGATCCTTTCTTAGCAGTTAATAATAATAATAATAATCATGATTATTACGTCTCTCATTCCCACAACAACCTAACCCAAGCCTTTTCTCGCATTTCCCAGCCAAGATGCTGAGCTTCTTCCGCCGGACGCTGGGGCGCCGCTCCATGCGCAGGCATGCGGAGCGGGAGCGGCTGCGTGAAGCCCAGAGGGCTGCGACCCACATCCCGGCAGCTGGAGATGCCAGGTCGGTCATCACCTGCCGTGTGGCTCTGCTGGATGGCACCGACGTCAGCGTGGATCTGCCGGTACGACCCTGGGATGGTTCTGCTTGATAGCTTGTGTTGAGCTGTTGGAGCTTTTTGTTGTTTTGTGGATAGATAGGGGGTATCTGTTTGTTACCATATTAGCGTTGTGCTTTGAGTTCTGCTAAGTCACTGGGCACAAAAACAATCATTGAATGAATGAGTTGGAAGAGCAATGTAAGGATCATCGAGTCTAACTCTTGGCTCCATACTGAGCCACCTAAAGGTATTGGAGAAACGGCTGCTGTCATTGCTCACCACAACTTGTGTTGCACGGTGTCACTATGCCTTCAGTCAGTGCTTCCTGGGGTGTTTATGAACTAAGGGAAAGACATGTAGGTCCTGGAGTGCGTCCAGAGAAGGGCAGTGAAACTGTGAGTGATCTGGAGCACAGGTCTTACAGGGTGCTGCTGAGGGAACTGGGATTGTGCAGTCTGGAGAAGAGGAGGCTCAGGGGAGGTCTTACAACTCTCTGCAACTCCCTGAAAGGAGGCTGCAACAAGTGGGGGTTGGTCTCTTCTCCCAGATAACAGCAATGAGATGAGAGGTGTTTGCCTCAGATTGTGCCGGCGAGGTTCAGACTGGGTTTTAGGAAACTTTTTTTCTCAGAAAGGTTAGTGAGGTATTGGCACAGGCTGCCCAGAGAGGTGATGGAGGCACCGTCCCTGGAGGTGTTCAATAAGAACCATGGAGATGTGGCACTGAGTGTAGTGGTCAGCAGGCATGGTGGGGATGGGCTGACAGTTGAATGAGGTGTCTTTTTGAATCTGAACGATTCTATGGTCTTTAGAAGGTATTCAGTAGTTCTTGACTGGATGTGCGCATAGCCAGTCACTGTTGACACACAGCAGAATATCAGGAATTATTTGTTGGGCTGTTTTTTGTGTATGCCAGGATGCAGTTCTTATCTTCAGCATGGGAGGGGACAAGAAGAATTCTATTTCCTTCTCCTCCTCAGGGCAGATTGCTATGAGACTGCCCTTGCTGTATGTAGTGCTTTGTTGGGAGTGAGGTGTTAGCCACTGGTTTGCATTTCTAAGGCTCCTTTAATGTGCACGTGTCTGTGTTTAATGATAACTTGGGTTTAGTCCACAGGACAAGCAGTAGCAACAGGAGCCTTGTGCTCAGGTTTTCCAAGTCCCATGTCTGCAACTCATGCAGAGCTCACATAGCACAGTTAAGAAGCCGTGTGTCTTGGAGGCCTTCTGAGCAGTTCTGTAGGATTTTGCCTTTAACAACAGTGGGGCTGGTGTTGGAACTGTTGGCTAGAAAGAGCATGCAGAGCAGCCATTCTTAACATGATTTTTCTTTCCTTCCTTAATTCAAACACATTTCTGGAATTGAGTGCGAGGCAGCCTAAGGAAAGCCCAAAGGGATGCTGAGCTGAGCAGCGTTGTGTCCTGCTGTATCCAAAAAATCTGAGTAACACAGTGTGGAAGGAATAGCTAGGCATCTCTGTTTGCCAAGTGGCTGTATGGACAGGCATTTAGAGGGTAATAAAACTAATTTGTTCGTCTCTGAAACAGCGTAATGGACGCGTCCAATGCTGCCTAGTGCCTAGGATGTTTGATTTGAGGCCAGGAATGCTCACAAACACTTGATAGAAAGTGTTGCACTTAAAAAGTACTCAGGTGTCACCACATAAGCAGAGTAGGGATCTTTGGGCCTGAAGTTGGCTCTGCTAGGTGCCTGTAACAACATTTCTGAGGCTCCGGGGAGCATAAATTGAGCCTGAAGAGGAGTCGTGACCTTCCATCTGGGCTATAGACTTACGTCAGGGTGTAGTGGTAACTATTCTTTTTTGCAGGAAACAGTCACTTTTTTTGCACTGCTGTCTTTTTCTTTGTAAGCCAATAGAAAGCCTTGTCCAGGAACATCTAGGTTCGCGAGTTAACAGTAAGCAAACAAGCTAAATCTGCATAGTAAGGTGCCATAATTACAGCCCGCCTGTCAGTGGCTGACACACTAGTTTCTTTGGTGATTAAAATACAATAAATTAGAAGTAAATTAAATGTTTAATTTCAGACTGTGTCTCACATTGCTCGTATTTGGAGGTTGAATTGGGAGCAGGAAGAGGAAGGAGTGGAGGGTACAAAATCCTGAAGAAACAGTTTCTTTCTAAAATCTAAAGCTAAATGAAAAGCCCACATGTGCACATGGAGGTGTTTTTTTTTCCTTCTACGAGAACTTTCTGAGAGAATAATCGGCCCCTTTGAGCTGAGGCATTTTCCAGGACTGGTTCTGTTACTTTGGCAGTAGGTTTGGTTTAGAATGGGCTCTTGTTTTCTCAGGCTCCCTGGGATCTGCCAGTTCAGTCGTGCGTAGTGCTATTGTCTAACTCAGTTCTGCAAAACCATCTTACCCAAAAAAATAAATAACAGAAAGTGTTTCCTAAGACTGAATCATTCAGCAAACAAGTTGGTTCACAGCTGGAGAAAGAGCTGGCTTGGCAGGACAGAGAGGGCAAAAGCCAGTGCTTCACCTTTGTTAACCCACAGTACAGAAACACTTGATGCTGGCATGACTTGCTGCTGCCACAAATGTTGCTTTCCGCAGTGAAAGAAGATGTTGCTTTCCATATTGCATTTGTCCTTGTTTCCTTGTGCCCCTTGGCAGAACAAACCTGTGGTTTTTTGGCAGTCAGGCAGTAAGTTCAGGCAGGAAAACGCTGTGAAAAATAATCAGTGTGATTTTGTTCCACTTCCAGCTGGAGCCATTGTCCAATCTGGTTCCCTGTGTGCCTCCCCAAATGTGGTGAAGAAGCACTTAGAGACAGCGTGAGATTTATGCTGGCTTGTTAAGCTGTAGCTTTGTGAAGAATGTGCCACCGAAAGAACAGTGTTCCAGAACTGTGGCCGTTCTTAGGGCTGACTACATGGGTGATTGCTGAATTTCTGTTTCAGTAATGTTCTCTGTGGCCTCTTGTGTAAGCCAAGCATGTTTCGGAGCCTTTTTAAGGAGCAGAGGCTGATGTTTGGGCAAATACTGACAATGAAACAGAAGGGTCGTGTTGTAAATTGAGCTTAATTTATTAAACAGAGCCAGAGCTTGAGCAGTAACCCTGCTTTTTGTCCGCTGATCTTATCTGTGGTGCCTGTCAAGCCCCTTCATCTATCTGCTTTTCTATTTCTTCTGTTCATTCTAGTTACAAAACTGCCTAACTTGAACTGTTCCTCAAGGCTACAGCGCTGTGCACTACGTAGACGAATTCTTTGTGAAGAATCTACGTATTTTGCAGCTGTGTCAATGATTAAAGAGTCTCAGTGCTATGTGTGCTATTTCCTGTCACCTCGGTGCGTTCAGAACAGGGAATGTGAGCTTCACACAGCTTATCACGGTTCCTCTGGGGCAGATGGAAGAGTTCCTTTTTTTCCCCAGTCTTCATTTCGGATTCTAAGGTTGTGTTGGGACCTGGTGGTTCTCCCTGGCTGTTACGGCTTGTTTTTATTATTCTTTTTGAAGCCTTATGTTTGTCCAAAGGCATTCAATGATTTTTGTCTGACCGACATATGTAGTAAAACACGGAGGCGTTGATTTTGAGGTTTGGTTTTGCTTTGTTTTAAAAGTGTGTGGATGGATTCATGTGGAGAACGAGTGCAGCCCTGCAGCAGCAAGCGTATGGGAAATCCATGCTCTGTGGAAACCAAGGACTTTGTTTAAACAAAAAAGAAAGCAAAAAAAAAAAAGAAACCCTGATTCCACTTAACTTATTAACCCACAGTTTGCATAATCTTCTGGTGGATGATGGAGCATTAATTATGTTCCAGTTGCTGTGTATCCAACCTGAGTTTGAGGCAGGAGTTACCTATAGGCAGCTCCTTGAGGTGTGAGCTCCAGGGAGGATGGCTCAGCTGGAACCCCAGCAGCTTTCTGCCCTAAATATTCCTTCCTTCTACCTGTGTGCTGTTCAGCATGGAGATGGTCCTTGCCTTTGTTTTCACGAAGTATGGTTAAAACAAGGTCTTATGTAAACCAGCTGCAGAGCGCAGCAGAATCGTAGGATTTAGCCAAGCTGTTTTGGAGTAATGCTTACACCCATGGTTTTGGAGTAATGCTCACAAAATAAGATTAAAAGGGCTGTGCTTTGTTGATTATTTAAAATTAAGGAATCATAGAATGGCCTGGGTTGAAAAGAACCACAATGATCACCTAGTTTCAACCCCCTTGCTATGTGCAGGGTCACTAACCACCAGATGAGGCTGCCCAGAGCCACATCCAGCCTGGCCTTAAAAGCCTCCAGGGATGGGGCATTCACAGCCTCCTTGGGCAACCTGTTCCAGTGCATCGCCTCCCTCTGTGTGAAAAACTTCTTCCTAATATCCAACCTAAACCTCCCCTGTCTCAGTTTAAAACCATTTCCTCTTGTCCTATCACTATCCACCTTTGTAAACAGTCAAAACTGTGTGGAACACCACAGAATGTGGCAGCAAACCATTAGCAGTGCTGCTGGCTTTTTGTGTGGAAGGAAATGATCTGTGCTGATCTGGCTGTGAGATCAGAGATGTGTTGTGATAGTTGTTTTTACTTAATAATCCAGTCTGGTTTTCTAAGCTTGTAAAATACTTGTGGCTCCTTGCTTGAGTATTTGTGGTTGTGAATATGAAGTACAGACTGCTTTCTGTAACACAGATACTGCTTAAGGAGAAAATCTAGGAACGCCAGAGATGTTGGAAAATTTAGTTTTGCAGCAGGCTAGATTTTAAATTTTCAAACTGTATCTCAGCTGGCAAAAAGCAGTGAGTAAATAAATAGCATTTGTTTGTGTGTGTATTCAGACCGTGACAGTTTGGATGCTCAGGGCTGACCCCAGCATTTGGGGTTTGCTGTGCTGCAGGATGCTCAATTGTCCTCAAAGGTTTAGCATTCCTGACTTGCTGCACAACAGTGTGTTTTGGCCCAAGCACTGCTTTCTGCTGAACTGCCCGGTGATTTGCTCTTAACAAGCTGAGAACCCTGCAGTGCAACACCAGCCCAAAGTGTTTGGGGCAGGTGTTTAGCTGCTAAGGCTTAATGCTGGGCTAGCAACTCAGAAATGAGTATATCAGAAAAAAAATGTTAGGGAAGACAAAAATGGATTAAATCAAATGTGTGACCATAAATTGGTCTCTGCTGGGGGTTAGGTACGAGTTCTGCCAAAATAAGCTGGCAGATAGGAGTGTTTTGAATCTTTACTCTTCTTACAGGCTCAGTAAGCCTGAGCACAGTGCGTTGAAACCCTTCTGTATGGTATTCTAATGGACTTAGGGTTAGAGCGGGTGTGAAATCAGCTCCCCTGGCTGCACTGAGCAGAGTGGTTAGTAGTAGTTCATTGGCAACTATTAAGCAGGCTGAAAATATTTGTCCTGTGAGAGCAATCCAAACCCTGCTGCAGGGAGAGGAGAAAAGGGAAGAGCGGAAGGTAACAGCCAGGTGAAAATGTCATTTACATTGAGTATTGCCACTGGAGAATTAGGGGAACTTCCACCAGATCACGCAGTGGAAGCGTATCTTTGAAAATGGAATAAGGAAGGAGGACTTCAATAAGCCTTGAAGAGTTTGAACTTAACACTGGGGAGCGTGTGAAACTTTTGCTGACCTACACCGAATACACAGCTGAGGGTTTCAGTCACATGCAAAGTGCTGCATAATTAATTCTGTGCTGACAACTCGGTGATTTAAGTCAGAAGGCAGCCAGCGGCCCTGGAAAACCTCCTGCCGCTGCTTCGAAGCTGTTCTCCTGCATTGCTCACTCTGAGCCCACTCCCAGTGAACCTTCGGTGTGCTGCTGAGACTGGCATCCTGCTGAGCTGCAGCAGGGAATCCACCCGCTGTGGGTGTGCGTTTCACTTGTTGCTTCCTCAGGTGGTGTGTGCCATAACTCCAGCTCTGAGTTAAGCTGCTCCGTTGCCTGTCCCCAGCAGGGCTATCAGCCTTGGTGTTTGGCTGGGATAAGTGGTTAATGACAGTCCTAAGGAGTGATTGAGAAGAATCTAAAATATTCTGCAGAATAAGGTAGAAATGTCCCTTTAGTTTGAAATCAGGTGCAGAATGCTTTGTGCAAAATGAAGCCGCCTTCTAGTTTTGCTGTTGCAAATGATGATTTAATTTTACTTCTGTCTGTATATTGCGTGCTTAAGAAGAAAATACAGTGTGTGCCAGGAACATCTCAGTAGAACCAGTGCCTTGCCCTTTGCAGATAGACATCACTGACTCAAGTCGTGGATGAGATGTTTTTACGTGCAGGCGATTTGCCTTAAGGCTGCTGCTGGGAGAGTCTCGCTGCTGTCTAGCAAATCTGCTGCTGTCCAAAAAGCACTTATCTCATGTCCAAAAAGCACTTTATTTCACATCAACAGATAAAATTGCCCGGGATGAGTTTGATGAGGTGTACATCTCAACGTAGTCGTTGTACTTTTTATCCCGGTGTATTATTATAAAGAAGTTCTTACCATGAAAAATGCAGGTGGTATCAAACCTGCTTAGTGTTATTTACGTGCTTTCTCTTTAAAAGGCTTAATTAATTTTTGATTTTTTAGATCATCACTTTAAAAGCAGTGTTTACATGGGGCTGGAGCTAAGGTTTTGTCATAAATTATGTATGTGCATATGCAGTGGCTTTTTGCAGCTTCAAGTTGAGCTTTATGTAAATGCCTTATCTTAAGTACTGTTTGTTGAAGTTCCTTGCCCCAGACTGTTTCCTGGCAGTCACTAGAAGCACTTGCTAATGGAATGCTATATCCTAATTCAGCCTGCTTTTCTATCCACTTGTGAGTTGCCTAGACAGCAAACTGGTGATTTCTACAGTAACTTCTCCTATAATTCACTTTGAAAATGTTTCACTGTGTTCGATATTGTCAGTGACACCAGTTGTGTTTCCCATTCCTTATCAATGGATAAGGAAGGCCTGAAAGGGACGGTGATTAAATGATATTCTAATACTGTCAGCCTTGTCGAGTCCATGTGAATACTTTCCGAAAAAGGGCATTATCACAGAATCACAGGATGGCCAGGGTTGGAAGGGACCTCGAGGATCGTGAAACTCCAACCGCCCTGCCACAGGCAGGGCCACCAGCCTCCCCATTTAATGCCAGACCAGGCTGCTCAGGGCACCATCCAACCTGGCCTTCAACACCTCCAGGGACCGGGCATCCACAGCCTCTCTGGGCAGCCTGTTCCAGCACCTCACCACTCTCTCTGTAAAGAAATTCCGCCGACATGCAACCTAGCTCTTCCCTCCGTAATTATGCATGGCATACAAGGATATTACAGATGCTTCTTGTGAGGTGTGCGTTTGGCATTCAGAAAAATAGGCATCACAGAATGTGAGAGAAAAATCTTTTCCAGATTATATTCTAGGAAGCTTAATTTTTGAGTCATCTTAATTTTGTAATTACAATGTAAAGCATACTTAGGTAAGAGAGCAGATTGTGCAGTAGGTATTAAATCCTTCTGTCTTTTCAGAAAAAAGCCAAAGGCCAGCTCCTGTTTGAGCAGATCATGTATCATCTGGACCTTATAGAAAGCGACTATTTTGGATTAAGGTTCATGGATTCTGCACAAGTGGCGGTGAGTAGCAGTCAATCTCAACGTTAAATTGCAATATTGACCAAAAAGCCCAAAGAAAACTGAAGCTGTGTGTTGTCTCTAGGAGGATATGGTTGTGTACATACCAGATGGTTTTCATGGAAACCTCTTGGAAGCTAGTTTGTGAAAATGCAGCTGCTTTTGAAAACAGCAGCAGAGCATTGCTTGTCATGAGCACCCAATCTTCTCTCACATGCACTTGTATAGTTTTATATAGGTGCTTTTCATGGCTTAGCCTGCAAGGATAGCTCCTTGTGTACTTCCTTACTATTTTTTCCTTCTGTGTTTAAATGGAATGTTAGGATATCTTAGTGCACCTGTGTGTGTTTGTAAGCCTGATGGCTTCTGTTCAGAATTACTGAGATCAAGTGCTGTGTTCAACCTGTAATCGTGCATTCCTCTTTTGAGGAGAAAGCATTTGACTCTTTGGCACCCAAAGCAAACTCGGTGACCAGAAGGACTGGCTGCTGCTGGGTGTCAGCCTCTCGCAGAGCAGGGAGGTGTAGCTCTGAGGAGGAAAAGACTTGTTCTGAGGAGGGGGGATGTTATTTAGAGCCATGCATACCTCCTGTCAACAGAAATTAGAAGGCAGTCTACTGCACACCTCTTTATATTTATGAAAGTCGTGTTAGCTGTGTTAAGCATGCACAGTCAGAGGTGATGATAGTAGGTATTGTTAGTAAATGGCTCCATTGCATCTATTTATCCACTTCAGAAAAGATGTAATTTGCTTTAGATATTCTGACTTGTGGCATCTGAAGCATTTCTGTGAGCTCCTAGGATCCCGTGGGGCGTTAGTTGTAACTGATGGCACAACCTGTGTGCTAAGCTGTTGGCCCGGACTGTATTATTGTCACGCAATGTCAGTTCGTCCTGAAACTGTGAAACCTGTGAAGGTTTTCTGTCTGAGAAGTGGCTTATGGCTCACTTTTGTCAGCGAATTGTTGCTTCCTGTCCAGACAGCCCTGATGAGTACCTGATAGCACACCCTGTACCAGGTACAAAGCGGTTTTGAAGTTTTGTTTACTTTTCTTAGCTATGTATGAGGCTCGGTAGAAGCTACGGTCTGTTTAAAATGGGCATCGAGGATACTTTCTTTGTAACAAAGCAGGAAGGATTGCTTTGTGCCATCAGAGCTGAGCACCACCGCCGGAGACAACTGCTTCAGGAACTGAGCAGCTATTGTGATGGCAGCTTTCTTGCAAAGAGGAGCTAGCACGTTCTGGTAGAAATGCGGTTGGTGCACAAAGAAAACCTGGAAACAAAGGCAGGGTCTACCAAGTGACTTTTCAACAATTACTCAGCAGACTTGCTAAATCAACAGCACAAGAGTCCAGTCTCACAGTGAACAGGACTATCCGCTAACTCTGAAGGAAGAAATCATTTCTGCTACCCAATTTAAATCTAATTACATTGCTTCACTGCCTGGTTGCACGTGAAGATATTTAAAAAAAAAAAAAAGCATAAAAACCCTGAAAAGCTAGCAACGTGTAGGTAGCTGGAAAAAACAATATCTGAGAGAAACTGCTTGTTTTGATTACGAATGAATGTTCAGTAAATCACGTCTATACAAAGGATACTATTCCAAATATGTAGATGCCTTTTATTGATTCTTTTGAACTTCAGTGACTGGTAGGAGGTCAGCTTTCGAATTTAGGATGTGCTCAGAAAAACAAAACAAAATGTAAGACAAGCTCTTCCTGATATTTTGCACTTGAGCGTTCAGATAGTTGTTGAAGGAATTTGTGCAGTGAAAAAACTGTCTTTTTCATGTCATCTCTGTGTTAATTGCTGGTCTGGTGGTTAAGGATAGTCACAATAAGAGGCAAAGGACGTATTTACATGTTTGTCCACAGCGTGCCAGGCTTGATCTGAGTGCTGCTGAAGCCAAGGGAACAGGGTGTTTGAATTTGAGCAGCTTTGGTTCAGGCTGATGCTGAGCAGCACAGCATGCCCGGTGATGGGACCTAAAAAGGCTGGGGATAACTTGCTGGGCTTTTGGCTTTCCCCTTAGCCACATGGAAAAGAAATTTCTTGTAAGGAAGTACTGACTGCTGAACTTAGGAATTTACTAACTGTTTAAGTTGCAAGCGTCAAAGACTTGCTGTTCCTAATGGAGTGATAGTGCACAGCTCTGTTCCTTCAGCAGCTGTTTTGCCATCTGTAGCATTCAGTGCTGGAAGTGGCTGTACAGCATTGCACCAGGTATGCAGCCATGAGGTTCACAAACAGGGACAGGTTTTACCCTCACCATCTTAATTAAGAACAAAGCAGCAACAAAAACTTATTTGCCCTACCTTCTTGAACTGTTGCTGTTTTTTAGATTATTATTTCTGAAGAAGCAGACTGTTTCAGTAATGACTCCCAGTACTTTGCTCCATGTGCTGCCTGTTGTTTAGGGAGCTTTATCTCTGGATTTTAGCAGGAGGCTGCATTGTACAAACTCTCGTCAGTGTGAACGTAAAGGATCTTTTTGCCAGGTCCACTTGAATTCCATTTTAATCACTTGAAGTAAATCTTAAGTTTGCTGATGTCTGTGTGCATCCGTGCACATGGTGGGTTTTTTCCTTCCTTGCCCTCCGGTGGAAAGCAGTTGTTTCCCTTCTGCCATGCACCACCATCCCAAGCAGGCTCTGCAGGCAGCAGCCCTGCTGAGCAGACTTGGATGCTCAGTGCCTGTCTTGGGCCTCCCAGAGCCTGCACTGGAATGTGGAGGAGATGAGAGAAAGCAGAAGGGCAGTGAGGCGAGCACACAGCTGCTCTGGTGGTCTGCAGAGGCTCTCTTAGCCTATCCTGTGTCTAAATCACCTGCAAGTCTCAGGTGAAGAGTGTATGTTGTTACGGTGGAAGGAGTAAGTCAGTTCTCTCAGAGCAATGAGTTTGTGGAATAGGAAGAGAGATCTTAGCATTTTTTTTTTTTTAAATACTCCATTTAATGGCTCTGTAAGCAGAGCTGACAAATATTTATTTCATTCCTCTTTAAGGTTCCTGCTTTATTTTAGAAATACTAGATAACATTTTAAATAGCTTTCTGTAGCTACTCTGTTTAAATGACTATTAATGTGCATGTGCAGCAGTTGGTGGTGTTCTGATCTCCACCTGATCCATTAGTGCCTGCATCCTGGCAGTGTGACAGCCCTGCCCCGAGTGCAGGAACAGGTTTGCACTTGGCATCACAACCTGGCAGTACCGGTTCTGTCTCATAGTCCTGTTGCTTTCCTGCCCTCCTTGGGGCCCGCTCCCAATTTCATGGCACAAAGCTGAACCGAAGTCGTGCTGCTAGTTATGGAGTTTGTCTGTATGAGCTGTGAGGTGCCATTTGGGCTTGGGGTGGTGATGCAGTGTTACCTGGGCACTGGGAGCACCCAGGACATGGGGTGCAGGACAGCTTGTTCAGCCCATGCCATTACATTGCATGGGGTGCTAGGATTCCTGTTGCACTGAGTCACTTCTTAGGTGCTGCAAGCTGTCCAGGTGTTGATGGCCCTCCAAAGCAGGTTTCTTCTGCTAGCTGGGTGCTGGTTTCCCAACTTCAATTTCTGGTGTAAACACTTCATCAGTGGCTGTTTGTGCAGTTGTGTTAGGAAGCATGGTATATACGTGTAGGAGTTTCTCTCGGCCTGCCATCTGCAGCTTACTTTTCACATGCTCTTGTGTGCAGTATAAATTAAACCATTATTTTGGCTTCGAGTAGTCAGCCTTTATGTCTAGTATAGAGCTATGAATTAGCATTAGTAAATGAGGCGCTAACTTCTGTACTCCCATGTAACGATTGCTGAAATGTCAGCTGCAAATAGGCTGGAGAATCGTGTGGAGCTGACTGCTTTGTTCAGACATCCACAGCTCTGCTGGTATTTACTGCACTCGAGTGATCCAGAAAGAAGGACCAAAAGACAACAATATTTACTTTGTTTGTCCTCTCCACATCTAAGTGATCTCAGCTGAGTCAGAAAGTCGGGTTCTGGTTTCTGCCTCCCTGGATTACTCTGCCTGATTATTGATGTGTGGGTCAGTTTCTGGTTGGATTTTTTAGGGTGAATTTTTTAGTAGTTGAAAAAAGAAATAGTGGCAGAATACTTTTAAATGGGTGATACATTCTTGACAATTTGATTTAAACAAGGCACGTCTGTATGGTTCTGTTACCAACATTTGCATTATAAATTTTGACTGAAAGTATCTTCAGTAGGCACTGAGAACTGAGAATTGTAAAAGATTTGGATTAGACCATTTTAATAGACTAGCTGTTTTTACAACATGGTCTTCATTAAAATTAACATACAGGGGTTTTTTGATTGTCTTCTCTCCTTATTGATGAATGCATTTATTTTTCAGCACTGGTTGGACAACACAAAAAGCATCAAAAAGCAAGTTAAAAGTAAGTGTCCTTCCCATTTTCTCTTTGAACCACACACTGAGCAGGAGGCACAGAGTTGAGCAGTGTGAGGTGGGAGAGGGGCCATGCTCAGGAAGGAAAACACAGGGACAAAACCCAGTGTGTAGCTGCTCACTGCTTAATGACCTCTTCCCTCTACAGCTCATATTACTTTCATCTAATGCCCTTAATTAAACATGTTAGAGGCTCATTAATTATAGTTTAAATAGACACAAGGCAGCTGAAGGTGCTTTTGTACCACAGATCTTTATCCAGTCTATAGGAAAACTTGTCTTGGAGCCTCCATCCCCTGCAGTAGCCCAGGATGCCTCAGTCTGTTTGAGTCCATCTCTCCAGTCATTCATTACCCACAGTACAACTCTCACTGTGGCCTGCTTGAGTCTGTGGTCCATGTTTGGGTAATCTGGGACATCAGCTGATTTCAGCTGATTTAGTCCAGCAGCTTCCTCTCTGCCTGATGCAGGAAGTCTCTGGGGATTTGTAGTGCTCTTACTAGTGAAACAAACATTTTGGAAGCGCCAAAAGAAAATTCCTAATGTCAAGATACAGGAATGTACAGAGGGCTGTGCATTTTTAAAGAACTGTTAAACCATCCTTCTGCTGGATTAACTCTTCAGTTTCCAGAGATGATGATTCTTCCACAGAAGGGTCTGTTATATCTCCCCTCAAATATGTCAAAAATTTACTGGAATATACAGATAAAAATTGTCAATAGTGTGTGCTTCCCAGAGCTATGGAAAGTCACCGGAGAGGCTCACAGTGTGCAGTGTAGGGATTGGACTGACCACAGAGCCAAGATACGCAGCTTTCTTGGCGATGGATGGAGCCCTTAAATATGGGGATTAACGTGGATTTTCACGTGCTTGGCAGGACACATCAACTTAATGTGATATGACTCCTGGATTGATGTGTAACACATACAGCATTTTTGTGTGTATATTTAAGTGTACTTTCACCCTGCGCTTCCATGTCACAGACAAATTCCTACCTTAAGTTCTTGTGGTAGGACAGTGCTGATTTCAGTCAGTGTTTGAGATGTGATTCTGTGTAATAACAATAAAAAAAAAGTCTCACCTGGTACATGTTAACTCTGTCTTGAATGAATTCTCCTTTGCAGTCGGCCCGCCATACTGTCTGCATTTTCGTGTCAAGTTTTACTCGTCAGAGCCCAACAATCTGCGTGAGGAGCTAACAAGGTGGGATGGATTTTGTGAAGGGAACAGCCATGAGAGCCTGAAAAAGGCCAGGGAAGTGTGGCTTTGGGGTATTTCTTTGAACAATTATGCAGTGATCTGGAGAACTGCTTAAAGCTGATGGTTTACCTGGCTGTTGGTAAATGTATCAGTATTTGCTTTATTAGTTTATGCATTATTTTTCATTATGCATCTCCAGCAGCCAGTCTGTTTATATGCAATGGACAGACGTTTTTACTGACATGCTATCATTTGTCTGTATTCTGCTGAATGCATTTAGTTTTAGCTGCCTCTTTTTTTAGGCAGAAAAGCACTGACCTGCAGGCTTTTCTTTGGTAGAAATAAGGTTGGTTATGTTTCATTGCGTCCATAATCTTTGCAGTGGTTACACAGAGAGAAAATGCTGTGTAAGTGTGAACTGCTTTGAGGTGGGCTGACAGTACAGCCTGTGGAGGATTGTACTGTCAGGTGAGCAGATAATTCTCTTGTTAAAAGCATTTTATATGCTCGTTCACAGTGCTGCATTTCATGTTGGACTGAGACGTATTTGGGGTGCTTTGAAAGGGAACACAACTTACCATCTGTCAGCTGTATAAATCTGTTGTGAAAAACTGTTACTTCGCATTGTCGCCACTGCTGATGATCCATTTTGGAGAGAAAACAAAGCTGTTGTGTTTTCTTGACAGCTGTAGACACTTCGTACCCCCAGCCATTTTTAAGAGTGCGAAGTGGGTGTGCTTGGTGTTGGTGTTTATCTCTGTGTGAATCGTAGATCTGCGCTCCAGCCAAATCCCTCAGAGTGCCACCAGGAAGATTACAGTAGCATTACCCTTTGCAGCCATATGTACTCTGTGCAGCTTCTTACTCACGTCTGTTAATTTCATGTTAGAATTGTTTAAATTTCTTCTTGGTAACCTGGGAGGAACATTTTACTTCCTGTTTTATGTTCCCAGATCAACAGATAGTTATCTTTAAAAATCATAGTAATAGGAAGAGTGCAGACCAGTATCTGTCTACCAATCTGAAACATTTTCATCTGTCTTGAGTGAGTTCTGCCAGTCAGACCTCACTGTGCAGGTTTTAGCATGACAGAACTGAAACCTGAGGGCTTTTAAACCCTGTCTATCTACTTAGCTAATCCCCCAGACCAGGAGTGCAGCACGCCTGTCTTCTGTCTTGAGACTGTTTCACGAAGCTGCAGTGGGAAGAGGAGCTGTGCTCTGGGTTACAGGTGATACTATGGCTTTCCAGGAGTTCCACTTTATCTTATGATAGGACATGCAGCTGGAGACTGTTGTCATCAGCTTCCACAGGTGCAGCTTGGTCACATTTTCTGCTGGTTTCCTGCTAGATGCCACCAGCCAGAGGTCATGTAACACACTCTGAGCACGGGAAGTGTGCTTGAATTGTTTGCAAGTGTTGTGTGGCAGATAAGCACACAGGTTGGTCACACCCACTGCACACTGGGAGTCTGTGCTCATTCTTTGGATATCTAGGGTCACTACTAAACAAATGCATTCCTTATGTAGGGGCCAGGTTTGGATAATGAGTGCTTTGTCAAAGTACTTGTGGATTTCTGAGGGACCTGCAGAAAAACTGCCTGCATCAGTTTCACATCCATGTATGTGGGTATGAGCAGACATAAGACACAATCAGTCTTAGTGAATGTCAGGGCTGAAACAGAAACATCATCTTTGCCTTCATGTAAGACTTCTGCTCAACTGCAGTGGAATTCAATCTGGATGCCATTGCTGAAGTCATCTTTTCAGCTGGTGAGACTGCTTCTGTTGTTAACATAAAGCTGAGCTATGATACAGAAAGAAGGCTGTGGTGTTGGATTGGAAGATGCTGCACACTGGAGGGGGTAAATGCTTTTCATTTAATGCCTGCCTGGTTTACCCAAGAAGGAGAATACTAAATAAGCAAGGCAGTGACGTAAAATCTGCCAACACTGAATATAGCAGGAGAATCATCTCTTTTGACCAACTGGTCATGAAGTATTGAATGAATACACCCCAAAATGCAGTTTTGGCTGACAGGACATGCTGCTGACTCACGCTGAGCCTGCTGTCACCTGCATCCCCATCCTTTTCTGCTGATCCTGATGAGACTTACTTAGATACTCCGTTTTGTTTTTCCATGCAGGTGTATAGCTCAGCTTCTGACAACCTCCAGTTCAGGGTTTGTGTCATTTGAAATGTGTGCCATGCTAACCCAATTGGTGAAGCATATTTAATGCAATTTCTTCTGTCTTGAAAAGCTCTGTAAGAAGAAAACTCAAGTTTTTCAGGCTCTAGCTGCTTTGTCTGAACTGAGTGACACATTAGAACTGTTAATCAATGACTTCTCATTTAATCCTGCAGGTATTTATTTGTTCTGCAGCTAAAACTGGATATTCTGAGTGGAAAGTAAGTATTCCTGATAAGCAGTCTTTTGAACAACTACACAATGATTAGTATAGGATTTATTAAACTTCCATGTTTGCATGACTAGTAAGTTTTGCTAAGTAATGAATTTTTCTTTAGAACTCTATTTTTGTTGCATGAGTAGTGCTCATCTAGCTTGGTACTTGTCTCATTAATTTGGTGAAAATCTACTAATCCTTTTTCACTTTTGTACCAAATGTTTGTAGTTTCTCACTGTCAGGTGTATGAGTTGTCTGCTAAATAGTGCCAGAAGAGGTTTTAATGAGGCATTTCTCTTCTGGCAGGTTGGAATGTCCTTTTGACACAGCCGTCCAGTTGGCAGCTTATAATATGCAAGGTAAGTAGGTATGAGGGGGAAGGATGAGGTTGCCTGTTCAGCTTTAAATAAATATAAAGTATATATATATACTATTCTTATCTCTTTTAGTCTGTCGTTCTGGTATGCAGTGAACAGGTTCTGTGCAAATATTAGCAATCCAGTGTGAAACAGAGCTGCTCTTGAGTGTAATTTTGATGATTGTGTGTATAGAAAGTTACTGATGCCTTAGAAAACAGAACAAGGAGGTTCTGAACATAAACAGCTTTGTCCTCAATTTGTTTTCTAATGTACTTTTGTGCTAACCATATTAATGAGTTGCCTTTGACTTCTGATTCCACCTGGGAACTGCCTATCCATGGTTTCCCTGAGAGCTGCGGTGTGTCCTTTACCTACTTGCGTAGGGTGTGCATCATTGATCTTTGTGGCTGTTACTTGAGGATGTGATCTTAACAAACGTGAAGCTTGCTGTAGTTTCAGAGAAACCCACGAAAGAGGGGAGGCTTGAAGTTCCAGATGTATCTGGATTATATCCTTTTTGGAGGATATAGCAATGTGGCCTCGTTCAACCCAGTTTGAGTCTACAAAAACATCCCGGAATCTGTTGTGAAGCTGTGGTACAGAAAAGGGAATTTGGAGATGTGCCATGTGTTTGTGCAGCACAAATCCTCTGTGCAGCATTCATCTTGTAAAGCAGCGTACTGTTGCACTTGGTGAGCAGGAGTTAGGTAACAGGGCCAGGTCACTGAAATTCTTCCTCTTACAGATATTTTCCAAAACATGTTTTGCCTCCTTAAGGGGAGGAGCTACTAATAGCCCTGATCACGTGTAGGTACAGAGAGCTGGTGTTAAGCTGTAAAGAAGCCTGTCTTCTTCCCCTGTTCTTTTGAATGGAAGAAGAACAGTTAGAATGCAATCTGCAGTTAAAAATATTAGCATTGTTAGAGCCTAAAGATATGGGTTCAGTGTGTAACTTTTTGGAAAATCTAAGTGATCTAATTGGACCATATACACATTTCTTTTTGTGCTGGTCTTTTCTTTCCTCCCTCTGCAATGAGGCCTGCAGCAGGGCTTTCATCTTGCTGTCTGACAGCTGTGTACTCTCATTTAAATCAGCTGGAACCCAAGCTGGCTTTGACAGCATTCCTTTCAACAGAGGCAGGCGTTTTAGTGGGAGTAAATTATTATGGAACTACAGACTTCCTCTGCCAGCATTGAAAAAAAAATAATCAAAAAGAAAAGAAGAGAGAAGGAGGGGAGCAAAAAGGCTGTTAATATACCCACTGTGTTCAGAAATCCAAGACACATCATTGTGTTGTGTGTAGTTTGTGCACCTGTGGAGTACTTTATAAGTTTGACTTTTCTGTGCTTTTCAAATACATTCCTTTCTTTCTTTTTCCTGTATAACATACGTAGTTTCTTTTTGCAGACAGAATAATTATTAGTATTTATTGGAAGATCAAGTTTCAAATTAGAATTACTTCTGAATTTTTGGATAGAAGTTGAACATCAAGAAGCCACTTGAAATCAGTGGGAGGAGCAAATATGCAGTGACTGGGAATCAGGACTTCCTTGTAAAAGTTTCTTAACTGAATGTCAGCATTTTAGGCATACATCAGTCTTTCCAGCAGGACTCGTTAGCATCTGTGGAAAAAGAGGGCTGCACTTTGACAGAGCACGCCCACTGACTACTATGTTCCAGTATGCTCTCTACGTAGCATCATTTCTTGCCCCTGCTGGGCGTGCAGCAGGGTGCTAGATGAGCCATTTGGTACTGACATTGCAGTCCTTGAGAAAGGGAAAGAGAAAAACCGCCCACCTGTATGATGACATCCTGATACAGAGTAACTTTAGCAGGACGGATTTATCGTCACAAAACCAAAAATTAATTTTCAGAGCAGGACAAATAATTCTCGGAAAGCTAAAAACTGTTTTTGCATTTTACAAGTTGAATACATTTTAATAACTCAATACAGAATTCCATTGTAACTTGAGTCAGCTGTTGGCTCAGTGGAGACATCAATGACAAAAAGGTTGAAAATTTTCTACAAGAATAGTTTCAAGGACGTTGATAACTTCAACTTATAAGAAGCTTTTATACTGCTTTATCAAAAACATGTTGTAAAATTAATAAATAATTAATAAAAGTTAATAAAACTTTTGTGTGGACAGTAAAATAATTTTTTTGTGTGTGTCCCTAACTTCCTTGTCAATAAAAGGTGACACTGCAATTACAGGGAGGACTGAGAAGAGAAGGGGGAGCACAGAAAGAAGTATTAGTATCTGAACTAGAAAAGGACACAACAGTTCCTGTTCATATTTTCTGTCTTTGTGGTGAACACTGATAATGCTGTTCTGTTACAGCTGAACTTGGAGACTACGATCCTGCTGAGCATGTCCCTGAGCTGGTATCTGAGTTCAGATTTGTGCCTACTCAGACTGAGGAGATGGAGCTGGCCATCTTCGAGAAGTGGAAGGAATGCAGGTACAAGATTTTCCAGTGCACGCCATCCAAGTTTGCACTAATTTTTCTATGAAGTGAGCATACTACGAAAATACTGCTGATGCTTTTTTCTTGTTCTTATAGAAAAATGTAATCCTAATGTGTTTCTGTCATATTTTGTTAAAGGATGTAATATGAAAAATGAAGCTTTCCAAAGGTCTGAGTAAAACGATGAGGTTGCAGAATCTTGAAATGCAACAATTTTTGCTGCAAAGATTTTGCGTTAAAACTTTCGAAAGTGACCTTCATGTTAGTGAAGGTGAAGGAGGGTCAGCAGTGCTTAGGTTTTTCACAACCTCTCATGCTTTCTTCTCCTCTTTCCTCATATGCCAGTTTTTTCTTTCTGTGCTTCTTCAGGCATCAACCTAACGCAAAAAATGTATTTCAGGGGGCAAACACCAGCACAGGCTGAAACTAACTACTTAAACAAAGCTAAGTGGCTGGAAATGTATGGTGTAGACATGCACATAGTCAAGGTATGTTTAACCACAGCATGGTGACCTTTTGAAATGATAATGTTAGCTTTGTCCAGCGTTTAAACACAGGTTTTGCTCTGAGGGAGAAAAATGGAGCACAGTACTCATCTAAAGTATGTAACAAGTGATGTGACTTTCTATCAACATTCTGCCTTATATTGTGCTTTTCTAGATGATAGAAATCCAAGGATATTTGCTCTGTATGAAATATGCACTGTGTGGCATTCTGTTGTTTGTATTTTGACTGAGAGCTAAGTGCAAATCATAGTAGTTAAATTAAAAGTGGCCAAAGTCCAGTTAGTCACCTCTTGAAAAACTGCAAGTAAAAATAGATGTTCTGTGGAGAAGGACCGCACAAAGGCAGTCCTTATTACAAAGACAAATCAAGAAACTTGGGTTTTCCACTTTATTTTTGTCTTACTGAAGGGATGCCATCTAGAAAAATCCGTTGCATAAGATCATTGAATGTAGAAACACTTAGGACATCCTTGTTGCACTAATTAACCAGATACATGTTTAACTGTCACACTGGGCAAATAAGCTGTATTAATCACTGGGTAATGTGGATATGTAGTCAAACACTGAAATGAGCATGATTTTTATTTTGTGGCATTTAGGCAAGGGATGGCAATGATTACAGCCTGGGACTAACCCCTACAGGAGTTCTTGTCTTTGAAGGAGACACAAAGATTGGTTTGTTTTTCTGGTAAGCTTTCCAATTGTGCATTGAGATACAATTTATATCTTCACTCTTTCATTTCTTTTGCACTACCCAATTTTTATTTTTTCTTTTTAACATGAGAAAAGTGGGAATTCTGGGTACCTGCAAGACCTGTGAAGTATTTTTACAGCATCCAGAAACAATTTTTTTTTTATCATGTACAGAAAATGAGCAGGCAGATGGTGAGCAAAATTTCATCATAAGAATAGTTACTTTTAGTCCAGTCCTATAAATTTTGCAGAGAAACACTCACTTTGTGGCAAAAATACTAGTTGTGTGTCCTGTCAACTCAGTACAGGAGTCCCTCCATCGTTGTGTAGGTATTTTTTTGCTGGTTGGGTAGGAAAGTGGATACATTTATGTCGTACCGTATTGTCTGCATTTGGAATTTTCTGAAACAGCCAGCATTGGAAATGATGTACAGTATACTCTACAGGCTGTTGGTTTTTTTTAATAATGCATTTGATAACGCGTTAGAAAGGTTTGATCTGCCTTTGTATCATTATGAGTTCAGTTTTGTGTGCTTGTGGAAGATGAGGCATGCAGCGGTATTTGGGGAAGTCTGATTTCCATTCAAGTAATTATTATTTTAATTCTGATAGATCGAACTGTTTGGAAGTTGCTTTTTACTTGAAAGTTTCTACTGAAGTGTTAAATTTGAAAGTAATGTATTGCCATCCATGGTATAATGAAGCTCTGCTGCCTGAACTTAAACCACCCACAAAAAAAGGAAGCAGGGAGGGAGGTAGAAAAACTTGGACCATCGCGTCTAACCTAGCTCTCACTGAGCTGCTATTGAGAGAGCTGAACATAACCTGTTTTTTCTGTTCATCTTGCAGGCCAAAGATAACAAGACTTGACTTCAAGAAGAACAAACTCACTCTTGTTGTTGTTGAAGATGATGAACAGGTAGATAACAATCTGTTTAGTTACATCTCAATCTTGATTATATAGTACTAGTTTATATGCTCCTGATCTGTAAGTTTTGAGAATTAACACGGATGCCTTCCAAGATTTTGGTTGTGACTTTTTGTGAGGAATAAAGGGAGTTAAATGTGAAATAAAAAAGCTAAATCACTTCTTTTCTCACCCTGTTTTTAAAAGAGGAACACCTCATTAAACTACTGAAGATCAGATAATTTGGAAACCATGTACTGGTTTTGGTGCATTGTGCAAGAAGGTTTTTCAAAAGGCCAGGTAGCACTTCTAGTGGATTGAATTCTTTGGATAGATGCCAGAGTTGTTCCCGTGGGAAGAAATTGCTCAGAGCTGAGAAGATAAAAATGTGAGCATTGTTAATTTGAAGAGATCAGATTTGGAAGTGAAACCAAGTTAGCCTCATAGACTTTACCCTTTCTATAATAATAATAATAATAACAACAATAATGATAATGTCTCTAACTTGTAGTTAGTTAAGATTTGCTTTGTGAAATTTACGGGTGCTGGCCATTCCCAGCTTAAGACATTGGAGCAGTTATTCTTTAAATCTCCCAAGAAGATTAATTTTTCTGCCTTAAATATTTCTCCTTTACCACGAATTTTAGTATTTATTGAAGGAAGTATTCTACTTGGCCTGCATGTAATTGTGTCTTTGATTTGTTTAAGCCTCTTACAAATCATTAGCGTACTTTGTGTGTTTTAAGGGGAAGGAGCAGGAGCATACTTTTGTCTTTAGACTGGATCACCCCAAGGCTTGCAAACACTTATGGAAATGTGCAGTGGAACATCATGCCTTCTTCCGGCTCCGAGGTCCTGTCCAAAAAAGCTCAAGCAGATCAGGCTTCATTCGGCTGGGCTCCCGGTTCCGGTACAGGTCTGTTGGGTCCATCAGTTTTCAATCTGAACTCGGTGGGTAGTGTGAGGCCACAAGAATTATGAGATAACTGCAACTAGCAATCACCCTGGTAACACATACTACAGGGAAAAAAAAATAAAAAGGAAAAAAAAAACCCAACACCAAGCCCTTTTCTTACAGTCCTGAGGAAAACAATGTACTGAAAATGCTTATGGAAAATAATCCTTGAGGAAAGAAGACTTGCCTGGGAATTAGAATATCTAGATGTTATCATTTTAGCTTTGTTACTGTCTTTTTCTATGAGTTTTGGCAAGCTACCTTAAGTTTTATTTCCTACTAGAATTTTCAGCCTCTGTCTGTCTGTGTATGTACCATCACCAAGAAGTGAGCAAAGGAAAATTTGCTCTCTTAGCAACTTAATGTTTAAGAAGTCTTTCCTTCAGCTTTTTGTTTTGGGAAAATGGACGAAGGGTAGATGTCATAAAATTCCTTTTTTTGTGACTTTCTGAAGTGTTAAGTTTGGGACTTTTAAAATAGAACTGAGATCTGATTATTGAAGTATGAATTTAAGTTAGAAATGTAATATTTTTGTGTACAGTGTCTCTTTTCCATCATAAAAAGTGATGTTGTTGTTTACTTGGCACTGTTAGTGGGAAAACAGAATACCAAACCACCAAGACCAACAAAGCCAGGAGATCAGCATCCTTTGAAAGGAGGCCCAGCAAAAGATACTCAAGACGGACACTACAAATGAAAGGTAAGCTGGTGACATTTCTTTTTGAGATGCGTACAGTCCACTGTGATGACCTCCTCTAAAGATGATCATGTCCTTAAAAGGTTCTGTGTAGGCATTTTCCTGTAGCTTCTCTTGAATTTTCAAAATGAGGTTTCTTTGTACTTATTCGGGAGGTAATGTCCATTTGTCAGAAAACGTTTGTGTCCAAAGCACAACATGTGCTCACCTTGTCTCTTATTCCTTCTTCTTGCAAAGTGACCTCCAGGCAGATCTTTGCTTAAATCCACATCTTTGGTTTACTCTTGAGATTATTTATTTTTACAATTTAAAACTTTGTTTTTCACACGTTATACATGGGATACATGCAGTGCTGGGTCTTTAGTTGCCTACTTTTAGTCAGTGCTTGACTATGTTAATTATACACTATAATATTTAACTGACAGGTTAATTACAAATTTTTTAATTAACACTTTATGTATACTTTTGCAGCACATGTTGCTAAACTTGAAGAAACGAGGTAAGATGCATTCTAAACCTTTCTCTTTGATGTTTGTCAGCTATATTTGAGTGCATGTCTGCAGGTAGTTATAAGATTAGTTGAATGTAAATGGCATTCACCTCTTAACTGTAGTTTTGCTGTGGATTTTCTGTTTGTTTGCCTTAAACAAATCCTACTATTTGAAGCAGAGCTGCTGTATTGCTGTCACATAGAAGATTTTGCTTACTAGAGGGCAACATTATTTGTTTATGACTAGCTATGATTATAAGCTGCTGATAACTTGCAGATTATAAGCTGTAGTTCCCTGTGCTGCAATGTAAAAAGATCAAGTGAAAACATGAGGTTCTTGCTGAGGTCTGCCTATTCTGGCAGTATATTGAGATATGTAAGTGTTTGAAGTGCTTTTATCTTTAAATTCTGTACTGTACTTACATTTATTTGTACATTCTTTGAGAATATTCTTATATACTGATAGTAACGAATTAGTCACAACCAGCACTGAGAGAGAAGCCTTTAGGTGCTTCATTTCTATGCCTGGAGTCTTTCTGAATGTGGAAGTTCATACTATAGTTGCAGTATGAAATGAAACCAGATCATTGGGTTTTATGATGTTCCATCAAGGAAGAGAGGATACCAGGCTGAAAGAATTCCCTGGTAATGGAGGAACCAAGTTTTGCTTTCAGTCCAGGCTGCTTCTTCCATGAGAGAGGGGGAAGCCTAGGAAAGGTGAGGCCAGTGCTGCAGTTGCTTCGGTGGAGGTCTCTTTGACTTCGGGACTTTATAGGCAAGTCCCCTCCTTTGCTGGCTTTCCTTTTCATGACACTGGAAAGTTCTCTTTAATGCTGGCTATCATTCGGGTGCTTGAATATCCTCTGCATGAAATGTGTGACGGCCTGATTAATTAGTGCTCTCGTCATGCTGTTGTTATGGCCTCCCATGAGTTTCATGCTGCTTAGGTCATTGTGAAAGTGGGAGGAGAAACTCCATATACAGTTTGGCTTCTGATAAGGGCAGCCTTCTGATCTCCACGTAGGTGTGGCATTGTTATGTTGGTCTGCAGAGCAATCAATGCCATTGCTGAAACTCTACACTCCAGTGTTGCTAATTGAAATGCATCATGAAAGATGTATGTTGTTCCACTCTTTGGCATTACCTCAGCAATGAGGAATGTGCTGCCCAGAAGGCATTCTTAAATATTCCTGCTCTCTTCTGTGGTGACCTCCACGTTCTCTCAGAATAGAAGGTGCAGAGCTGGGAAGCAGGCAAGGAAGAGCTTAGACAGAGATCTGTTTAAATTGTCAGTTTGCCATATTGGTTTGCTGTTGTCCAGATCATCAATCAAAAGAATAATTAGTGGTAAGATCCTGGAGCCATTAAAAAAAAAAAAAAAAGGAAAAAGAAAAAGCCATAAATCTTTTCTTGAACACTTACCTTTGCATAAGATTTACAACACCTAGTTATTGTACAGGATGTTCATGCTTTTCAATCTCACAAAAACACGAACATTTGAATATGTAGAATAACAAAAAGCATAAAATTGTTGATGCCGTGATGAACTTCTGTGTGTAAAACTTTGAATAGCTGCTTTTAAGACCAAAGTAGTAATTCAGTCTATTAGAGCCTGTATACAGAAGAAGCTCTGATTTTTTTTTTTTTTTTTTCTGCCAAACTATGGTATGGAATTTAAATCAGAGGCGTGTTAGTTTAAGAGCTGACAGAACACTTACAGCATGCAAGTGAGGTTTTGACAATGTTGTGTTTTATTGAGAGTTTAAATAAAAATCATACAATTTTTGCTTTTAAAGTGCCCTGCCTTACTGCTGAGTCAGAAGGGCTGAACTGAGTCAGGAAAGGAAGAGGAAATAACAAAGCAAAGATGAATTACAGATGAAACAAAAACAACAAAGCAAACCAACATGGTACCCTTACTCTTCTGAAATGAGGCAGTTGACCCAGAACATAAGTTTTCAAACTTTTCATTGGGAATGTTTAATGTTGGAAGGTCTTCATTAAATCTTGTTTCTTTTTGAAAATTCTTACACTTTTGTCAGACTTCAAGAATTTGTTGATCTGATTCTGATGTGAATCCTTTTTTATCTTTCAGTTTCCCAAACAGTGCTGTTATTACTCAGACCAATGGATCACAAGTAAGGCCTATCTCTTTCATCTTTTAAAGACAGTTTTCATGCATTTTAGCAGATCTGAGGATGTCATTATTTCCTTCCCTGGCCAGCTGTATCAAAAGTTACATGCAGTTAACCAAACTGCAAGTGAAGTAGTAGCTACTTATTTAAAACAAGATAGCTGGTTAACTTATCTGGAATGAAGAGGATATACCATATCTCTGTGCTATATAAATTATTCTACTTATAAATGCAGGTTTTCATAGGTACCGAAAGTACTTCTGTGTACAAGATTTTAGTATCTAGAGCACATTAATTCCTCATGCTAAGAGATACAAAAGGCCTGGAATAATCCATCAGCACCAGTGTTGATTCCTGGTTACAGTACCTCCTTAGCACAGAAGGCCTTGTTTCACTGAACACAGTAATGTAGCTCTCATTCTGAGTACCAAAAAATAGGACTTGGAGTTTGGAAAGACCCTGTCATGCTTTCTGGAGCATTTCAGTCACTGCAGGGTCACAGATTGGTGGGAATTGGAAATCCGGTGTATTTGAACGTTGAACACAGCCTCAGCTAGAAGCAAACAGACAGTTGGTGCTCTGCCCAGCTTTTGCTTTTATGCAAACTGAGTTTTCTGAGCAGCCTTCAATTCAGTCCAATCCTGGTGTTTTGTGTATTGCTGGAAAAGATTGGGCATAGGCGTCCAGTGCTGTGGAAGTAATGCAAGAAAACAGCCTTGTTTTAGCTTTGTGCTTAAGGAAAAGCGGTCGTATGTTTTCTTACATAAAACATGTCATTGCCTAATTGAAATGTGTATAGCAACTTACTTGTTTACGTTCTGTCTCCAAAGAGTTGGAATGTGAAGCCAAACTTACCTGTCCTAACAGCAGCAGTTCCTTCTGCCCCAGTCCTAGTGGAAATAGAGAACCTCCCAAGGAGCCCAGGAGGCAGCCAGCAGGACAAGAAGTGGTACGTTTGGCTTTGCTGGGAAATGAATTTTGCTTGCTTAGGCATGATCCAAGTGCCTGTTTCTTTATCTGTGCTTAAGTGAACTGCCTACTTGGTATCTTTAACGTAAATTGAGAGTCAAGTTAGGGGTGATAGAGCTGATTTGTTGCTGTGAGTGTAGTCTGGAGAGCTGAAGGCAACGTGCATAATCACTGCCAACCAAAAGACAGTTTCTCCAGGGCTGCAGTGACTGCATCCAGAACAGCATTTTCAGGTCTTGGAAAGAGTTGGGTTCTTTTCTTTTGTCCTAATATTTCTTTTAACCCTTTGCTTGGTATCATGGAGCCCAAAGACTTACCTCTGTCCTTAATAAAATGCAGAATCTTGTAAATTGTTGTATTTGTTGAATCTCTTAGAAAAACCTTATTAAATGGACAAGCTGATCTTATCTTTGTCTTAGGGAGAATGGGAGCTTGAGGAAAATGACACAAGCTAAAGATAAGAGCTTTGATTTTATGTAATCTGAGCATTGTTTAAGGAATTGCTGCATCTCAAAACCAGCTTGATTTGTTTGAAAAGTAAACTTCTGTATCATTCATCATTTTAAAAGAAATTTTATATTGCAAAGTATTTCAAAACCGAAACTGATGTGTGCACACTTCTGACCTTCTTCAGCCTGTTAGGGCTGATCCTAGAAGGGTAGTTCTGATTTCTGTGAGACTTCTGAGGATCAGCTGTGGTGGAGTGGATGGACAGTAAAGCTCTTATCCTAAGCTGTTCCTGCCCTCAAGAGAAAAAAGATCCCTCTCCCATTGACTGGCGTATGAATCTGATTTGCTTCAGCACCTCTTAAGAATAAATCCTGCAGTGACAAATGTGCTCAAGTTCTGCAAATCATACTGATGAGTTTCAAAACTATGGATTTTGTATTATAAAAGGGAGGATAATTTTGCTTTGTCTGTTGCATTATGTTGACGATTCCATGCGAATATGTGATCAATGCTCTTTTTCTTTCTTTTGCCCTTGATTTATCTAGTAGCTGAAATCTGTGCTTGTGCTGAGATCCTGTTGATCACTTGATTCCCTCCGTGGTGGCGGGTGAAAGGTGGTGGTTTCTTTGTTCTTCAGCCTTCTCAAATTGGTTTTGTTTTTTTTTTGTTTGTTGGTCTAACTGCAAGCAGTGTGCTACAGCCATTATTTCTTCTGGTGAAAATGTTTGACTCCTGCTCCAAACAACTCTTCCTGGTATCTGATCTAGGCGGACATTTGTGCTGGTATTCATAAGGCTTCTGCTTCTCTTGGAGATCCTAATGCTTTTGTTCAGAACCAGAGAGGACTCTGTAGCCAGTCTGTTTCAGATTCGGTCTTGGTATGCCTCCTCTAGGATTTAGAACCTGAGTTTGTCGCTCCTAATGCTATCTGAGGATCTCAACTTCTGTCCCAGCTGCTGTACTGTGTAGCCTTTCTATGGAAGATTACAAACTATATCTGCACGAAACCCAAAGCAATATCCCATAAAGAAAACATGCTGCCTGGCAATCAATGTGTTTTAATCGGGAGAGTAATACTTGTACTGTGTATGTATTAGGTTTCAAGAGCCATAGCACGATTATTGGAGGCAGTTCTGCCTGTAATGAAGGAGAAATCCAGCTGTGAGAAAGAAGAGAACAGTTTGGAGCTGAGTCAGCAGATGAGCTACATGCTGTTTCATAGCTGGGCAGTGGGGTTAGGTTTGCAGTGTTTGGAGCATAGCTACCTGGTGTGGGGACTGCAGCTTGGGTACTGCCTTCAAGCCTTGCTGTCTGCTACTAACAAGTTCTCTTGTCAGCTGCTGCTGTCTTTAATTGGCCTGTTTCTGCATGGATTATCTTTGCTTCCTGTCAGAAAAATAGTCTTCTTTTAGAGAGAGCTTGCCAAGTACTGGTAAGAGCACTGAAATATTTTGGACTGGGGATTTTGTTGATGGTTGGATTGAAGGGGTTTAGAAGTGAGGTCTCGACCCTGTGCGTTTCCGTACTTCCCTTGGCAGATGCCCATGCTGGCTGCGTTGCAGATTAGATCCCTTCTTAATGGCAACGTTTCCTTTAATTTGAAATGTTAATGCTGCAGCTGCCAACAGCATTTGTGCCAGATCAGAGAAAGTACTCTGCCAGACAGGAAAGGTTCTGATGTTTTTCTTTTCTTTTCTCCGTTCGTATAAAATTGTCATCACCGGAAAATGATACTGGTCTGGATGGTCTTAAAATGGCCTGGAATTGGCTGCAAGGCTGCAAAGCCTAAAGGATAATGTGTATCTTTCCAACTTTGACCTTTTCTCAAGAATCTATCTGGAGCTAGAATAGATGACAAATGATTACTGACTGCTCATGTATTTTGTGAATACACAAGGGATTTTTTCCTTCCTAGTGGATGCAGTTTTCTCATAACTGCTTAAGCTGGAGAAACTGGAAGATAATTTAATGAACTGTTGAGGAGTGGTGCATTTGATGTTCATGGGTCATTTCTCCAGAATGTTTTACAAAAGCTGAAACTCTGAGTTCTCTGAGTTTACCCATGGCTGAGCTTTACCCAAATCCTCTCTGTTTTCAAAAGAAGGACTATCGCTGCACGTTAATCATTTACCACTTGTGAATCCCACATGCTTTTCTGCTTCCCTGCCTTAGCACATGTGATCTCCCAACGCATGCACTGGCTGCTTGGCTGGGCTGGCAGGGCTGGGAACAGGAAAAGATGGAATTTAAACTGAGGGGCTGTCTCAGATGCCCTCTAAATGAAAAACAGCAACATTTGGGTCACTAAATAGAGAATTTTACATGAAAATGAAGGAGAATTTTGTTTCAGGAATTTCTTTGAGTAGTTTGAGAGCTCCCTTTTTTTCAAGCTCTTTTTTTCGGTACCTGATAGTAACTTTCAGCAGTGTGTTCTGAAGCACTGCAGTGAAGGATCCTAGTACAAGATAGACAGCGCTTAGCAGAAACGTTTTTTAAAATGTTGTGAAATTCAGCACTTTGAGTAAATTCTTTATCCCTGCTGCTTTGGAGATGCTTGTGCCCAAAGCCTTATTGCTTCTATCTATTGGCACCTGCATGAAAGTGTTTTTCTAAACAGCTTTCCAAGTGCTGAGCATTCTCTCCTGCTCCTCTAACTAGCTTTTGGAGAGCTCTGTTCCAACTGGAGCAGGCATGTCACTGCTGTGATTTTGATTTTATGAACTGAGCATTTGTGAACCATTATGCCTTCACATGCAAAACTAGAAAGCAGGGTCTCAGTGCTGGTCTCGGCTATGCAATTAGAGCTGCCATCTGAACCCTCTCAGCTCCTGAAATGCAGCGTGCTGTATGCTTGGGAGGCCTCTGTCACATTTGCAATGGTTCTTGCTCAGCTTTGTGAAGTGCTTTGAAATATGAAGTGATTTTCCTTGTGATAAGTGTAGACAGTACCTACAGGAGGTAGCTCAACTTCTCGCTTCAAACTTCTGCAAAAAGATGCATGATGCTGAGCAGTGAAAGGCTTTGTTTGACACCGCCTTAATATGCACATATTCTTGCATGTCTTTGTCCTTCAATATTTACCTTCCAGCAATACCATTTTTCCTTGGCTTTTTCTGTCAATCTTCGCTTTACTCCTGCTGTGCTCTCCTCCCCCCTCCATACCCAGTGACTAATTGTGCCCCTCCCGCTCCCCAATGATCCAGGCCCTTTGACGCTGCCGACCGCTGCCAACCTGGTGGAAGCCTGTGGGACACGCGGGCCCTGCCGAGGACCCACCCTGCAGATGGACAGTACTCTGCTTTTGTTCATGAGCACAATGTGAAGAATGCAGGAATGCATAGCAGTGCTGCCACCTATGCTGTCCAAGCCACCATGACCAGTCTGTGAGATGCCGGCCCTTCGGGAGCTTGAGGCTGCTTGGTAGCAGAGGCTGGAAAGTTGCATTCAGAGCTGTCTGTGATACGAGGCCACCGGTCCCAAAGATGACTAGGAAAGGAAAAAAGCGTTTCTTATGAAGGCTCTGCATATTGTGCTGTTTGGTGTTCACTCTTTGCAGAAGAATAACACGTAGGCTGCAGGTCGCCCATCGCTCTTACATCTTACAATATGTATCTCCTTAATTGTGCTAAGATTTTTCTTAATGATAGCAAGAATTTTAGCTGTTTTTAACTCTGCGAGCTGCACACATTAGTAACAACTGCACATGGCAACCGGTGGCTTTTAATGTGCTTTCAAACATCTTGAAGAAATTGATGCAACTGCCCCTTCGTTTGTACCGTGACTATTTAAACGTATCTAAGATAGGTGGCTGATCTGAAAACTAACTTTTTTTTTTTTTTTTAAAGAAGTCCACTGCTGAAACGCATTGTTTGAAAATGACATAGAATTAATTATTTTAATTTTTTAAGAATAAAATTAGCAGAACTCCTGAAAAGGCATAGAGTAATATTTCTGGGGAGGGGTTCCCCTCTAGGGGATGTCTTAATTGCTTTCCAGGAAACCTTCTGTCATTCTTGCTGCTGTGCTGTGCTGAAACAAAACAGAATTGTTTCCTGCCACTCGCACCAGCCCTGCCAGGTGGTTCACTGGCTTTGCTGGGAAGTCAAAGTCTCCACCGTGGTGGCTTCTCTCTGTTCTTGTGGCTCTTCAACAACACAGGCTTCTTTACCCTCTCTGTGTTCTCATCTGGTTTCTGAAATAAGTTGCTCTTAAATTGCAGTAATCTTTTTCTTACTGAAAAAAAGAAAAAGGAAAATGACGATGAAGGGCTTGTCAAATTCACTTCTGTTTGTCTTTTAGCATGAAGAAGGTGTTTGAATAATTTTAAAATTGCCAGTTGTTCAGAGTCCAGAAATACAAAAACATTGTTTTCCTGTATCCAACCCTGAAGAACTAAACCAATAAGTGTGAGCTAGCACAGAGCTGCATATTGCCTGAGGTATTTTGGTCTCCTTACCCTTGCACCTGAGGAGACTGCTAATGAAATAGAAGCTCTATCTCTAAACCTGCTGAAGAAATGCAGCCTTTGTACAGAAGATGTGTGGAACCTACAGAGGTGATGACAGCAGCCTGCTGCCCTAATTTTGGCTTTAGATGTACGATGTGGATTTGTTTATTTATGAAGCAAAGCAAACTACTTGGTTTTTTTTCTTCATTATTTATGAAGTTGCATAGCTTATTGTAGTGCAGCATCATAGGCTTCAGGAGCATTAGCCTGGTTTCCAAGATGACAACTCCCAGCAGCAAACTGAGAAATGGTACCCAATGAGCACATGCTGACACCTGCAGTCCTTGGCTGCGTTTTTTTAATGGAGCAGGTCCTGTGCTTCAGGAGTGGCACAGGTGTCTTTCTAAACAGTATGGTGGTGGCAGAGCTTTGCTTAATATCCATAAGGTTTCTGTGCTTTTCCGGAGTGTTGTGCATTTCTGTGTAGGGAAAGAAAATTTCTGTGTTGTAATTCTTCATATGATTTGAACTGCTGGTATTATTTGTCAGCTTTGCTTCATATGCGCTGGTAGCAGTTGATGCTGCAGACATGAAGCATCATGACGTGAGGGGCCTCAACCAGTGCAGTGTTCTTGGGGGATCTCATCCTTTTGATGATCCTTTCTCCTCTCGTATCTGCTTTCTCCCTGTTGTGCTGCAGTACTCAGACAAGCATTACAAAATGACTGGTGCTCTGCACCACCTCCCTTGCATGGAATTCTTAGGAGCCTATGTAGGCATTGTTCTTTCAACATGTCGTGTCCTCAGCACCTCTGAATATGCTCCTGGCAAAATCTGTGCTGGTTGTCCTATTAAACATTTGGGTGACTACTTAGAAAAATCTGTCAGAAAACGAGAAAAAAAAGTGTTAGAAAACATTCTCACTTCTGTGTGGTTATTCTCTCTGATGACGAGGTCCAGCATTTGGTCTTGCTTCCTTTGTTGCCTTAATTGGAAGAATATCTATTCCTGCCTTTCAGCTCAGTTCTAGTAAGTTCTTTCTATCTGTCGTTCTACTCTTGGTAAGCAGCCTTGTGCTTCTTCCCATCAGTGATGCACACAGAGGCTATACGTTTTCTTGTTGAAATGGATATTTTCCTACTTTGTGCTTTGCTAGCAGCTTTCCCTTCCAGTGCTTCGAGAATCAAGCAAGTGACCTCAGTTTGCCTTGCTGCAATTAATTGCCTGAAGGTGATGTAGACATTTTGAGCACTGAAATGGTGGTATCCTACAGTGTGTTCCAGAGGTGTATGTTTAACACTGGACGGATTCTTTTGGGTGCTTCAGCTGAAGGCAGTTTGTTTTCCTGGAGCCTCTAGTGGCAACACTGGACTGCTTCCAAATTCCAGGGGCTGGAGGGAAAGGGGCATAAACCCATTAGTGAGAAGCTGATCTGAGCAGTCCTGTAGCAGTGTCTGTTCCTGCTCATGGTAAGTTCTGTGGTGGGTACTTGCTTGGTTTCACTGTTCTCCTCTTTGGAACTGGTCCATCAAAAATGATAGATTTTCTGATATCAGTATTACAGAGGTGCTGTATGTAAATGTGATTTTTGACTGAAAGAAGTGACAATCAAACTGCAGTTGTATTCACAGGTTGTTTAACCATTACATTCCACAGCAGCTGCTGTGTCTGTATGTGTCAGTTTGCTGTTAAAACAGATTTCTTCAACTTCCAAGAGATGGATGAGATTCCTGGCTGTTGGCACAGCATAAGCATCATAATACAGTTTCTGTTTCTGTTCTTCTTGGTGGTTTTTTTTTTGTTTGTTTTGGACCTTGCTATTTGCATTGTAAATACAGATGGTAGGACAAAATGAAAAGGAGCCATTTCCTTTGGAAAGCAGAGGAGAAGAAAGCAAGCAATCATAAGGGATACAGAGTAGGTGCTATGGTTCCCTTACATATGGTGACTTCATTTGTGTCTGCCCAAGTTAGTGAAACTGAAACCAGGTGCATCTGACCAAAGCACAGCATTGGTGCAGGCCTGTGCAGTGGACCCTCCTGCCCTCTTCTTTCTACAACAGCTGGAGGAAGCACTGCACCAAGAAATAGCATTTTGTGAAGAATATCGGCTGTCTTCCCCTGCTCTTTTGTTTTTCTCATTTAAAAATGCTAAAATGTGGTGTGAGTCTGCTAGAAAATCTCCAAACACTTATTTCAAACGAATGCATTTACTAGGTAAGAACTTTCCTCTTTCTTAAAACAACTGGAGTCACTTGCAGAAGGAGAGCTGACATGGTATGTCATGGTGCATCTTTGCCTCCAGAAGGCGTGAGTATGTGCTTTGGGTAGGGCTTAGCTCAATATGCTGGGCTATTCACTTTCCCACAATTAATTGCTGTGTTTATACATTGTGGAGAGGTTTTCACTGCAGCTTCTTTGTTTAAAATCCCTGCAGAGCTGCTAATGTTTACTTCAGACACTTTTTCCGGAATGTGTCTGGTGCCCCAAAAGGAGGTAGAAGAAAAAAGACTGCATGTTAAAGCTTTTTTTTTTTTTTTTTAATGTAGAAAGATTGGTAATGGAATTGTGCCTCTCTATGCCCAACTTTGTGCCTTCACAGCATACCCCTTGTTGATCTCCTCGACAGTGTGGATTTGCCAGAGACCTGTGTGGATGATGCTGTAGGCAGTCCCGTCGTTGCCCTGGTAACAGGAGATTCAAGAGAGGCTGTGGGCTGCCCTCATCTTGGCACTAAGGAAGCTGCAGTTGAAAAAACAGACGCTGACCGTAAGCAAACTTACAGATTTCTTCCTATTATTGTGGTGTGCAGGGTCAGTTAACTGGTGAAATACTTACGAGGCTGCTTCCTTACAAGAATCCAGAAGTGTCCTAGAGAGCTCTCTTAGATCACAGGCATAAGGACAGTTTTGCCTGCCAGTGCAATGCAGCCCTCCTACCATATGGAGCAGTGCATTTAGGAGTTCAGCTGAAGTCCTGTAACAAACATTCAACCTCACAATTAGTGCAAGTTAGCTCCACAGTGACATTAGTAAAGCTGTTGACTTCTCTGTCTTTTTCAGCCTTTGAAGATGCATTCCTAAAACTGAAGCAGCTGGAGGCAGAGTGCGGCAGCCCTGTGCCCACTGAGTGTCCCAACATAAACATCAACGTGCAGGTAGGTGGGAACTGTGGGCACTGTGCCTCGTGGCAGAGTTGCTCCGTTCTGTTCAGATAATGCTGTGCAGCACGGTGTGTTTGCAAGATTTTTAAGAATAGCCATGAGTAATATGTGGGAATAGGAAAGCAGATAGAAATATTTATGTGTAAACCTGTGCATGATAGGAAGTGAGGTGCATACGATGGGGCAGAGGTGAACCTGCAGATATGTGCACTGCAGCCTGCTGAGATTTTCTAATATTTGCTGGAGCAAAAAGTTCAAACACTTGCAGCAGTTCCTCTGTTGCTTTTATCTGTAGGTTGCCAGCTGTACAGCCTTGTATCATTCACTCTCTTGTTCTGAGGAGGTGAGCTTTTCCCTTAGCATTTTCCAGTCGCATTCCATAACCCTCCCAGAAGTTTGTTTGGACATTCTGCTCCAAGAGGTGTTCTGGTGGTCAGTTCCTCCTGTCAGTAACTGGTTCTCACCAGCTCTCTGGGCTTGGTGGGAGCAGAGGTTTCCATGTGTGTTTACACAGAGGGGAGCGGTGGAGTTTGATTTATTTAGTACTTTGCTCCTTTGGAGCAAGTCGGGCTGCATTTCTGCAGGCAGCTGAGCTGAAATAACAGCTTCAGTTCCCTGACCAGGGAGAAGGCTCTCTTCTCCCTTGCTCCTCATTGCTTTTCCTTCTTTGATTTCCCTCATTCCTTTGTCACCTACAGCAGCTGTTGGATGTTGCAGTGAACCAATGTATATACACTATAAAGTGACAAAAATCAAAACTTTTTAAAAAGTTTTAAAAACTTTTTCAGTTTTAAACTTTTTTAACTAGTAGTTTTGTGTGGGTGTGTGAAGTAAATAGGCTCGTGAGGGGATCAAAGAGCCATAGTGAAAATAAGCAGTGTTACAAGAAGGGATGGAGAGGACAGGATCCTTCCTTATGGCAGCAGAGAGCTTTGCACCAGGAGTTCACTGGTTACTGGACAGCTGCACTCATGCAGGATGTTCTTTGCAGTCACACCTGGGCATGCAGCTACACTTTAGAATATAGAGTGCAGAGGTGCTTAAAATGAACAGATTCTGGTCTGAACATTTTTGAATTTAGATTTAATTTAGTTTTCCCTTCAGGTTTGACAGTGAACAAAGCATATGTTTAAAGAGGGGTAAAAAAAGCAACCTGCTTCCCTATGTTAAAGCTGTAAGTGCTGTACTGCGTTTTGTACAGACTAAAATAATCTACAGCATTCGACCTGTTGGCACTGCCCTGTGTTGTGGGGAGGCTAAAGAACCTTTGTGCCATTTAATGAAATCGGTCAGATTTTCTTGTGGAGAGGCTGCTGTGTGTGTGTGCTGCTGCTCTGTGTGCTTGGTGCTGCAGGCTGCTGTGCTCTGTCCCCTTTAAGGGCTGTTGTAGGGATGCTTTGTGTACCTTTCTGCTGGGTGACTGCATTACAAAGATTACCGAGTCTTTAAGAAGATTAGCCTGTAGCCTATAGGTCTTGTTATGCCAAAACGCTGCCTCCGCATAAACTAAAGCAAAGAATACAGCTTAGTGCAGAACACTTTTGCCTGTTGCGCTCTGTGTTAATTCAAACAGAGAACAAAAACCATCTAGTTGGTTAAATGGAGAGAACAGAGCAAAATTGTGTTAGAGCTTCTTAAATCATGACTGTAATATAGTAAGGAAGATAAGGTTCCTGTGGCAAGCTGATCTTATAGATGCCAATATAGGACAATCACGGCTCTCCAGCTGTATGAGGTGCTGAGGGGGTGGGTTATCACAGTCACAGATGTGCGGGGGATATATCGCCCTGATGAGAATGCAGAAACATTGGCTTAGCTGAGAAATAGGTGTCTGGATCAACAGTGTGCAGGTGGAGTCTTTCTTTGGGAAATGAAGCCTTAGCAGCTTTCTAGAAGTATGTGTGAATTTCACTGTGAAAACTTAAAAAACTGTACCCTAAGTGCTTTTCCTCAGGTGGAAAAGATGAAATGGAACTTATCAGTTTGCGATGCAGCTTGCCAGGAGGTGACTTGAGAATGTTTGTTTAACGAGGTAGACAGATTAGAGACTGTATGCTTCAGGCTGCAAAGGCAAGGAGGTGACAGTAGAACCGAATGAGAACCCCCAGCTGTGCTTGGAGATGAAGGCTAAGTGGTTTGGAAGTGTGTCCTGAAAAGAGTGACTAAGACGTAAGCATAACTACTAAAAAGCAACCAAGGATGCAGCTAACTTTCCCTAGCTGCTTTTTGTCTTGCCTTCTTACATTGCTGCTTAGCTCTCTGTATTTTGGCTGAAGGATAAAGAACACACGTGGTTCACCCAGTGTATGGAAACAATACACAGTTGTAGTAAGCTACAGTATTGACAAACTCCAGCCTTACTGTTTTATATGGACAACTAAATGGTAAGGTTTACATCTTGAGGCCCTCTTACCACTTGCCAAATGCTTTCCCCTTTAGCTACAAGTGCTTTCTGTAGAAAACAGCAAAACAGAAATGGTTAAGAAAAATCTCAAAATCTTCAGTGCTGATGGAAACATTTCCTTGGTGTTACAGAACTTATATTTGGTAACATTAAAGTATTTCTGAATAATGCTCAGCTTTTCAGAGTTGGGCATTTAATTGCTAGCAGGCTGGTGTGACTTAGAGCTAGTTGTGCAGATGGAGGAGAGGGAGAGGAAGTTAGACCACTAATATTTAGTGACTAAATGGTGTTTAAAGCACTGCTCTGCTGATGTTCTCAGTTAAAATAATCAAGTCTGCTGTTCTGCTGCTACTGGAGGAGTGCATTAAGTGTTCTGCTCTGAGGCTGTTGCATACAGCATCCAGTGCAGGGAGGTGAAGTGTAAGGTTTTAAGGTTTCTCACAGCTTGGTTCCTCAACCGTACAGAAAATAATTCCATTTTAATTGCTCCAGGTTTGTGCCAATTCCAGTAGTTCCTGTGTAATAAAAAGACTTGTGTTCAATAAATCAATGGTCTTTGTGAATTAGGTGAATGTGCAGTGTTTAATATTTGCTAGCTGAAGTGGTTTTTAATGCAGCTCATGCAAGTCAGAGTGCAGCAGGGTTGTTGCTGCTCCATTGAAGGTTAGAGGAGCGAGGATCTACGTGGCATATGGGGGAAGGCTGGGCTCTGTCTCCCCCTGCTGAGTCCTACCCTGAGAAGAGAGGTCACCAGGTTTAGTTTCCACTCAGTTAATTAACTTCTGTCACTAATCAAATAGCAATTAGTAGGTGCAATATTTAATGAATTACCATTTTATAATTAAGAAATGTAATTCACAGAATGAAATATACTGTGTTGAAAAGGTATTTTTAATTGTCTTCGTCAAGTATCTGGCTGCCAGTTTCTTCTCATTAGTGATGGGAGTGGGAGCTAACACATTAAACTTTGTAACTTATGAGCAGTTTTAGAGCAAAAATCTTCCCATGTTAGTTTTGAGAGTGAATTATTAATTTGCTGTTACGCTGATCAGTATTATATGATACTTGCTGTATTAATCTCATATCATTAAGCTCAGCTACGTACATAGAACCCACTGCTGTTCAGTTCTTTCATGCTACTTTCAGCACAGCTCTTTGCTTCTCTACATTTAAGCTTTGTGCTTTTTTCTGTATTTTTTTTTTTTAAATATAGTTCTGCTGCTGTGATTTTAGAACTGAGTTCCAAAACAAAGAGTTTGCTTTCTCTTTTTAGTATAACCACTACTTTTCTTCTCACTCAGAGCTTTGTGGCTCTTTGGAGATGTTATTTAATTTCAGCCCAGAGTTTTTGTGTGGGAACTGCTTCTGATGAGTATTTTTCATGCCTAGGATGAAGTGGTGAAGCTCACAGATAAATGTCTTAACAATGCAATGGAGAGCCCGATAGCAGCAGCAACATGGCTTCCAGCTGACATGAAAAGCAATATCCTGAAGGCCCAGGTGGAAGCAGGGCACAAGGTAAATACTCAGCTGATGAGAGCTACAGTGTTCTCAGATGGCTTTTTAGAGCTGGTTGTGAGGAGCCCCCATGTTCAGGAAGTGTCCGTTTTCCCTGTTTGACTCTGCAATTGTGTGGTGTTGGAGAAGGGGCTTTGCAAATAGGGGTGCTTCAGGAGCTGAGATCTAAAGAGTGGCAGAATAAGGAAGCCTGCCAGCCTTACAGTGTCACAGGGGTGCAGTTTGCCCAGGGAGGAATTGTCATCCCTTTTGGTGCTGGAGAAAGCCCTGAACAATCCAATGACCTTTGCACTTGGCCATGATTCGAGTGGCAATTGAATCAGGTAACCCCCAAAGGATCCCTTCTAACCAAATATTTGTTCCATAGTTCTGTCACCAAGGCCATGCTTTTGGCACGTTCCACTAAATTCTGTAGCAAATAGTGGTATTTTATTTGGCTACATTAGCAAGTTATCTGCACTGAAATTTTCACAAGGAGTTTGGTGGTTGAGGGCCCTGAGCAGCACATGAGCAGCACAGATTCATGCTGGGAGGGAGGTGCTCAGCTTTTCTGTGAGTCTCTGAACTGATACAGAATGGAAACAGGAATCAGATATGCTTGTTTTGTTTTGTTTCTTTTGTCTTAGGCTGTAAGAGAAGACAGCCTGACAGGTAACAAGAATTCCAACATTCAGGATGCTGCTTCCAGGTACTGTCTTGATTTGGAAGAAAAGCACAATGTATTTTCCCAAGTGCAGCACTGAGAACCTGTATTTGTGGAGTCTCAGTGCTCAGTGTCAGTGATTGTTGCATTTTACCATGTAGTAATGTTGTTTAACATGGTAAGCATGGTGTGTTTTTAGAATGAAAAACACTAAAAACTGTGTTTACAAAGTTTTGATACATTAACGTAATTCAGGTACTCTTACTGTATTCTCCCATACTGGCAGCTGGTTTTCTAGAATTACTGAATCTTATATGAGCTTTAGTTCTAGCTGAGTTCCAGGCACTGGAAAAAGTACAGCTACTTGTTTTAACTGTGTAATTTTTTGAAGGAGATGAGCGTGTGTCAAATTTCAAAGGGCATGTGGTAATATATGGAACAAAAAGAGTAGCTAGCAATTTGAAAAACATGCTGTAACAGGTAGTCTGTGAAGAGCTTTCAGTGTTTGTTTTTGTTTTGTTGTCACTGTACAGGAGCATCCTCCCATCAGGGAAAACCCAGAGCAGTCCCTCAGCAAGCAGTCCAGTATTTCAAAACAACATGAAAACAACCCCTGCCTCAAACACATTCATTCCGTAAGTAATTCAGTAGGAAAGTGTTTCTGGGATAAGAGAACCACACTAAGATTGCCATGAAACCAACTTGGAAAGATGAGGAGCAGTTGCTGAGCAGTTAGGCTGTGTCTAACTAAACAGGGTTTACAGATGCTTCTTTAATTAGCATTGCAACAGTTAATCAGTGTGGGCTGTGCCTCGGGGTGAGTATCTTATCAAGTAGTAAGAGATCTCTCTCATCTTTGGAACTGACTGAAATATTTGACATCCTGCTGCCCCTGGCCCTACCTGGGGAGATAAGAGGCTTGCAGGGAAGACTTCAGTTCTGCGTACGTGAGTTAGAAGTAAGTGCTGAAAATGCTGCTGATAGCATTGGGTCTTTTTGAACACTGGCTACATCCACTGATGAGAATGTTTTCTCCTTGCAGTAATGCATTAAATGAGGATAATGCTGCCTCTAACCATGAAGAGTTGCTGATTCCAGCTAATCTTGCTCCAGCTGAGGAGGCTGCTGTTTCAAAGGTATCACTACCACCTGTCAGCCTGGAAGGTTTCTGTGTCACGCTCTGAGCTACTGATGCCTTCAGGCAACCACAGCAGACCTTACTGCATGCCTGTCATAACACAGTGAATGCCAGTCACTGCTGAATGCCAGACTGCTTTCTGGAGCAGAGGCCTGCTGTATGCATCGCTCTTGAAGTACATTTCTGACTCTTCTGTGTCAGGTTCTGTGCCTGACGCTTATTTTTCTAAACTGGTTGGTCACTGGGGCTCTGGGGAAGATGGGTGCAAGGATGAAATTCTGACACATGCAGTTTCCATCGAAATAACGGCAGAGGAAAAAGTTTGAATAGTCATGTTTGATTGTTGTATTTTGGTTGCCTTAAGGTTAAGGTAGTTTTTTTTATTGGACTCCATGAAATGCACTAAGCAGTCTTTGTGATGCACTCAGGGGTCAGTTTTCCTTTGTCCCTCTCCAAAACAAAACATGAATCCAACATTGTACTTGGCTGTTGTTTCAGCAGGCTGAGGGGTTAAGCTGGATGACTAAAGCAACACGCCCTTTATCTGTCATCCCTCTAAACCAGTATTATATAGTTCATTCCACTGAATAATTATCACCCTCATCTTCTGAGTTCAGATGCTCAGCTTGCAGGCCTTGCTGACCTTCTTGTCAAGTGATGCAATACCTCAGCTTTGCACTGGAGAACAGGGCAGTTCTGCAACTTAGTGGCAATGATGTTCTTTCCAGTTTGCTGCTGGGAAACAGTGAAATGAAAAGGCTGTTGAAAAAGATGATACGAAAAGATTTGAGGAAACTGTCCTAATGAATGGCAGTGTTCTTTATGGACACCATTCTGTAACGTGGGAAGCCACTGTAGTGTTCAGCAAATCTATTTGCTATTGGGAATTCAATTCAAAACTGATTTATTCCATAGAGCGCTCCAGATGACCAGGACGTTTTCCTATCATCACTGACAGAGAATCTAATTGACTTTACAGAAGCAACACCTCGGGTAAATGTATTTCAAAACCAAACTTCTTCCTTCCCAAGTACAATGGCTTTTACTCACAAACTCTGTTCTGGTTTCGGCGTCCGTCCATCATGCTGGATCTGCTGCAGTAGAGTGAACTGGTGATACGTCTGGGGCACCTTTAAACTACTCACAGAAGAGTACTCTCAGTTAACATCATCTGCAAAGCAGAAAATAGCAGTGGGTTTGGGTTTGGGTGCCTTTTGGAAGGGAAAGCTATGCTGAAACTGTTGCCAGTGAGTTTCTGTGAGTGAGCATGTATTGGCTGTGTGGCTGTGAGTTACCTGCTTGTGAGAAGTCGCTTCACCTGCAGCTGTTCACTAACATGGTTCAAAGGCTTCTTATATTGTGAGGCAGATTCTGAGTAGTGACTGACAAATACCTGGTGTTGTTTTAGGTGTGCAGTATTATGTCAAATCTGTTTGTTTCTTCCAGCTGTTTCTAATGAGCTTTTCTTTGCTTTCTGTAGGTGTCTTCCCAGCCCACAATAACACCGAGGTGGTTAGTGCCAGTGAGTTGCTGAACCATTACTTAGCAGTTTGAGATGGAGCGTGTAAAATGCAACTTCAGGGGAAAAAAAAAGGGGGAAAGGAGGGGAAAAGAGAGCTTTGGTCATGATTAACAAACAAGAACATGAGTAACATATAATAATTTATATTAATTTGAAAGTCCATACAACAGTGCATCAGACCAAAACTAAAGCAAACCAATTCAAGCTGAGTTAAACTATAAATGTGTTAAAATATATATTTAAGGCTCCATTTTTGCTGTGTTACATTGCATTGGGTAAATGCCGTGAAGTTGAAGAACTTGTGTTTAGTTCAAACTTGACGGATCTTAATTCCCTGTGGTAAATAACCACGTTGAATAGTTAGTGTGTCTTCTGCTAGCAGGTTTCTGTTTCAGTTTCCTTTTTCTTTCTCCCCAATTCAGACTGGACTGATGTCCAACGGGCCTTTGGGAAATGATGTTGCCTTATCTCTGAAAGCAGTGAAAGGCAGCACAGAGGCTCTGTTGTCATCAGCTGGATTGCCACCGTGCCAGCAGACAGCTGAAGTCCTTGCAAGGTAAATTCTCAGCACACATTCCAGAAGTACGTGTGTAGGATGGAGGGGAAGTGTGCACTCTTCCTCCTTCCGCTTCAGTAGTTACAGTGGTCATTTGGATACACTGCCTGATTTTGCTTCGTTTTATAAACTGTAGTTCTGTCTCACTTCTCAGCACTTGAAATTTTATAAGTCAGTAGAGCTGCTGATGTGTAGTACAGGTATTTTAGATAAGGGTAAGAGAACTTTTAAATTCAAGTTGCTAGAGGAACAAAGAATACAATCAGCTGAAAATGGATGTAAAGCTGTTGTCATTCTAACCACTGTAAAGTGGATTCGTTCTTTTGAATTATTATTTTGCTTTGGTTCCTTTATCTGGCTCCCTATCTTTTTAGTACTGGACTAAGATTACAGGACAGATGCATTTTCTGAAAAATCTCTTCCTAGTACTTGCGATTCTTTTTTTTCCTGGTGATTCTTTTTTTTTTCTTCCAAACTGTAAGGAAGTCAGAGATTAGAGTTTGTAGCAATGTTTTCTCTTGTTATTCCATTCTGCTGTGCTGGTGAGGCACAATTAGCCACAATGACCAGTTCTTTTATTGAACCTCTTAAGAAAGGGAAAGCATTGGTGGGCAGAAAGTAGATGGCAGTGATGTGTTATTGGAAGTCAGTTCTGTGTGCCCTTCTGCAGGTTGGCCGTTGGAAAGGGTGGTTCTTTGGACTTGCTAGATTGAGGCAGCAGTTATTGCTGCTCTTTGGAATAATGCTTAGTTCTTAGTTCTGCTCCCATCAATACCTTTCACTTTATAAATCATGGCAGATCTGTTTGTAGAAGTGCATTCACAAGGCCCCGCTTTTTCCCCTTTTAGCCCAGTCGCTGAGGATGCTACAGTAAGGACAAAATGTTTACTCACCACTGAACTGTAGAAGATGGAGCTTCTGTACTTCCCACCTAGTAAAAACTCAAACTCAAATCTTCTGACATCTACAAGGAATCCTTCTGAAAGACTTGCTTGGGATGAAGCTCTTACTGAATGGGAGTGAGACAGCAGCTGGTTTGCTAGAATCCAGGAAGAGACTTTCACATTTATTGCAATCTAACTGGAATTACAGTCTGAGCCGAAATGTAAAACCACATGAAAGTTTGATCTTCTCCCTCAAGAGAAGTGAAGTATCACACTGGAGCTAATTCTGAACATGAGGAACAAAATGTAGTTGTGTTCCACTCACACTTGGTTTAGTCTCATGCCTCTCAAATGTTACGGGCAAGTGATCACTGTGATGTTAGCTCTGCAGTATTTGAACACGTCCCTGTCCTTTGTAGAGTAATATTGGGAAGATTAGGAGAACTTCTAGGGCCACCTTGTGGCCACACTGTGTATGGTGGCTCACAGTGGCAATGACTGTTTCATGTGGCCAAGATCATTTTCTTCTGTGTGATTAGTTACTCTGAGTTTCCTTTGTTTTACTGCCACACATGCTCCTTTTGGCCTTAAAGCCCTTGGTAATCTTTGCACCTCTTCTTACAGGACAAACTGTTGTGACAATCTACTTTGACTGGATTTGAGCTGCTCATTGCAACCAGGAAAGTTAACCTGCCAAACCTCTTATAGCATTAGCAGATTGCAGCAGAGGTCCCACATTTTGACACTGGTTATTTCATTTCCTCTGTGACTCAAATACAGATGTGTACTTAGGCTATAGGTGTATTTTTTTGTTTTCAGCATTGAAGTAGCGAAGTTGTGAGTACAGCTTACTTCAGGAGCTGCTTTTTGGTTAGTTCTGTTGTCGTTCAGGGCTAGGAAGGACAAAATTTTCATTTTTTCTATTCACATTGTTGCTAGGTGTTGGTTTGAGGTCCTGTGCTTTGGAGAATACTTAACACACAGCATAAGGCATGAGGGTACAACTGGGTCAGTTCTTAATACCACCTTGAATCCTGTTCCAATAGCGTGTGGAACAAAATACAGAGTAAGGTGAAAATGGGGAAAAGAGATGAAACATTCCCAAAAGCACTTCACCTTCTAGGAGAAAGGTAGGAGCACTTACAAGAGCGTGCTCTGCAGTGCTGGTAAAGACCTTTTGGTGCTCAGGTAAAGTACAGGATACAGCACATACAATTTGAAGAGTGTCCTGGGCTTCAGGATCCCTGTGTAGAGGTGAGAACATGGACCCTGGGAATATATCCTGTGAAAATACCAGTGCAGAGTCAGAGGAAGAAGTGTAGAAGCCCAGTGATGAATTCCACATCTCCAAACAGGGAAGCACAGTTGAAGCTACTGGGATCCTTCTCAGGAAGAGGTTTGTACATATGACTGGGCTTGGAAGATGTTTTCTGCACTGCGCTGCTCTTTATAACTATTTATATCCATGGGGTTCTTAGGAACAATTTTGAATGTGAAAGTGAGTTAGAAACCTGTATGCACAACTTTCTTTGTGCGTGCCTGCTGCGTGAGCATAACTCCATGTGGACAAAGAGTTGGACCAAACCACTGTGGGTTGTGCAAGGTAAGCTGGTGTCCTGTTAGGCTGCTGCTTTCAGATTAGGGTATGTCTTGGGTGTTCTTATGGCTGTTCTCATTATTTTTTATAAGATGCTGACTGAGAGTTTTAAGGAAGAAACCGCTTGGCATTACACAGCCCACTGCCACTCCTCAAAACCTCAGAGGCCTTAACAGAAAAACATAGGGACCATTGGGAGCAATTATGACTGACATATGCTACAGAGAGTGATCTGCAGCCTTTGCCTATGTAACCTACAGTTGAAATGGACGGCAGGAGCTTCAGGCACACTTCCCCACTCACAGCACTGCCAGCCAAAGGGGAGCTGCTCTTTGGGCCTAAGTGGTGCACTTCTGCTGGCCAGCATTTACCTCCCATCATTGTTTCCAGCAGAGGATTGGCTTTTTTATATTTTAAATCTGAGCTTTATTACATATTAAAACATGAAAAATACCCGATTCAAATATCAAACGTCTTAGTGTGGATTAACAGAGTTGCCAGAAAAGTTCCTGCAGCAAAAAAGGGAAGCTATGGCTGCGACAGTCTGCTTCCTGCACAAAGCCAGGACTGTGTGGGGAAACTTGGCACTCACTATCGATCTGTTTGCTCAGCAGCTGAGCTGGCATTCACCAACTACATGTGTTGGTTTTGTAAATAGACAGAATGCAGAAGCATTTTCTTTAAGGCATGTTTGATATTTGACTCTTCCCATTGGGTTCAGGAGCTCTGTGAACTGTTAGCTTGAGTTTCTCCCAGAAGTAAAATAACAGAAGTTTACACTTTTAAAGTACTGAGTGCTAAATAATTAGATTCCTTCTGGGAAATCACGTAACAGCAAAAAAAAAAAAACAAAAAAAAAACAAAAAAAAAACAACCAACCCTAAAAACAAGTAAGGAACACATGGTGAATGTGGCCTCCTAAAATCTAAATGGTTCCAAGTCCCAGTTGTTACACTGCCAGTGTGGCTGGGCTGGTGGTGATGGAGGGAATGTTGCATTTAAACTCCCACATGGGAGAATTTCGTAGAGGCAAGGTTTTCCTCCACTTCCAGTAGCCAAATACTTGAAATTTTGCTTAAAAATTCAAAATTTTCAGCTTCTGTGTTAGAGATCTGCAATTTCCAGTAGAATTGAGGCTGCAAACCTAGCTCTTCCCAGCAGTGTCCTGGTAGCTGAAGGAAATGCGCAGTCCATTTAACTCATCGTAGCTTATTTAGCTATTCCATTTGTTTGTATGGGGAGCCTGAAGAGACTGAGACACCACAGTTATGTGATCTGAACAGGCACATAGTCCAGTGTCTGAAGGTCCTGTAGCTTTGCATCACTGGTTTGCTTTAAAACTACAGGCCTCGTGTTGTGCTGTGACTGGCTATCAGGTAACGTAGCATTATTTATCACTTGTGCTTTATCAAATATAAGTAGACATGTGGTTCTTGCAGTTAATGCTGTAGAGTATCAGTGAGTCTCAGTATGCTACTGAGAAGGAGGAGTTTTCCTAACGTGGCTGTTCTATTGGTTGATTGGCTGGAAGGTGCAGTCACCCTCTAAAAGGTTTATTTTATTTGTATGTGTTCAAAGAAATTGATAAATGAAACTTCAGTGTTAATCTGATGTTGGGATGCTGGCAGATCTGCTGACCGCTTAAAAGCTTTGAGAGCTGAAAGGAATGAAGAAATACAGCTACATGCTGTGTTGCAGTCATTTGGAAAAGGCCAGATCCCTTAAAAAATTATATATACGTATATATATATGTATAATTTTTCAGGTTGGAATGCACTCCAGTTTAAACTGCAGTTCCATGCAGAGCTTGTCAGAGACAGCCAGCTGTACCAGAGGTATGTTTTGGACAACTCTTTGGTCACAACCTGGCTGCACGCAATGAGGGTCTCAGGTGAAAGGTTCGGTTCCATTTGGGTCTTCCCACATGCTGTTTTCAGCCCATGCACCCAATTCTTGCTTTTGTTTCTCAAAGCAAAGCCATACTGTTCAGATCTGCCACAAACTGCACTGGATGTATTTTCCACGTTGTGAATGTGTTCTGGGACAACCTGAATCTCCCACAGGTGAAGCGCAGAGTGTTAGAGAGCAGCAGTAAAATTACGTAGCTATTAGATGCATTAATGTCACAGCTAGACAATCGTAGCTTTTATACCAAAAAAGCAGAACTCCATGCTAATGGCCTTCCAGCGATGCAGGTGTAATATCCACGTCCAAGAGTCAGCACTACAGAAGGAACGGGCTGTGCCCATCTGCTGGGACGAGGGGTGGGCATTGCTCCCTGTGCTGTGTCACAGCAGGGAGCCACGGGGCTTCTCCTGCTAAGTGCATCTCTCTTGTATTGTTGGGCTTGAGCACTTTGCTTCCTAAACACACACACGCCCCTTCCTATAACTGGAGAAACCTATTTTTGAAGTACGTAAGAGTATTTTTTTAGCTAGATTTTTTTTGTTAAAGCCACACTAACTACTGTATTTTTACCTTTTTATATGTGAAGCTCGGCGGTAGCTCTCAGTGTATAATTTATTTGGATTTTTTTATAAAACAAAGTGCACCCTCTTGCTTCTGTCTCACAGTAGTGACGTATGAGCGGCTTTGGGCACTGCACTGCCACCTTTATAGAAACTGTACACGGGAACGAGGGACTGTGGTTTGTAGTCCGCAACCCGATCTCGAAATGTTTTTGCTGTAGTTGTGTCTGAAATACACCACGTCTGTGCAAATGTCTTGTGGAGTCATTCTTCAGCACTTCCGGGCTCTATGGTGGCAGGCAGGAGGGGGGCTGAGACCTGGGACAGGAGTGGGTCACTGGGGCTGGCAGTGCTGCTCCCTGAGCTCAGAGCCCCAGCTATGTGGCCAACAAACGGCTTTGCCACTGATTAAAGTGTAAGATAACATCTACACTTGCAGATGGTAAAGAGTTAAGTGGTGGTTTTCAAATGAGATGAGATTTTCCAAGGAGACAGTAGGGTGTGTTGAAAATGAGCCCAGGGTGTGGTGCCCAGGAGGAGGGTTGGAAGGGCCACGTGTAGTTCCACAAAGTGCAGTCAGAAGCGGTGCCACCTGGCTTTTATTTTCAGTGTTCAGGGGATCGTGTTATGCTTCCAAGTACAGCGGTGCTACTCATGGGTTAAAGGAAACTTTATTTCTACTTAAGGCAGCAGAGGACATCCAAGCCATCTGATCATCTTAATTTCTCAATGACGTATCACAAGGAAGTAATTTCATTCAGGGTGGTGGTGCACTGGAACAGGTTGCCCAAGAATGTGGTGGATGCCCCATCCCTGGAGGCATTCGAGGCCAGGCTGGATGTGTCCCTGGGCAGCCTGGTCTGGTGGTTGGTGACCCTCCACATAGCAGGGGGATTGAATTAGATGATCATTGTGGTCCTTTTCAACCCAGGCCATTCCATGATTCTGTGAAGTGAAATAGTTCCAACTTAATAGCTAAGCTCCTAGAAAGTCATTTCCCTTGTGGCATGTTTTCTGTGTAGGTCAAACTTAAGATCCCACTGGTAAGTGACTCAATGGTTCTTCAAATGCATTTATAAGAAAATATATTGAAAATAGATGGGCTTTTTTTTTTTTAATTTGAAAGCCACCCTGTTTATTGTGTCTGTATTTTAAGAGAAAATCCTCTTTTTGATGTTCAGAAAGCAAGCAGTAATTAAAGACAGTGAGTTTGAGATAATTAAGGCTGATGGAATTGTTCTCGTGATACGTGGTTTGCAAACTTCCCTTTTTCAGAGACACTTCGAACATCTCACTTCAGTGACAGCCCCTCTGCTCCGCTTCCAGCCAAAAATCAGTGCTGGTTTGTCACTAAGTAGCTGCCATCAGCTGGACTAATTCCATTCATTATTTCATGCAGGCCACCTCCGAGCATTCAGATGGCTGTAGCTTTTAGTCACTGGCTTGGGCCCAGGATGAATTCTCACGAACTGCTGCAGGCATGGAGAAAAAGCAGAAGCACATTCACAAAGCCTCTGCTGTTCCTCTGCATCAAATAACAAATGTACAGCACCAGGAAAGCAGGAGTGGAACTACCTGGGGTGATGGGAACACTGCTGGGCATAGTTGGTGGCACTGAGTTCTGAAACTGGACATCTCAGGGAGTATCAGACCATGGTATGAGCAAGGATTATGTGCGTGGGTCCTGGATACCGCGTGCAGGTTTGGGATAGGGCCTGAAATACAAGTGCTGCGTGACCAGCAAGACTGAGGTGCCAGGCAGAGGAATGCTCGTGCTGCAGAGGGGCTGTGGGGTGCCGTCCCTTTCCATCTCAGCTCCATCCCAAGCTCTGGGGTACAGGGGCTGGGGTGCAGCAGGGCCCCGTGGGCTGAGGTGGATGTTCAGGATTTCCTGGAGAAGAAGCTGGAGCTGCATCAGAAGTGTCGATGCAGCCCCAAGTCGGCTCATCTTCTAGGGGGGGAGGACGTGGAGGAGATGGGCACGTCCTGCAAGCTGCTTTTTGCTCCCTCTGCCAGGCCTTCTCCTTAGAGCTGGCTCGTGTCCTGCCTGCACTGGCTCCAAGTAAATGCTACACCCTCTCTGGAGCTGCCAAAGTTCCCAGAAGGGAGGCTGGGGGGAGCACGAAAGGAATGGTGGAGGCTGGATTGCGTTTTCCTGGGCTGTTTGCATCCCCAGGATACGTGGATATACCAGAAGACCTTCTCATCACTTGGCAAATCACTGGTTTATTGTTACACTTTCCAGATAAATTGTACTCCCTCATCAATCCTAGATAGAAGTCTGTATATTACAGCAGCTCTCTGGATAATGCCAGAACAGCCAGCGAAAGAAATGCTTGCTGCTGAGTGAAGGCTGCAGTGCCCTGCACGTGCTCAGCCTGGACGCTGTAAGAAGTTCTCAAATGTGCCTCCTCCAAGTGAGCGATTCATGATCCTGGAGAAGGAATCCAAAGCCTGAGCAGCAATGGCCTGCAGGATTGCTGTGAGATGGCTGATGCTTGTGGGAGTGCGCTGTTTGTTCCAAGAGGCAAGTTCTTTGCTGTTTGGAAAGTGTAAATATATATTTTAAATTCATGAAAGCACAGAAAACAAGAACACACTGATGGGAAGTGCAGCATGCTTTACTTATATGGCAGCATACAATTCAGTTTCCAAAGGTCACTGAAGGTCCAAGTAATCCTTAAATAACTTTTTGCAAACCCATCTGTAATTTTTGTACCGATTTCATGGGACAGCAACTTGTGAAAAGATGAAGAAAGTACCTGTAAATACTTCCACTTAAAATTCATAATTCCTATGAAACTCCTGAGAACTACTTTTTAAAAAAACTGGAAATATTAAATATTTCTTTCAAACATCATAATTTCTTCCTAGAGGATGCTGAATTCAACCAGAAGGCCAATAACTTGAAGGCAGATACCTCAGTAACTTACACAGAAATACCTGAAATGCTGGACGATGTTCTCTCTCCAAAAAACACCTTTCTTGGTGAATCTGAATGCTCATGAAGTTTTAAACAAAGAAAATAAACCATGCAAAGGCTCACATACTCAATGCAATATGCTATCTGCTGTTGTGGACACACTGTGCAAAGAGGGTTCTCTGAAGAAAAAGCCATTAGGATTCATCAGATCCCTCATAGCCACACGTGCGAGTAACGTGCCCAAACTGGATTACACTGCAGTTTTAGAGGTGTGTATCTTTTACTTGGCACACCACAAGATGAGCAAACATTTCAAATGGCAGTTACGGAGCCAGTAGGGGTTACAGCAGATCTGATTTTCAATGCAGCATCAGCCACAGTGACTTCAGGATGTTAGGTGATCAGAAGGGAAAAGTAACAATGGCAGCTAAGTTCCAACAAGCTCCTCCTGGGAACTGTAATTTTTATGTCAGTTGTGGCTTGCATGTATAGAGAGGTTTTTGTTCACATTGTAAAAAAAATCTCTGCATAGCATGTGTGAGAAGGTTTTGTTCTTTTCCCAGTGAGCTGACAGAAAACTGAAAACACTGTTTGGTTGGTTTGTTGCCCCCTAAGCTCATTGGAGGGGATTTGTTCTTTTGCTTTGCGTTCAAACAGATGACAAGCTATCAAACTCCGTTTGCCAGAATGAGATTTCAGAGAAGCTGGACAAAGGTTTGCCTCCAATGAGCAGCAGCACATTGGCATCGCTGCTAACGTCATCTCCTGCAGCTGCATGCTGACAGTTGGTTCCCTCCTCTTGTTCCACAAGTGCAGCAGCAGCAAAAGTCTCTTTTTCAGAAGAGAGAAACAGAGGGGCAGACCCGTCCCTTGTCAAAATGCTTGTTGCTCTCTTTGGGTCTGCTTCCACCTCTGAAGAGGTTTGAAATGCACAAAAGCCCACTGGCTCCAGAGGGAAGCTAAAGGTTTTCATTTCAATGGCACCACTGTCCTCGTTGCTGAACGCTCGGTATGCAGGCTGCTGGCGAAAGTAGCTGCAGAAGTAGGAGTGCTTTGGGATGGTCACCAGCTGGTGGTGCTCCTTCTTACTCTTCCAGTGTCTGGAGAATGAATTAGTGAAATCTGAGGTAGTTTGAAAGCCAACGCCAATTCCTAGCATGCAGTGATATGTTTTAGGAGAAAAGTTTGCCTTTGTAATGCCACTTAGCTTCTTCCATGTCTGTGTATGGAAATGGTACTTCCAGAGGTCTTCATTAGGACTGGAGTTGGAAATCCCTCCACCAAAAACGAGCATTGAGTCTTTGAAGACTACTGAAGCGTGACCTACTGCTGGAGGAGGTCCTTGGCTAAATACAAGAAAAAACAGCAATTATGTGGAGACCAACAAGAATCTAACGATGACTTTAGCCTCTATTTTTCTTTTGACTCAAGAGAATGAGCACTGAACAGCTGCAGTGGGGCATCAAAATGGTATTGCTGACAGCTGCACCAACGTGTTGCCAACTCCCCAGCAAAGCCAACCGGAGCCTCAGGGATGGCAGTGGTACCAGGTCTTAATCTGAGTAATCCCTATCTTCCCCAAAAGGGAAACATTTTCCTCTCTGCCTGCAAGCGGTATCATATGGTAAGATTAATTCTCTTTCTGTGTCAGCGTAGTTTAACAAACAATATTCTGTACCTTGTTCTGATGTTATACCAGCTGCTGTTTCCAAAGTCCCACTTCCATAAATCTTTCTGTTCACTCAGCCCCACCAGCCCTCCATAGAGGTACATGGCTGTACGATAAACTACTGCCGAATGACCGTGCCGAGGTCCTGGGCCAGTGTTGTGAGATAGGGTGGAAACATACAGCCATTGCCTTGTATCTGAAAGGAGAGCATTAGTTCATAAATTTACCAATTTCATCCTAATATTTGAGAATGGATTTATTTCAGTATCAAAGTAACCACTTCATTGGAGAATGGGGACATTCTGCTCAAGCCTTACTAAGGTAGAAGTTAACAGTTTAATTTCTGACACCAAAAAAGTGCGTAAACTTATAATGAAAATATCAGATGCTGTATGGCAGATGCCATGGATTTTATTTACAGAGGAGTTTCTTCTACAGCTTAGGTAATTCGTTAGCTTTGTCATGGAAAGATAATTTCCTCAGTAGAAGAGGAAAAATCAATCAACTAAACCATTCTTTCATTAATGTCTGTGTTCATTCTTCCTGAGAGGGAATGAAAGATAAGATAAACCATCATTCATTTCAACATAGCTCCCGAATGGCCACCAGATAACAAAAGCTTTCCATTTCAGAAAGTCTCTGCGAATCGTCGGGTTTGCAGCCACCAGACTGATGATGAACATGCCAGTGGAACCATCTCCTGCCAGGTTTAGCTCTCTGTGGTCTGTTCTAGACTTAAGATTCTGAAGTCATGGAAGGTCTCTGCTGCAACTGGAAGTTTTCGGTAAACCTCGAAGAACGTAGTGAATAGAACCATCCCCATCCTCCCTGATTTCTCAGCTCTAAAACTGGCAAATACTGGCAAAAAACTGGCAGAACTTCCTCCAGTATAATTCAGTCCAACTCATTTCAGCTGGGCATTAGTTTAATTGACAGAATTTGTAATTAAATGCTGCTGAACAGAAGCCAAATCTAACTTGCAACATTACTGCTGATAGGAATTTTCTTCACAGAGCAAACCATGCTATTCCACAGCAGTCATCATTTTTCACTGATTGTACTGGATCAAAAGGTATCAAACTTTTAAACTTACCAAAATGGAACGTCCAAAATTCCTGTGAAATGCCTCTGATGCCAACATATCCCCCATAGATGTACATGCTGGCACGGTACACTACTGCACTGTGGCCTTTTCTGTTAGTAGGTGCCAAACTCTGAAATAGTTTAGTAATAAAACAAGAAGAAATGTTAACAGACAAAGTCATACCAATCTGCCTTGGGAATATTTCCAAGTAATGAAAACCATTGCTTTGGGTCGTGTTAAAATTCTTTGAAAATGCAGGATAAACACACAACTGAAGCAACCCCACGGGTCATTCTTTACACGTACTGATATAAAACCAATCCATTAGACCATTACCTCAATGCTTACACTGAGGTTTCATTTAAAAGCAGCAGTATCTCAAGGAGTCAATGTGCTCAGACTAGAGAAATAAAAAATGCTGCAGCACTTCACATTTCAAAATGTATTAGTGTGACCACCCATCTGTTTTCAGACCCCTGTTTCAAAAGCATTCATGCTAGCAATGTATCATTTAAAATTGCTTTTCTTTATAAGGATTTTAGAAAAACAGAAAAAGTGGTGGAGGGCTTAAAATTTCAGTGCTATATAGAAAGTTAAGAGCAGTAATTGTAAAGAAGGAAAAAGCCTTAATTATTGCAAGCGCAGCCACATGTCTCTGAAGAGATTAGTTTGGAACTGTTTGGGGGAACATATTTCAAAGCAATCTGTTTAATCAACAAAGCAACAGGCATTTGATTCACACATTCGCCACTTCCTGGCTCCTTACCTCCATCTCTGCTGGTACGTCGCGGCCCTCTGTCCATCTCGCAGAGTCTGGGGGATTGTTTTAATAAAGCGCAGTTTATACCACAGACCACAAGGGGACGCTCCTCCAACAGCAGTGCTTCAAATTACGAATCTCATTTTCAAGTCAACCTCATCTCGGTGTTTTCCACTGACAAGGATGAGGAAATCTGCTTCCCCTAACACAGCAGCGCCGGGGAGCTGACAGTTTGATAGTCTTCCTGTATCCTTATCTGCTATCAAAGCACCGAGATGCCATATTGGTTTTTCTGTTTCCTAAAGCTACATTTCAAAGTAAAAAATAACCTGTGGCTTTCCGGACCTGAAGAATCTTCATTTTTTCCAGTGAAAGTATGGCTCCTGTTATTTATTATGTAAACCTTACAACCACAGCCTTACTTTTCTCATTCCTTTTCACAGATCACTTAAAAACAGTCCTCAGATAACAGTCAAAAACCACTGATCTGAAGGACCAGAGGTACCAGATATTCAGCTTCTGGTGAGAATAAGGAAGAATTACAAGCAAGTCCATGTTATTGAAAGCTATACTTGCAGGGAAATGCTGAAATAACGACCACGAAAAAAAGGTACAAAACCTCTGCAGAACTCGTTCACAATTTTCACTGCTAAGTACCGTGAGTAACAAGAGACTTCCTCCTGTTAAATGCATGGTACACAGGAGCTTCTATCCGAGAATCTCTGCTGTAGCAGCAGGTATTTCCATGTTGGAAAACAGAGGCTAAAATAAACCCGCTGACTTAAGGTTACGTAGTGAAGTAGCAGAGGCCACAATGAGGTCAAATGGAAAATTTGGGGCAGGGAGGAGGAATGAAAAAAGAGGCATGAAAATACATGATGCTTTCTTAAATAGTAATGCTAATAACCTTGCAATTAAAGGAAGAGCTGATTCAAAGAAAGCTTAACAGCCTAATTTCAGAGGAAAACTATGTCCTCAGTTTTACACACATTTCTTCCTGTGAACTAGGGAAGGCTTGTTACAAGCAGCAGAAAGCAGCTTGGTTCTTACCATTTATTAGTACCTATGGCCTCAGAATGTCTAAGGAAAAGAGTGGCTATTGTGCATCATACCTGTGTCATATATCCAGAGAGGGGTTTTTGCTTGCGTGAAAGCAGAATCCACCATTCCACCAAAAATGTACAGGGTGCCCTGCAAAATGGAAAGATATTTGCCATGTATAGGTAGGCACGTAGCATGAAAATAATTGCAAAAATAATTTTGAAATGAAAAGGCTGACAGCATCAAAATACAATCAACAGTAATGCTTAGGATAACCTATTAAGAATTCTTGAGGCAACTGTAAGCCACCAACTTTTAGCCATGTTTTTATCCTCCCCAGTAGGAAGCCCCACTGAACATGGTGCTGTTTGAACAGGGGCAGCACCCCAGAAGCACACACTTCCTCATCATGTGGGAAAACGTGAGGGATGCACACCTGGAATTGCTCAGGTAATACTACTAGGTTACATGTAATTGTAGGAGGATTGCCTTGCACTGCAGCTCCTGATATCCTAAATTCTGATTCCCCTTTACAAGTAAAGCTGTAATTCTTGTTTGCCTTCACTCCCCCGTTCCTTTTCTATGCAAGTTCCTAAATGAATGTTTTCATGCTGTTGCTTATCATGCAAATGAATTCAGAGCAACTGTTACAACTGTACAGCTAAGTCAAAGAATGTGCTGCCAAGGTCTGTATTTGGTATTACTATTATGTACGGAGTGTTAAGTGAGGAAATCAGGGAGCTGCACATGGCTGCTAAGCTGAAATGCTGGGACTTGATACGGAAACAGTCCAGAACACTGTACAGCTACATCCAGAATGGCACTGACACAGAGGTCTAATATTCCAGTATATAATAATAGATGGCATTTTATTTTACTGTACATTAGGAAAATAAATGTTAGGATAAGGAGAATGTAGATTTTCCTTTATTACCTTATAAGCCACCATTGAATGTTCTTCCAGTTCTTCTGGTCCATCTCCTGAGCAGTCCAGCAGCTCCCATTCATTCCTCGCTATAAACCAAAGCTCAGGTTAGGACAGTGGTGAATGCAACATTTAGACAAAAAGAAAAAGGTGGAAGGATCAGCTTTGGATGTGGCTGCACACCCAGAGTCAATGAGGCGTAAAGGTTAAGAAGCATCTCCTCATTTTCCTGCTTTGCTATTAAGAAGAGTGAAAAACTGCTGCTCTGATGCAGGCCATCTTAAAGCCTTGGGTCATCTCTTCCCCTGTTAGTTCAGAAGACTGAGGCACCTCCCCCACAATTCCACAATTAAGTACATTTTTCCATATAGCAAATGTATGTGGAACGGCAGTTTGGTTTTTATTTTAATGCTGTGCAGTTAGCTATTCCATGAACCCAGCTATTCCATGAACGCAGTTCTGAGTTTTATCTACTAACAACAATTGAACAGGAAACACTATACATTAAATCTCAGAAAATGTCATATTTGATGGTGCATTACTAATGCAGTCTTACAAGGTATTGTATTCATGCACTCCTTTTGTGCACTCTTCCATGAATAAACTATTCCCATGTTAAAGATTCAATAAATCTCTGTCACATCCTTAGCTAGAAATGGGATGTTGTAAATGAATCAGTATTTCTGGCCAAACAAAAGAGCTCAAATCCAAGCTTTCTGGGACACCTACACCAGGAACAATCCCACCATTTGCCCAATGATCATAATGTAGTTCATGCATCCTTTGATCTCTGAAAACATTTACAAAGCTTAGGTAGCTGCTTGAGGTACAACATTATTTTGATGGAGAAACACTAACCAGAGAAGCTGTCAGCTCTGGAGTGTCCCCTGTTTCAGGATGACCGGATGCATTTTTCTCTTTTATTTTGACCAGTAAGCGAAGGGGCAAACTTACCTATATTGTACCGCCAAAAATCTCTGAGACTGGTGGTGTTCCGCCCTCCATAGAGGTAAACAAATCCTCTGCAGACAGCACAGGCGTGTTTGTATCGATCGCAGGGAGAGGCCTTCCTCTGGGCTGCACATTTCCAGTCGCAGTGTGCAGCTTTTCCTTTCATGCTGACAAGTAGGATCCTATCCAAGTATCAACTGCACAGAGTGCCAGGGGAGGGTCCACAGCATCACAGGCAGGGGTTAGACCCTCCTCGGTCTGTAAAAAGACAAATATATATATATATAAATTAAAAAAACTAGATATAAAAATAAAAGATGATGGGAGGGAAAAATAGCTTCTGCTTTATGATAAAAGGTTCCAACATTTTCTTTTCATTCCCATCAATCGCAACCTGACCATTTTTGCTGTCTATGATAACCAGAGAAAAGCATGTGCAGTGCTGATTCAGAGCCTTATGTCAGCTAGCCTGGGACAGCCGTGTTCTTGGAGCTGTTTTCCAAAGCATGCTGGTGAGCAGAAGCCACAAACTACAACGTCCTGCACCTGCAGCAGACAGAAACCAAGGTTCTGTCTGTTTTCTCTGTGAGTTCCAGGTAAGCTGTACTTGAAACAAAATTGGGAAAGGGCAAATACACAGATAAAAGTAATTCATTACCACTTGTCCAGAATTTTCTCAGCAGTTTCATCCCTGAAACAGCTGAAATTAGGATCTATCTGGAAAAAAAAAAAAAAGGCACTATCCCTTAATTTGCCACAAGATGTCACTGTGCTCTGTGAAGATGGGAACACCAGGACTATAGCTCATCTCTCAGCCCCTTCAAAATTTGCAATGCCCAGTGTTTTAAAGTACATTTTCCCATGAAGCATTACAGATCAACACTAGGTCAAATTCTGGGATTTGTGTCGGTGACATCACCAAGTGAGATTACAAGGACTCCCAATTTCAAGACTGTTTCAATGAGAGCTGGATTCCCCTTTGGGATCCAGGACTGGAAAAGGACAGGTAAGGATCTGTTGGTACAGACACACCCTGTGCATAGCAGCCCTGTGCATAAACTCTAAGCTCAGTGTAATGAATGTGCAGCAATCCATTCTTTTGATTTCAGACTAGTTGCAAGGGAAATGCAATGAACCTAAAGCTACTTAGCCCAATTATTTCTAATAATAATAATAATAAAAAGACAGCATACCAAATTTGCCCCAGATGTACAGCAATAAATCCATTTACATCCACCGAGAAACGTTATTGCCTCTGCTGCCCACAGCCTTCCTGCATACAGAAGTCACAATGGAGAGTTTCCTGTGGGAGAGCAGCACACTGGCATGTCAGGAGCAGAGGTGTAAGCAGGTGCTTGGGGTGCTGGGTCTTCAGATTGTGGGTGTGCTGAGCATGGCCGCCGTGCGGCGCTCAAAGGCTCTCCTCTCTGGGGAAAGGCCTTGAATTACAGCTTGTTTTCCAGGTTAATTCACCAGGAAATGTCAAAAAAGCAGAAATGCTTCTTGTCTGATCAGAAACCACCCCTGGGTACAGTTTCCTGCAAACGGTAATTTAAACTTTCTTTTGGCCTTCCACTTCCCTTCTTATGGGAACGTTTTGTTTCCAAGAGTTTTCAGTCTTCTGCCTCTGATCCCACACACCTTGTTTCAGGAGGTACTTACACAAAGGAGCACAAATGCATATCCTTTCTTTAAATGCTTTCTCATATGCTCAGAGGTCCCCTTGTTTTCCAAAGCCTGAAGTTTTTGAGAATTGATCCTGGCAATGTTAGTTGTGCCTCTCTCAGCTGAGTCCTTTGTCAAAAGCAAGCTCACGTTTGAAACAGCAGCAGCCTCCTGTGCTGGTGGATGAGGCCGGCGTGGTACCTGCTGAGCTGCCTCCTTAAAATGGGATTGACTCCATCAGGGTGTGCTCAGCTGGTGACAGAGCTCAGCTGTCCCCAGGCAGTGCAGGGGAGCGCTTTCAGCAGCACGCATATTATCCCAGGTCCTTCAGTTTTCCTACAGCCCAGCATCCCTCTGATGCCACTGACTGCTCCTCAGAGATACCTGTAGCAAGTTTCAGCTGTTTGTACTTTATAAAGCCCCTGTCTGAACTGTTAATTTGACTCCTGAAATCGCAATGCTAAAATTAGACAGTGTGCTACAAGTGAGAAGCTTCAGGAACTAACTATTCCATTTGCAAAAACTGTATTTTCACTGCTGATGAAATCTGCACTTCACAATCCCAGTGTCAATGACAGGAGGGTGCCCAGGAATTGCTTACAGCACCGATCCCTGCAGGACAGACTGTATGTGATCAGAGGAAAAAGAAAGATTACGGTAAAACAAGCTACGGAAAATAGCTACAGCGTATTAATGAGGAATGCATCTAATCCTATCTAATTTTGTTTCATTTATTGTAAAGTTTTGCTCTGAGATTTACCATTTGTAAGACTGGAATAGATTCAGTGATAAAAACATTGCAAGACAATCCCTTGCAGCCATTCTGTTAAGGCGAGCTATTCAAACTGAGCTAAATTCATTTTACGACATTAATTTATTTTTTTTTCTTTTAGCATTTTGTCTGAAAGAAGACAAGATTGGCAGCATTTACAATGGTGTGTGTCTCTTTATTTTTTTCCCCAGGCAAACTAGCAGTTGTGAATCAATGATGCATTATATGTGCCTAAGTCCATAATGCTTTGTGGCATGCCACTGAAAAGGAAAAAGGCTGAAGCCATGAAATACAGCTCCTCTCTGACTCGACCAAACCTGTGCAGCCATACCCAGTTACTCTGTTTTTCAGCTACTTCCACAGAGAAATGGGGACAAAGACACCTCAGTGGTAAAGCACTGTAAGTTTGCTGATGCGTTACTGCTACTTATGATACAATTTAATAGGAAAGAAACAGGTGATAGGTTATTATCTGCTATTAATACTTAACAAAGGTAAAAAGGGTTTGTCCCCTTGACTTTTATTTGTTCCCAGTTAAAACTGGTTATTCCTCTTCCTAAATATTTCTCACTATTATTCTTCCTACACAAACCTTGACTCCCCTTATATAAACATCCACAGAAGATGCTCCTGATTTCATACAGTAGATCAGCAGCAAACTGCAATCCACGTGTTTGACAGCCTCGGCTGAGCTCCGTGTAGGGCAGGCGAGCAGGATGCAGGACAGAAGGGCTTTAGGGGTCTCCTGCCATTCTCACCTGCTGAGCGTGGGCATAGAGCACGTGGAGGCAGACCCGCAATCACTGAACACATCAATGAACAAACTGCTTCATTCCACAATTTGGATAAGTTAGCCAGCTCGAATCATCGACGGTATCTTTAATTATAAACTTGACTCCTAGATTGCCTTTGTAAAGAGCCAGACTCATAAAGTTCACCGTCTGCCCCCATTACAAGTCCTGCTTCCAGAGGAAATCTGCGCTTCTTCTGAAACCAATGCCATGAGCTATACTCTCTGCTTCAACTTTGTAAAAGCAAGATTAATTATCCAATAGGAAGCTCTAAATTCAGCAGGATTTAAAACAACAACAACAAAAATCCAACCCAAAAAGACAACTCGGGACATTTCTGTGCAACTTTTCCCAAGCCAGCTGTAACGCACAAGAAATGGCTGCTGCTCTCCAAACTCTTCTGCCGTTTCCCACTAAAAATAACCCCCCTGCAATCAATCCCGATTGTCAGACGGTGGAGACAAGGACCTCGAGAGCTGCAATTAGCACAGTAACTACAGCACAGAGCGCTCATCAATTAATGGTGCCACATTACTGCTTCATAATGAAAATAATTCAGGAAATGTGGAAAGACAGAAATGACTCCAGGAAATGTAGTTTATATGCTCGTTAGATAATTATTTATATTTCTATTAGATGTGGTTTCTCAGACGAATGGTTTATTGAAGTATTTCTTAAATACATGCTCATTAAAGCTCTTCTTCTACCTGGGTCCCCCCGTTCATTTCCATCTGTTTTCAATAGACAGAAAAGTTTCAGATTTAAGAGAATTGAGCCTTTTGGAACACACTGAGAAACGGAATCACTCGTTGGGGGAAAAAAGGAATTTCTGCTGTTGTTAATGGCTCAGCCCTCAGCACCTTTCTGTGCACAGTACGTTATTTTCTTCTGGATGCTTCAGTGCTCTTCAAAAACAATTAATTTGAGCAGGTCTTCCTGATTCTACTTATCGTCAACCCTTTGCTTTCGTCCTGGCTTTATTCTAACAGCTGCTCCAACACGACTGCACGAATAAGAAAAATCTTGGAGCAAAAAATTGTAAGGAAGTTATGAAAGCCTGTTTTGAACAAAACCACTTGTTTTGTTTGTTTGGAATAGCTTAGAACAAAGGGTTTGTGGTTTTTTTTCAGCACATCACACGTACTGCCACTGCTTTAACATGTGTGCTAACTCTCAGTAACTCAAGGTTTGCTGTTTTGTTATTTCCTAAATTGAAGTAGTTAGGAACTGTCTCTGGGTTAAAAATAAAATAGAAATAATACAGAAACTAATTCTCAGAGATGCTTAGCTTCAGGATTTCAGCATTCCAACAAGCGCGGGGTTGTTCTGGGAGTACAGAATAACTGTAATATTCCCATATTAGTTAGAATTCTGAGTGCCTTGCTTTGTGCTGTAAACGTGCAGATCCTGTGTGACTGAGCGTGCAGCCAGAGGAGCCGGGGTGCAGGGAAGGAGGTGGAAGCTGGCAGCTGAAGGACAGGGCACCGTGAGGCACGGAGATACGGCAGGACGCACAGCTCTGCTCTGATGCAGGGAGGAAGGCCGGCACTTTGGGGTCAAACAGTACCATCCCTGTCCTCCTCGTAAAGCTGACTGTCTGCAGACCTGAAAATTTACAGAACACCTGAAGGGCTTTCATGTTAAATAGCTCTTATGTGAATTTGTACAAGTGAATTCAGGGTGGCTTTCTTATCACTGTCACATTTCAGCGCTCCCGAATGCGTTCTGTAGTGAAGAGGTATTCTGAATGAAGCGACTACTCCAAAGCAGCCACGTGTAATTAGCACTTGCATATAACATCTCTTCTGTTCTCTGGCACACAGCTACTATTCCTGGAGTGTACCTGGAGCACCGAGGGCAACGCACCCTTACTGCAGAGCAGATGAGACTGCAGTATCTGTCCCTGAGAACAGCGGCTGCCTGCCTGCTTCTGGAGCGCTGCGGGTAAGCCGTCGTCTTCCTTTAACTCAGATCCCAGTCATGTTAAAGCTCAGCACTGCACATTTATTATCTTTTTTTCTTTCTTTCTTTCTTTTTTTTTTTGTGTGGTGTTTTTCTTTTGTTAACTGAACTTATTGATATCTTCTTTCTGTATTTTTTTCCAGAAGAAATCTGTTGTCTTCATTAGCGTGTAGCACTACTGCCTATTATAAAGCAAGTCCTTAAGTGGTAATACATGTAATAATGTAAAATAAAGCAGTATAAATATATTTATAATACCTTTATAAAAATATATTTTATGTGTGCTAAATATATTGCCTATTTTTTAATAAAACCATCACAACTCAGTTTGGGATAACGCAGTAAATGTTTCATCTGTTTCCCAAATATTGTGGAAGGAGTGGTATCTGGAAAAAATAATTCACAAAAATATTTCTGGAATTGTTACATCTTCATTTATAGAAGAAATCACCTTTTTCACTCCATTGAAATAAGTCTTCTGGTACAGATGAAACATAAATACATATATTTCTCCCTATTTTCTGTTTATTTTCCTTAGAAAATCGGAATCTGATTTTTTTTTACAAATGAAAAAAAAAAGACTATATAATTTTGAGTAGTAGATCTCCCCAGGTAAGCCGTTATATCTGTTTTCCCACAACTGCAATTAACCACTTGACTGCAAACCAATTTTTGAGTTAAGTTTTTGGGAAAGAACTTCCCAAAGAAACAGGCATCAGTAAGTGAAACAGTTTTGGCACTTAATGGAAATATAAATTTCCCAATCAACCCTGATCAAAAATTTATGCTGGTAATAAATGTGAGTGTATATGGGTTTTATTTACTTGTGGACCTAAAAGGCATGCTAATTTTAGAAGTCTTATCTTTTTTTATTTTTATTTAAGGTCATGCTGCTCACTCCATCCGCAGCGACGGCAAGTGCTCGTTCTGTCTTGTGGTCTGACTATGTACCCAGGATAGATGGCCTGATGGTAAAGTGTCACGCCAAAAAGATGATCCTTTGGACATCAGCTGAGACAAACAGGTAATTCTTCATGTTCTAGATAAGGCACAGGGAGAAAAGACAGTTCCTGGTTCTCACACAGTTCCTTTCATCCACACGGATGAAACTCCCACTGCAAAGGGCAGACAAATAGGGATTTGGCCTTTTACCCTTTCCTTGGAAACAACTTGTACTCTCACCAGTGCAAAAAGGCCATTCCAAAGCACAGGTCATCACCCAACCACTCAGAAACAGCAGCTTTCAGCACTCCTAGAAGGCGTCTTGTGGGGATTTCACAAGAACTTTACTAGCCTTTACTATCCTTCAAGATACAGTAGGTAGATGCCTGGAGGTTCAATGTAATACATCTGTACTCAGGTGTAACTGAATGTGTCTTCTTGACAACTCGTGAAATGCCATTAAAACAACTTCCAGGTAATTTATCTCCTCTGGGCGACTCTACTTGCACTGAACAACAAAATGTTCTAGGTTAGGAAGAAAAGATGCAGATGAGATGAGTTGGTGGCTGCACTGTCTGCCTGCTATCCTCAGGCATGAATTGCAGTATTATGGTATATAATGCACAGCTGAGGCTACATCAGTTAAAGTGTTAACTTTAGTAATAAAATGTATGCACATAATTTTACTTCCTTATTGTTTATAGTCTCTGATGGAGGAAAAGAAACATCTAAGGTTACACTTGGTTATGAACTCAATATAACGCCAAACTTTATGGAAGACGTGCTTTTCCTGTCCCAGAAACATTTTGCCCTTAAGACTAGCACAGAACAATGGGACAGAGACAATATACAAGGCTGCGAGAACTGCAGAAGCTGTAGCTTGAAGAAAGCAGAAAGAGAAGGCATTTGACAATGAGAATAATAAAATATTCCAGCTGGCAAATATTAAAACATTTAGATATGATGGTAGAGTTGCAATGAATTTAGATGATACATTGTAGTGGAATTCATAAAAGACATCATGACTTCTTTGTTGAAAAAGAATCAGATGGCACAACTGGTTAAGACTGTCAGTACAAAAAGGATCTTTTACAGAGAAAATAATTTAAGCACTCACATGAAAGATGGTTGCATAAAAACAAGATATGATTGCGTAGCTGGAATAGATCACACACAAAGGAGTAGTCAGTTGTAGTTTGGCGAGGAAAGAAAAGGCGTCAGGCACGCAAAGTCAGAATGGCTGCGCTGCCTCACAATAACCTTGATGCCAACAGCTACTGGGCTGCACCAGGAAATGGAAGAAGTACAAACCCACATAATTTCAATATATAAAGAAGACAGAAAGCATATGAGTAACTTTACACATGCAAGTCGTCGGTCCAAATTCAAATGGAATTACTCATGTGAATAAAACCAGTGATAGGCGTGAGCATGCACAATGTAGCCTAGATACCAGAGCAAAAGAAAGACCAACTCTTTTGTTACAAAGCCTGAAAAAATGTTTTGCAAGCTGTTTTCATATTCAGACTCAGAATGACAGGGTCCATTTTTGCCTGGCTCCTGGCTTTCTGAGAAATCCCATTCCCGGGTACTGCGGTCCAGCATTCATCCCAGGCCAGACAGACTCTGGCCTGAGATTTGGATGGGTGCATTTCTTTGTCCTCTGCTGGGTGGAAGGCATTTTGTCACTTTACGCTCTTTGAGCGTGGAAAAGTGAATGTGCCAAAGGAGGGATGTATGGGGAATGTCCCAGAGTGGAAGGGAGCGCAGAGCCGGCCCCGCTGCAGGCCTCCTGTGATGGAAGCCGCTTCCTTCCTCTCGCACTTAACCTTTCGTTTCGTACCTTCTGGGTGATGGCCGTGTGCACTGAGGTGTTTGCTGAGCATCGCTGCCCTCGCCGCCGGGCCCGTTCTCGCATCCCCTCTGGGCACCGCCCCTCACCGCGTCATCTGGATTTGGGCACAAAACAAAAACAAAACCGCAGCATCACCGCCCCGCTTTCACTCGGGAGCGAATCCCGGCCGGCCGGCCCGCTCTGCCTCCCCTGGAGCACGCCCAGGGGTCGGCCGTCCCTCAGCCCCCAGGCCCCGGCCCCGCAGCGGGAGGGGAGCCCCGGCTCGTGCCCGCCCGCCCCGGCCGCGAGCCCCCTGCCGTCCCCCCCCACCTCCGCCCCACCTCCCTCTCACCTCCGGAGCCGCGGTCGCAGGCAGGGCGGGAGGCGCGGCCCGGCCCGGCCCGAGCCTGCGCGGCTGCGGCGCGGTGCGGCCTGGTGGTGGCTCGGGGCGGGCGATGCGTGGTTGTGGCCGGAGCGCGGCCGGGAGTTAAGTCTTAGGGAGGGAAAGGGGAGAGCGACGGCTTTTGTCTGTTCTCAGCTCTCAGAACAGAGTTTAGCCCAGAGCCTCTATGAGCTTCAGAGCCGCAGTCCTGCTGCTCGCTTGGGCTCGTGCCCTTGGCTTTCTATCTGCTGCAATGTTTTTTTTCCTCTCCACTTCTTCACAGCTACACGAGGTTCCATAGCACCGGCAGCAGTGAAACTCCCCACCTACACGGCCTCTCCTTGCTGTGTTGCCGTGTTTTCCTGCCCTGGGGTGGAGGCTGCCGCCTCTTCGTTAGCATTGTGCCCAGAAAATAGAAGTGTAATTGTTTTTTCAAGTTATCGTAAGTGGACACCAATAAATACACCCGGCCCACAGCAATACAGGGCGTATGGTCTGGTCTGGGTGAATAATAATACGAGCATCTTCAACTGCAATTTCATAGAATCGTAGAAATGTTTGAGATGGAAGGAACATTTGAAGGCCATCCAGCCCAGCTCCTCTGCAGTTCACAAGGTCAGATTGGATGGGGCCCTGGGCAGCCTGGTTTAAATGTGGAGGTTGGTGGCCCTGCCTGTGGCAGGGGGGTTGGAGATTCATGATCCAGTGAGGTCTTTTCCAACCCTGTCCATTCTGTGATTCTGTGACACCCACAGCTGAGGGTGCTCAGAGCCCGTGTATCCCAGTATCGGAGCATTATGCTTCTCCATTTTTCATGCTATAGGGTTGTATGTAGGAGCTGTGGAGAGGCCGATCCAGTGCTTCAGTACAGAACTTTCCCCACAGCCTCTTAATTGCCTCCTGCTAGGGATTAAGAACAAAAAAACAACAAAAACAAACTCCAAAACATACCCACACATCTTTCATAAAAAGAAGCCTGAGATCATTAGCTAACATTTGGAAGTCCCTCAAATTAACATGCGTGAAGGACTGTGGCCAAACTCCCACTGGCTCTCATAAAAGCAGCAATCAGTCCTTCAAGCAAGATTCTCTACAGAATAACACCCAGAAGCCCCTGCAGAAGGGATTTGCCAATCTCACCATCTGACTAGATTAAAAACAGCAGTAACAATGTGATAATTGACAGGAGAAACTTCCCTGACAAGGAATGAATCAGTGTTTATTTTTAGCCTTTTCCCCCAATGCTTTATTTAAACTAAAGATTAACTAATTATTTCCGTCATTATAGCGTCCTCACTAGCAACAGAAGGTGGCAGATCCTTCTGTGTCTGCTGGTTTTCTGCAGTTCTGTTACTTCGTGTTGGCTCATCCCTTGAGGTCTGCGAGCACCCAGGATGATGCGGTTGTGCTGGTACTGAGTTTTCGCTTGGCCTCACCCCTAGATGCAGTACCCCCACGATCACTGTTTTTGTTTCCTAAACAGTAAGTTTCAAAAACGGTGTCTGAAAATGGAAACTCTGATTTTCCACATGTTCCACCTTTGCTCCTAAGCTTTTCTTGAAAAACGAGTCAGCGGTAATCCTGTCACCGCATCTGCCCTCTGCAGCCTTCTGCAATGGCAGAGCACTCCCATCCCAAACAGATAAAGTGTACAGGAGCAGTAAACCTTACCTATGGAAGGACAGCTCACCTGAGAAAAGAGTGGCAAAAGATTTGTCACAGGATAAATACAGGGAAGCTGATCGCGCTGCCAGTGACACCATGTAATGCCTGGGTCTGCTTGCAAGCTTTTAGCTCCTGCTTTGTTTCAAAGCTGGAGGCTTGATGTATTTTTCTTAAAAGTTGAATTGTTCATATTGGTTTCACTATCAGAAAACAAATCACATTTTGAATATCGCTTTTGTCTACCATGGAACAAAGAAACATAAATGGCACTTTGTTTCATTTTTTTTGCATATCTGTAGCGTGAGGATCACTACAAAAACATTTATGTTTTACTGGTCTCTCACAGTCTCAGAGCAATTGTACCACACTAAAATCTTAGATAAACTCGTATCAGTTTTAAACATAAAGAATGAATATGATTGTCAGCATTCAAGTGCTTGTTCTCCAGTGGAAAGTGTTGGTACATAATTTCTTTTTCATGCTTCTTACTATTTCAGATATTTTGGGATGTGACTACTTGGTGTAAGCCAATTCTAACTAAAATATTTTATTTTTACTCTTTTACTGCATGCCTGATTGCTCTTAACAAGAGTAAAATGTCCTCAGAAGTGGAAGATGATAGAAGTCATGGCAAAATACCAGCTTCTTTATATGCAGGGTTTAGAGGAAGGTCTTCAGCTGCTGTATTGCTCATAGGGGCAAATTGGATCTTCGGTATCTGGTCACATATTAGTGCAAGAGATGCCTCAGAATGGAATTATACCCAGAAATAAAATACCTTTCCTCTTATTTCTGCATCTCCTGAGAAGACCATTGCAGAAATGGCTGCCTGTTGGGATGAGCTCTCTGCCTTGCAGGTATTACCTGCAATGGTGACCACAGATCCCCAGATAATTTAATTTCTGTTTAGAGGCAAGATGAATGTAGAAGACAGGAACACTACAAAATGATTTAATCTGTGGGCAATCAGGCCAATCAAATCCATGAATCACTCACAATCTTTCATATGCATCTGCATCGCTAGAGATACAGCTAACTATAAAGGGAAACATTACAGATGGGGGGTAGATGAGATGGGCAACAAGGTAGGTCAGTAAAATCTGCATCAAATACATGTTTGTTAAACCAGAATTTATTTTACTGGCTACAGGCCAAGCCCAAAGAGTAAGGGCTCAGGGCAGAACTTGAGCTTCTAAATCTAAACCAGAAATGGTGGAAAAACCCCAGTGAGCTGAGCCTGACCTTGCACCAGGCCTCAATTCCCAAGTTAGCTGACTTTTTTTTTTAAGGTAAACTATTCAGCTGTAGAGAGCCTCTCTGCAAGTGCCCAAATTGCTCTGGTTCAGCAGGGCCAAGCTACTTGGAACTGATGTGGATCTCAACTCAGTCAGGAACTAAAAATGACGTGTCACTCTGTGCAGATCCCCAGAGCAGCTCAGTTCAAGAAGATAATCTTCAAATCTCTCTAATGCCAGTGGGACCGGGTCTTCACAAAAGCAGCTGTGCCTGTTTCCTCTAGAAGGAGTTTTTCTGTGATATAGTACAGTGGATAAAACGTCTATCTGGGAGGTGGAAGGTCTGAGTTCAGGGCCCGTTCTTTGCAGATCAGAGATCTGTTGTCACATTGATGTCTGGGTGCATCAGTATTCGCCTGAAACCAGCTTCAAAGCTCCATCACTCTCATTTGTGAGCCTGGTGAGGCTCTGTACAAGAATGCTCACATTAGCACTGTTCACAACGGGGTAATGCCATGGCTTCAGGGAGGGCTGACAAGCAGCAGGTTATTGGCTGCAGTCAGCATGCGTTGCGATGGTGGTGGTACCTCTGAGCCCAGCGGCTCACCTTGGGCACGTTCCTGCTTTGGAGCAAGCACAACTCTCCATGAAGTTACTGATTTTTGACAGAAGTGCTCATCACAGGCCAGCACTGCTATTCGGCACTTGGGATGTGCAGCCATCAGGTCAGTACGTGCAACCCGTACCAGTCACTCGTCTGCTCACTGAGGATTTCACCCATGAGAACACATTTAGGAATATCCGCTGGATGGCACTCTTGTGCCATCGAGTATGTAAGCATTTGTGATTTTATTTGGCTGCAAATGCAGACGTCTTTCAAAGACAAAGAACTGAGTTCACTTCTGTATGCTGTCATAAATTTGGAGTGATTTCACGTAAAGCATTCAATTTAATTTAGAATTGCAGCGTACCTGAGAGAAGAATGCGAACCAGATGTTGAGAAGCAGAATTTTGGTTATTGATTCTGCCAGTAAAGTTTTGAACAATTTATGAAACTTAAATTCAAAGAGCAGGCAAAGAGGCTGTGGTCAGAAAAGACCAAGGGCACACAGCTTCAGTTCTTCTGAGTTACTGGAGGCTGCACTGAGTTCTAATAACTGACCCTGTTACTTTTACATGCCAGTGGTTTTTACTCCTAAACCTGCTGTATCATACACACCATTCCATAAAGATAGAAGAAAAATCTTTTATGGCTGGCTGTAAAACAAGAAGCTACCTTAATTCCAAAAGTCAGCGTTTTAAATCATTGTTTTAAAGTTTCTAGTTTCTATTTGGAGAATGTTTCAATATTTTCTACTCCTAAATACTGGGGTTTTATTTTGAAACATTTAGAAAATGTCTCGATTATTTTCACATTACTATTTTTTTAATTAAAAATGAATTCTAGTTTAACAAGAAGAATTCAAATTTTGGATTAAAACTGCATTTTTAAAAAGTTGTGATTTACACAGAACTCTGGTGAAAGAGAGTCATAGCCACAAGAACCCTTTAATAAAGATAACACATTTGGCTTAGCTTACAGTACATGTGTTGTGTATCAATGCAGAGCACGGAAGAATACCAGGCATTTTCTGTAAATGCTTTTGAAGATCAGGGAAATGTTGTCATGAAATTTGTGCTTCTGCTTCTTTTCTCTTGGTCCTCTCTTTCCCCTGTAAAGATCTCCAGTTCTTCCAAATCTGAATCTGTACATCACTCTGAATACCAGGAATTCTGGTAAGTTCAAGTGCTCTTTCAGCAAAGTCACTTTTTCTACTTCCGTTTCTTCTAGAACCAGTGAAAGAGCAATATTTAACATAAGTTCAATCACTTTCTGTTTTGGAGCTGGTAGCATATCTCTGGTTTTGGTAAGGGAAGGAAGTGCCAAGGAGGTGGTTGAGTCACCATCCCTGGATGTGTTTAAGAACCATTTGGGTGTGGTGCTCAGGGACATGATTTAGCAGAGGGTTGTTAGTTAGAGTAACATGGTTAGGTTGCAGTTGGACTTTTGATCTTCAAGGTCTTTTCCAACCTGAGCAATTCCATGATTCCATTTCTGTGATGCTTGGCAGATTTCCCTTACCTGTGCTGAGTGTGCTCAGAGGAAAACCTGGCAGGATCCAGGTAAGCATACTGAAGGATACCTATCCTGTCCTCCCTAGTTTTGGCTTGTTCTGGGAGTCTCCATGGCCCTAGCACGATTTGTTCAGTCAGGGAAGATACTATAAATTAAGGAATGGCTTTTATGGCTGAACAACTCAGCAACCTCAATCTGTTCAGAGAACAGGATGGAAACTTCCAACTCATCTGCCCTTCCATCTCTCCACTTAATGCTGGGACATCACAGAATCACAGAATCACAGAATTGTAGGCGTTGGAAGGGACCTCCAGAGATCATCGTGTCCAACCCCCCTGCCAAAGCAGGTTCCCTACAGTAGGTCGCACAGGTAGGCATCCAGGCAGGTCTTGAACATCTCCAGAGAAGGAGACTCCACCACCTCCCTGGGCAGCCTGTTCCAGTGCTCCGTCACCTCACTGTAAAGAAGTTCTTGCGCATGTTTGTGCGGAACTTCCTATGCTGCAGTTTCCAGCCGTTTCCCCTTGTCCTGTCTCCACTCACCACTGAAAAGAGCCCGGCCTCGCCATTCTGCCCCCCACACCTTAGATATTTATAGACCTGGATCAGGTCCCCTCTCAGTCTCCTTTTCTCAAGGCTGACATGCAGCATCCACATTTGATAGAGTGATCTACAATTACCCTACAAGGAACATGCATCTCCCCTCACTTTCTTTATGTTCTATTTCCATTTATTGAAGAGCTGGTAGTTAACTTTTTTTAAAAGGTTTTTTTTTTTTAATGGTAATACTGTAGGGTTATGTTCTTATTTATGGTTTCTTTGCACTAGATATTTTAGATACTGGTAGCTGAGAGAGATGCTCTGTCACAGAGAGCTTACAAGCTCCAGGTAGCACAAGTGGAGGATTGGGGGCCAGAGAAATCAAGCGTTTGCCCAAGGTCACATGCTAAATCCATGGCGGTGTTCATCCACCCAATCTGATTATCTAATGCATGTAGGCACCAAGGCATGTTCTGGTGTATGTGTGAATCACAGGAATGCTGAAATTGGGGAAGTTCATTTCAGGTTAAAAAAAATAAAAATGAGAGAGAGTAACAAAGAAAGAAAGGATAAGAAAGGGATGCTTGGCACTACTGGAAGACTTGCAAGAAATTTTCACTTTTCCATTCTTTGAATACTTTGGAAATGCACAAACTCTTGGGATCTGCATTTTAAAATGTTGTTGCAAACTGGAATAACATCTGTTAAATGCAGCCAAGAAACATCTGGTTTTCCCTTCCCAGAACCCTGCGCTGAGGCAGCCGTTTTCCTGTCAGCTATGACGAGGAGCGAAATCAGTTCAATAGGTCAGTCTGTTCTCTCTATTGCTGAGTGCTACGTTTCCTAATAAAACAATGGCCAACAATGAGAGTAGTAAGGGGAAAAAAGATTCTCTGTAATGTACATATTAGTCTACAAAGCCAAACAACAAACAAACCAAAGCAATGTTTAGCTTTAGACTGAGTTAAATAACTGGTAAGAGCAGAGCTATCAAGCGTTAGAAAGAGCACCAAGGACTGTATGGAACTGTAAGATTTATTAATGAAGTAATGGTCTATCATTCATCAGTGGGAATAACAGTGTGAAAATCTCACATTGTGGTTGCTGGGCTTTGGATTTGGCTCTCTCCAGTGCAATGGCCTAGGGGAAGCTGGTCACCAGTATTCAGTGTATTCATTGCAAAGCTGTTGTAACTCTCAGCTCTTGTCTGAGAGGAGCAGGCAGAGCAGCAGCTGCAGAGTCAGAGATGGTCGATGCCTTGTATCACCGTGCCTTCAAGAGCTGCTCCTTTCAGTGGAATCAAACTGAGAACAGCTGAGGGGCGAAACACAAGAGGAGTCAAAGGCATCAAGTAGAGAGGACTGTGCTTATGTAGACATCAGTTCTTCCATATTTCAGCTCTTTGCACTTTGACAATGCCTTGGACAAACAAATGTTATTGAGAATTGCGTTGTTTCCCCCTTCATTTTAAGAATTGAACCAAGATTCATAAAGGCATTTAGATGCTTGAGCTTACTCTGAAATCTTCAGATGTTAAGAGCGTAAACAATTTTGAAAGCATGTGCTGAGATCTGATATTTAATTTCCAAGGAAAATCTGTATCATTCAGCTATTAGATGAGGTGGGAGAGCACTCTGTATTCTTACTGAGAATTCTTGAAAAGCTGGAAAAAGAAATTCTGTGACCTTCTGCTATGAGCATTTTGGTGAGGCAAAATGGCAGTGCTATTGGTCACTGGAGCCATAGTTGTTGAATGTAATTTGCTACCACTCACTTGCCTGAAAAGCAAAAGTAGTTGGGAGTAGAATTTTTTTTTTTTTTTTCTCTCAATTGTGACTTTTTCCCTTCATTGTCTCTGTAATTATAATACTAAGGAAGTGAGTCCTCATCTGAGTTTCCAAAATGGAATTAGAGATGCAGTGCTTTCTGTGGCAGGGCCTTGCGAAGTGCTGATGGTGTGAATTAGCTCCTGGGGTCAGGCTTACGTGCATAGAGGAAACTTGCTAAAGGCCGATAGAGTGCAGGAAGGGAAAAGGGAGTTGTATAGCCTGTGGGCAGTTGCTAGCAGCTTCCTGATACTATTTACTTGGTGAAACCTTTCGTTTCCTTTAGAGCATTGTTTGTCTTTGCTCTCTCCATCGCCAGGGTTGAGTGTCTGCATTGTTCTTGTGTCTGTAGTAGGTTGCTCTGCACTCTGATTCAGTCTGATACTGAAGTGACTGTTCCCCAGCCAGTCTGTTGTTATCTAAAATCACATAGTGATATGGCCCACTCATACCCCAACTAAACTGCAGCCAAATGAATTCTTTAATTAAATTAAAATCTGGTCTGACTGCCAAGACTGTGTTGTTGTACTTCATGAATAGCAAGAAAGGGCTACAATACATGCATATGGAAAATGCTGCTGACAATGAATAGTTGGGAATGGAATGTACCAGTTTACTCTGTGATCCAAGGGTTTGTAGCCTGTTTTTCTCAATGTTGCCTCCATCTGTTCTCTTTAGCTTCACCTGATTTTTGTACTTTGTATTTGGCACATATGCATGTATCTCAGCACAGTTAGGGCTGTGTGTTTGGCATATCAGTGTTCAGAATTGCTGTGTTTTATAGAATCACACTCGGCGTTTATTGAAGAACCAGCGTTAATTACAGAAGAAATCTTACATGCTGTGAATGTTTCTACACAGCTTGTGTTCCAACTTAGTCACACTGGTTGATTTCGGATTTTCTCTTATCTGGAGCTTTATGTAGGAACGAGGGACATCTAGTGGCTCAGTGGAATATAGCAAATGTAGATAAGCTCATGAAGGTGTGTCGGCAAAGCAGTCAATACAGCGATTATCGAAGATCTTCCCAGTGCTCGAAGTGCAATTTAAATATATTAAATGACTTTATCTTAGATTATAATACTGTAGGGTTCGTTTTATTTTTGTGTTTCTGTCTACTTGTGAAAAGACGAGCAGATTCTGAAATGTATGTAGGTTAAAAATGTATTTGCTACCTATTTTGAAGAGGACATATTTTCATTCACTGAAAGAAGCTGGGTAATGGGATGGATGGACAACAAAGAACACAGACTCTACATAACTCTTTTTCTTTTTAAAACAAATGAGCATGATCATTTTATGCATGGGAATTCAGGATGTGATTAATTAGACCAGGCATAACTGATCACGTACTGACTGATCACTCACTGACTAAGAAGAACTGCCAAAAAAACTAGCTAAATGGATAATTTCTCTTTTTCTGCAATGCTTTGCCTATTTTAATATGTAATTAATTATTTACTTTAGTAAGAAGCCCAGTCTGACTCATGATTTTCTTTTCCCTTCTTTATCTTTACTCTGATCAGTAACTATTTGTTATTTAATTACTTTTGTTGCAAAAGATGAGATGCACATCTTCAAAGAAGCAAGAGTATCTATAACACGTTATAAGCTCTCTTTGTATTGCGAGCCTCTTTGTTTTAGGTTTATTATTCTGTCTTTTTGTATTGAGTGCTGAAAGTCCACATTGACCTGAACGATGTCAATCTATTTTATGGCTCAGTCCAGGAACAGTTCTTGACCTTATAACTGAAACTGAGAGAATCGCCATCTGATGGTCAAGGACTGTTGGCTCAGAACGTCTCACTCCTATCCCACCCTCACAACATAACCAGTTTAATTTACACAAGAGGAATTTGGAGTTGGCAGCAACATGACAAAAGGATGCAGCCTGTATATAAAGAGGGAGGCTTCTCCACAGATGAGATGAGAGCAAATAATTGACAAATGTTAAGACAAATAGTCTGGAGAGAGCAACAGGAGGCATTCTGTCTCACCTGAGATGCTGATAAAACCTGGAAGCCATAGGAGTGTGATCAGACTAAAAAAACTAATCACTTGCTATTTTGCAAAGATGTGTAACTCAAGATGCTTTTTCTTTTCACTAAGAAGTGATGACTAAGAAAATCTGTTGCTAAACAAGTGCCTTTTGTTTTTGTTTCCCCTTTTTGCTCTGAACAGGCAACGTAGAAGCTTGTAGGCCATGGTAGAACTAAGAAAATCAGCATGAAGCAAGCAGAAAGTTCTCCCATTCTGATGGGAGATGGGAGTCTTACACTGAGGAGAAGGATTCCCAACCCATCTACGTGTCTTTAAAATGACACAGGAGCAGATATCTAAGCACTGCTCAAGATTGTGTCAGGACATTGGGACCCAGAGACGAGTCCACTGATTCAGGCTGATGTGGAATAGGGTTGAATTTATGGAATTCACTGGTTCATCAAGGCTCACTGAAAGTGATGACTTTTGGGGATTAGCAAGTAGCAACATACCAAAAAATTGATAGCTTCTGCATTATTAAGATTAATGAAGGCATTTCTTCAGACAAAGGTGTAAGCAACCTTCATTATTGTGATACAAATCCTAACTTTAAACTCCTGAGGCAGTAGTGCCCTAGAATGTACAGCGATATATTGCTGGGGTCCCACTTGTCTCCAGATTTTTCAACAGTACTTAATTGGGCAGAGATGCTACAATGAAAAAAGCTTCCAGAAAGATTTTACTGTTTGGGCCTTTAGCAATTGCTGTATTTTGGATGTGAACATAGATTAACCAAACCCTACTTCTGGCAACATTCAGACTACATTTACCAGTATTATGGAAAATTTAACCAAATTCATTTTAGCTGACAAATCATTCAGTCTTTCTATTCCAGACATTTCTGGGAAAGAATGGCAAAGCTGAAGTATGCTTGACCAAATGAAATACCTGATGCAAGTGGGATCTATTATCAGAGTGCAGAAAAAGAAGCGGGCTGGTGTTTTAATGAATGTTTGTTGAATGGGAAGGCAATGGCTTCTTAAACCTCCACCTTTGCCACTGCAAGGTTGTGGTTACAATCTTACTGCTTTGTTGATTGAAAGGGCAGTACGAAAAAATAAATCTGAAGTTACATAAAATTCTGCCTGGGTAATTTTCCTTGTGAAGAGATTTAGGAAAGTTTAACAACCCTGTACTGGCCCAGGCTTAGGTGAAAAGAGAGTGTATTTTGGGGATAGATTGGAGTATGCCTTGCACGGACTGTGAGTGAAAATGGTAAATGGGAGAGCTGAGATCCAAGACCTGACATCCCTCAAGCATAAGATCTCTTACTGTGCTGGAAATCAGCCTGGAATTCCTCTGCTTTTGCTTCTGCTTTTGTTGGAGTGCCAACAGCAAAAAAACTGTGACTGCTAAACTCAGGTTTCCCCTCCTGCTGCCCTACTGCTTTGACTTAGGCAGTGATGGGTACATGTTTCTAACTAGTACAGACAAATACAAATTTCCTTTAACTAATCTTCCTCTGGCAAGGTGAGTCATCGTACAGAAAAAGCTGTTTCTGCTTGTTCTCTGTTCAGATCACAGTCCAGTCCAAGCTCCAAAAAAGGCCAAGCCAGTAGCAACAACTCTGACCCTCTTTGTTCTCTCATAGTACCTGAGGGAAAGCTGGAGAGGCGTCTGTAGCTGCAAGCTTTCTGCAGGGAATGATCTTCCTTGGAAATTACTTTGAAAGAAGCTGGCAAGGATCCTGGCAAGAACTTAGCCTTTGCTGTCCATGTTTCCCCATCTGTCAAAACATGGCATAAGCCTTCCCGCATTCACAACATTATTGTGAGGATTCATCAGTTAACACGTTTACATCACTGAATGGGATTTCCTATTCTAAATCACCTAGACTTCAGTTCCTAGGAACACAAATGCATCTCAGCATTCTTAAAGACCTTTTCTCGTACCCAAATTCTTTGCTTTCTGCTACTGCAAGACGTAGTTGATGCTAGAGTTGAACTTGAACACCTGAAAGCAATTTCTACAGTCAGACTGAATTTTCCTGAGCAATGAAGTAATCAGCAAAGGAAAAGTAATTCTTCAATTTCTGATTTTCCTTTTCATTACTGTTGGAAATGATTTATTCATCATTGTGCTTATGACTAAAATTTCTCAGGGCTTTTCTGACTCCTTGGTGTTATCATGAGAAACAATCTTAATGTATGTCATGAGGAACAATCTTAGCATATATTTATGAAACACATTTCATTTGAGAGATCTCTCAGAGGATTAATTGTGATCTAAAGTAGAGTTATCTGTAAACATAACTCCACTGCAAATACCAAATGTGTCTGTTTTGCATGCTGCTGGAGTCCTACCACTTGCCACAAAAAGGCAACTGTGTCTGGAACAGAAGACAGCAGAAGACCAAAATATTTCCAGTACCTCAGACACAAAGTGTTCTATGCAACTGAAATTGCACAGGCAACCTAAGAAAGCAAAATGATCTGCAAGCATCTGTAATTAACCTCATGACATGACAAATGTATTTTTGGTAAATTTATTTTAGGATGTGAGCTACCCAGATCTGGAGGTGATGACCACAGCTGTAGTCTTGATGCTTTCTGATCACCCAAGTTATCCTCTCACAAACATCCTACCCTGGCCTGTGAAACATGCCATTATTTTCTCTTTCCCTGCCACGATCCCTCTGCATCTTTCTTTCTCTCTTACTGCCTTCTATAAAACTAAACTCCTGTTTTGTTTTATTTTGTTTTGTTTTTTTTTCTTCATTTCCACACACTGTAATTTCTTCCCATCTTTTTTCCCAAACTCTGAGCTACTTCTCCATCCAACTATCAAGTACTGTATGCTAACATAGGGGAAAACCCACAGTCTCACACAGGCAAAGAGAAACATGAATAACACTTCATATGAACTTTACAGAGAAAGTGCCCAAACCCTTCAACAAAGTGCCCAGCGAAACTGGAAGTTTCTGCCTTAGAGAGATTCACAGGCAGACTGAACAAGGCCCTCTGCAACCTGATCTAACTCCGAAGTTAGCCCTGTTTCAAGTGGGAAAGGATTAGGTGATCTGCAAAGGTTCCTTCTCATCAAAATTATTTTGTGATTGCATAATTCTAACTTGAAGGAAAATAGGGAAAAGAAATAAAAATTTAAGAGAAAGATGGTTTTCTGGCAAGAGAAAAAAGGAACACCACAAAACAAACCAGAACCATGCTGAGTTGGTCTGCTTTTCATCTTGCCTGCACTGAAGTAATTCAGGATGAAATCAGATGAATGTTAAAATTAGCAGAGAACCAAGAAGAGATTCAATACCAACATACCTGTGGTTACTTAAGGCTTGCTTTATCTGCCTGAACTTTAGGCCATGGGAGCAGAGCAGGGGAATTCTCAAACTCTGCAGAAGTAAATGTATTAGTGATTTTAATCCTCATTCCTCAATCTCCTAAATAAGTCATTATGACCACAATTTTCGATGTAACCCATCTTCACTGTGCAGGACAACAAAGGATGATTAAACCTTTAATCAGAACAAGCACTAATTAGAAAAGTTCCTGGAGTCTTATGAAGAAAACAGTTTTGCGTTCCAGTTTATTTCCCTATTACTGTTTTTAAAATATAGAACCCCCAAAGGTAAGCTGTTAAACTGAAAGTCAATGCAGGAGCTTGAAAATGACCGTGACCTACGGTGGGTGATCTTAATGCTGAAAATGGAATTAATTGCATGAAAATGTCACAGGAATTTTTTAACACAAAAAAGGAAATCTTAAGGGCAAGCGAAATGGCCTAACAGAGTATTCAGCAATTCCAAACACAACATAAAAATGTTGTGTTCTTAAGAATGTAGTGAATTTTCCCCTGACAGTGTTTTGTGAGGCTATAACAGAAACAAAAGTACCCTGGCAATATGTGAAAATAATTCTGTATTAGTCACTTGATAAAACCGGACAAAACAGATAAGTTTTCAGGCCTGCAGGTGTTTCTTTAGTCTGAACTAGAAACTGCTATTTTCAAAGATAAATTCAGGTTAAGAACAATTGTGTCAAGGTAGGATATCTGCTTTGCTTTGAGTGTTTACTGATTTCTTCTTTAAAGGCTTGGGAAATAAATGATGACCTGGGGAATAAATTAATAGCAATACAGTCCTGTAGATGGGTAATTATTTCTGAAGTAAGCTTACAATTAGAAAGGGACCTAGGGAGTAAAACGTATCCCAGCATATCTGCATAAAATCACATTGACTCCCCATGATATTTGTAAGCCTTTTTGCTTATGTTCCTTTAGAAAACGTTAATTGGTGTCCTAAGTCACTTAGGTGCTTTAGATGATAGTATTTTCACTGGAAAAGGCAATAAAGAAGTGAGGGTAGTGCCAAGGAGGGGATGCTCTTGAGTCTACTGGTTATGCACTCCAAGCAGTGGCTGTGGGAGCTGACTGTGTGCAAATCATTGTGTTTAGCAAGGTCGGTGCTTGAGATGTCATACACACAGACCATAGAGGGAACTGAGCAGTGCTCTAACGTGGCTCATCTGTAAAACATCTTTCAGGCTACTCCTAGTAATGAGGTAAGTATTGTTTTCCTAATTTATCACTTCTATTTACTGAAACTGTTTGTTTTGAGAGAAGGTTGGGAAGGCAAAGAAGGAATGTAATTCTCTGTTATTGGCCATTCAGGGGTTTTGAAGGTGTTACTTTTTCAATCACCTACAACAGTTTCCTTGTTTTCACAATGAGTACATGATATCATATCCTGAGCCCTTCCCTTTTCATGCAGCTCTGCAAAGCAAGAGGAGGAGTCCAGCCCTGGCCAGCGTTGCCCTGCTCAGAACACAGGAGCTGCTCCTGCCATCCCCTGCCTGCTGCTCCCCAGGGAACTGCAGCTCTGGGACAGGCTCCCTTGGCACAGTGAGTATCAGCTATGAAAGCAGACAGTCTAACTAGCTTGTGAGGTGGCACTGGAGAATGATCAGCTCTCTGTGTTTGTGTATATGTGCAGTCGGTGACACAAACACACGTGAAACGAGAACTCGCTTGCATTTTCCAACACTGAGGTGAGAAGCAAAAGCTGTTTCCTGGCCCAGCTGGAGTGAGAAAAAGGAGAGCAGAAATGGGGAGGGCTTTTGGGGTACAGGGACTGGCTTACAATAGGGGCAGGGTGCAGGAATAGGACAAGGTGCATGCATCCTGTGAGCCAGCCTGGTGTAGGCAGACAGGAAAAAACAGCTGCTGAAATTTATGCAGAAGAAGCTTCAGAGTGAGCACGTGGACCTCTTGTTTATTCTTAATCTGGTTTGCCCTAATGAATGCAGAGCTAGCTAGTAATAAATGATATATGAAGAGAACAAAAGAACCAGTCTTCTGTACTGGTCTCCACTCATCCTTGGGGCATACAGGCCAAGTAAACATATGAATAGTGAGTCAATGATTCCTTTTAATACAGCTTCATAACCCTTGCTGTTGTGGTTACTTCAGCACTTCTCCATCTTGGCCTTTTAGCTCTACAGTGCAGAAAGAATGGAAGATTAAATTGTAAGGTTCTGCCACTCCTGGTGGAGGGCCCAAGGTTCTGTCTGTATATCTGTGCTGTGCTAAGTAGAGATATATTCGCTATATTAAATATATATTTATGATTACAGTGTATGAGTAGCTTAGTATGTTCTGGAATTTACATTGTAGAGGTGTTATAATGAAAGCAAATGATCCACTTACATTTATATTTACTAAATGATCTTGTACAAGTTATTTCTTAATCTGGAAGATTGCTTTTTAAGGGATGGAAACCCCAAGGGGCACTTGTCCATACCAGAGTAACAAACCAGCATCATTCTAGAGCTTGGCGAGAAGCTTAAGATAATGGTTTACCTACAGACCTCAGTCTGTTTTGAGTGGAACCTACAGAAAGCATCAGTGATGTTTAGGAATATAAAAATAACAACAACTAGCTTTAGAAAAGTGCAAATAAGCGGCATCCTTTCCCCAAACAGTCTTTGGTACAGGCAGCCTTATGAGAAACATGTGAGTATATCATTGATTGCACTACACTATCCATTTCTCCTTTGCTCATTGTGGGTTTGACTGGTTCATTTCTGGGGTCACAGAACAACGGCAGTAGAAATTGTTGCCTTGCATCACCTCAGCTGCACTGAGCTTGCTGGGAATGGAAGGTACGCAGTTCTCTTCAGTTAGAAGTTGCCGGACCCTCTTCTGTTGCAGACATATTTAATTTTGCAGCAGAACAAACGTGCTTTTTCTCACCATATTCATTATAAGAGTAAAAGGTTGTTAGGGTCATGATGCTCTGGGACTGCCGGACACAACTCCCTGCCTGCAGAATGGCCTGTGCCAGGTGCAGTTAAAGCCAGGTGCTCAGCTGCCCAACAGACTTCACAGCACATTTTGTTAATGCTTATCAGCTAGTAGCTGGCTTGTGCTCTGCAACACAGCTGTTTCTTAACTCTTTTGTTTCATAGAACATCACAGCAGACACTCACATTGCCATGTAATTTGTTTGTTTCTTGAATTCACTGAGACCTTCATTTCAATGTTTCATGGCAGTGGGTTCAGCAACAATGTGTTTTCTCTAAGAAACGTGACTTCCTTTCTCTAGATTTAAATCTTCTGCCTTTTGCTTTTGCCGTTAATGCAAATCTACTTCTGGATCATAAGAGAAAAAGCCACCTTAGTCTTTAATTGAAGAGAGAATCATATATTTTTCTTCTTAGTTGTAGTTTAGTCAGTGTCTAGTTTGTTTGCATGCTTTTTATTTTCAATTTATAAACTTTTCAAGGGCTTCACCCACAGTTTTTCCTGTTGCTAATTATTTTGTTGTCATGCTTAAAAAATTCAGAGATGAAAGAGAAGTGAGCTTCCTTTATAGAAACCACCCAGCTCTGCTCCTGTATCCTGTTTATAAATGTGTTTAATAATAAATTTTCCACCACCTTACATCCAAGAACTTTTAGGTATGCAGCAAACATTTAATTAATCTCACAAAGAACGTGTGAGGTAGGTTCCCTCATTTTATAGGTGAGATGGAGAGTGAGGCAGTTAAATTAAGTGACTTGACTAATATCACACTGTGAGTCAGTGCTAATGCTGAAAATAGAATTTATGTCTCCAGGTTCCCTACCCCATGCTTTAATCATCATTACCAGACTTGACTCTAAAGTTGAGCAAATTCCTTGAATGACTAAAATAAATATTCTCAGTTCCATGCTGGATTATTATGTTTTACTTCATGTAAACAACTGAAACATTTACAAAAGTCTTCCATGCTTAGGACTTTTAGTCTTTTTTGTTCAGATGTAGCTTCAGATATCAGCTGCATATATTTTGAAAAAAAAAAAAAAAAGGAACACACTTGAAACACACTCATTGATGTGAATGCAGGAATGCTGTTGTTCATACTCTCAACAGCAGTTCCACTTAATAATATCTATAGCTTCAGTAAATGCACAATTGTAAAGGTATTGCCCCACAGAAAGAAGAGTAGCTGCTAGTTATGCTGTCATGAGTGAATGAAAATGTAGCCTGAAGCACAAAATAGCAACTGCAACTACAGAAAAACCTGCTTAGACACGCAATTCTGAACTGTATCATCTCTGAATAAACTGGTGCATAAAGATGTACAATCCTTGAAAACTTGTTTGAACAAATAGTACCCATGTTCAGGCTAATCTCATGCTCCAACAACTTTACAGCTTTTTGAGCGCAGTCCATGCTTTTGTTTGTGTTGATGGGACATAAAATATTGTTTTCCAATCCTCAGTGTCTTACCCATTCAATGGTATTCTTCAGCACGGGGAAGAATAGACAGCCCAGGAATATGTACCTGGGCATAAGGCAGAGGAGAGGTAAGGCCCAGGAGAGATAACAGAGCAATACTGTCACCATCCCTTGTTTCCTATTAAAACCGAGTATGGACACAGCTGTCTTTTACACAGACTTACACAATGCTTTGTATCACTTTTGCTACATGTGAGACAAGCAGCATAAGGCTGTGGCCCGTCTCCTAGATTTCTGTAAGGACTTTTGCTGTATGTAACAAGTGGAGCATTGCTGGGCAAAGAGCCTTTCAACTTCATTGCAGTTTAACAACAAAGTACCTTAAAAATTCAACCACTTAATTTTTGAATGCAGATTACACTCCTAGGTGTTAAATCAGCTGTATTTATAGGTGTCATGCTGTATTTATAGAAACAACTCCAAAGTAGTGTGATGTATTGTAGAGAAGTGAGAGTCTCTTCCTGACTATTTAGCTGGAGTTAAGCAGAAGGTTCCAGGTAACAAGCCATGGGGATATGTTCCACAAGGCCATCCTGTCTCCTCTCCAGGGCCATGTTGTGTTCCCTTTGGGTTTACCCTCTCTCATCATTTGGGCTCTGCTATCAGTGGTCAGATGTCACTAGTCAGTGTTGCTCCAGTTTTGCTTTCCATTTCTGTTTGAAATAAAGGTGTTTTTCTTACAGACTTTGTAGAACAGCCTGATGGAAAGGGATAAGCAGTTTGTGAAAGTACTGTGCCCATCTACCAGGCCTCAGAGATGGTGCCTCTCCAAGGGGTTGTTGAAAACTAGGCATGGATTGCCTGAATGGTCTGGTAGGAGAGACCTCTGTGACTTTCATAGACTTTGAAACCAAACCTAAAGCAATGCAAACTATTAAAAATATTTATCTGGCTGCTCACTCGTGTTCCCTTTTATCAATAGTTCCTATGACTAAGCCACCAAATGTAATGGTAATAATGTCTGAGGAATGGCAAATGCAAATGAAGCATTAGCTAATATGTGGGGAAACTGAAATTCCTGAGAACAGGCTTGAAATTGCACTGTGCCTAGGTGTTCTCTTCCAGGTTGGGAATAGAAAGAAGTCTTTGTGGTCTGTGTGTCTGAGCAAAACAAAACCAGTTGAAATCAAATACATGACTTTAGACAATAAGCCAGCCTGTATGACTGAATGGACATCGTGGCATTTTGCATGTTAAGTTCATGAATCCGCTTTCAGTGAAAACCTCCATGTGCCCTGCCTATCTCAGTAATCTCATCCCTGCTCTTTAATAGGCCTGTCAGCCTCCTTCTGCTGATTCAGCACAGATAGGAAACATGTTAGGAATGTCAGTTCTTTGCAGTGGTGGGGATTATACACATGGCAACAGGCGATGTTTATGAAAAATATATAACTTCTTTCTTCACTGCCCATAAGGCAGTGAGAAATACAGCTACTCTGAAGAGTTAATACCATAAATACATTACGTACACTTGCAAAACTGAGAAAGCATTTGTGGAAATATGTTTCTTACACATTAGAACTGAAAATGGAACTGAAAAGAAAGTGAAAAGAAATGCATACTGAGGGAGTCAACCCATTTAATCACATTATAGAAATAGAATGAATGGTACAAGGCCAAAGAATGCCACAAGTGACGGAAAAAATCCACTATCAGTTACCTTAATTGGACTAATTATAAAAGGTGGAGTTAGCAATGCAGGCAAGGTATATTTTTCCAACATTCCTTATTATGTGTTAATCATGGCACTGTAAAGATCCAAATATCTTGGATCGTGTAACTTGCTAAATACCACTTGCATGTTTCTTGCTGGAGTTCAGTGCAGCGAGGCAAGTACAAGCTGAAACAGTACAAATGGGGAAGGACTTCTTTCTTTATTAAAACAAGCAGTTTCTGCTGAAACTAGTATTGCTTGAGGACCAGCTTGTGGTTCCAAGTGTCTTTCAGTGCTGACAGCTGAAGACAGTAGCTCTGGGCCAGGAGTTAATGTTTGCTCCTTGCTCTAATGGGCGGATGTGTTTAATTAACCTTTGTTTCTGCAGAAGCAGACTTTCTGGCAAGCTGTAGGAATGCTAAAGAAGGGAAATCTAAACAGCAGCAAACCCAGGCACATTCTATACATCTAGTGCGAGGTAAAGAATGCTAATGCAGACAAGTACTTACTGTTTCCTAGGAGATAGATTTGTACAAGCAATTTTTTGCGAAATAAACTTAATATGGCGTTTCCTTTGGGACTTGCTCCTATTACTTTCACAAGACCTGGCTATGGTGCACTGCCTGTGGCACTTGTCTCCAGTGTCTGGTTAAAGACTGGGCACAGCTCTTCAACTGGGGGCTCACAAAAGTCTGTATTCAAGGAGGAAATATTCAGTATCTCTTCCTGAGAGCAGGACCCGACAGCCGTGCTGCTTGTGCCATGTCCAGAATTGGCTTCTACTACAGCTCAAACAGATCCTTCCCAGAGTTTCCAGCAAAGAGCACTTCTTCAGGTTTATAGCTAATTTTTCAGGAGGAGTATGGTAAGTCTAATGCAAAGCAAATATGCTTTGCATAAAGTTGCTGGAGGCACTGCTTTTCATTTGTAAAACTACAGCACCGTAGATTACAATTCGTACTAATATACCACACTCCCTGGACACAATGTTCCTGGGCCCAACTCTTTGTTTTCCTAAAAATCCTCAACTTTGTGTGTTTTGCAATTGGACAAAATAGAGCTTATCTTCTCTGACCTTCACCAGTTCCACTGTCACAATAGCATTATTGTTTCCTACCTCCTCCCCTTAATAAGCAGTACCCTCCATTCTTCTCACTTCCTTTCTGGCCCAAAGCTTTCCCTCTGAGCGACTTTTTAAAGCTCTGCTTTGTCATCTATTCTTGTCAGCACTATGATCTAAATTCCAGCTTCCTTCAGTCCTGCTTGTCTCAGTGTCAGCAGCCAGGACTCTAGCTGGTTTTCTTCAGAAAGTGTCTTTTGAAGTTGAATGATGGACATACTCTCCACTGTTGAGACCTTGCAAACAAGGTACATTCCCAGTTGATATAAACATTTAAAAGACAGTATTTTTCTCACTAAAACTGAACAGTAGTATCACATTATCATTGCAATGATGAAAGTTCTGCCTCCATTCCTTGCTTGTCATGGGAGGAGTAGGGAAGAAGAGAGAGTGGAGCTCCTCTGCAACCTAATGCTCCACCCAAGCTCCCGCAAAACCTACAAGTATAGATGTGTGCATGGTGGGAGGGATGGAACTGTAGTCTTGAGTTGTTATTGTCATCTCAGTGGCCCGTCCTTGCACTGGGATCTGACTCATGCAGCCTGTAGGGCTTAGCTACCCTATTAATATACTTTGTGTTGCTGTAGGTAGCACTCACTGAGATGGAATATATGGCAATACGTGCCTTTCTATTTCTATTTTTTGGATTTTATTTGTCTTTTTCTTTTTTTTTTTTTTTTTTTTGTCATCTATGTGTGATGCATGTACTCAATTTTTCTGAACAACTGCAGGAATTAGAAGTTACTTGCAATTGAGGAAATAATTACAGTAAGTTTGAATTCTGTATGCATACGAGCTGCAGAATCTATGGATTCATCCTGCAGGCTTTTTATTCAAGTTAACATATCCAACAGGTTCTGGGTCCTGTTTTCCTTCAGTGGAGGAGGCACAGTGGTGAAGGGAGTTGCTGACCTTGGAGCTGATAGCAAAGCTCCTTTGCTAGTGGGAATAGGTACCATTCTGAGATAGTCTAAAGAATAAAAGCCACTGGGAAGAATTATAATATTAGTTTAGTTTTAACATGACCAAAGTATGAATTACAAAAACTAAAACCTCTAGCTTAAGTACAAGGTGAAACAATTTATCTTCAGGAAAACTCTCTAAGTAAGGGACGGAGATGTAGATTCCAGCTGAAATTTTGCTTGAAGAAAAGTGCTACTGGATGTGTCCATGGCTCAGTTTCTGCACATGCAGCCAGTTAAGGTGCAGTGGAAAGGTACATTAACTTCCAGTTACCTCTCCTAATTTTGATGGATAGCAGTTAATTACATTTTTCCTCTTTGGAAGAAGTATGCATTTCTTTCTTTTGTTAATGTGTCTGATAATGGCAGGGGATTTTTCCGAGGGTAGTTTTGCAACAAAACAGTAGCTTCAGGCACTCTGTAAGAAGCCAAATACAGGGGAAGGGTGGAGTGAAGTTGCCATTTGATAATGGGAATAATCTACCAAAAGTTTCCTTATCTGTCCCCGGTACTTGTTTTTCTGAAAGAAACTGTGATGAAAAGGCAGAAGCTATTCTTCTCTGCTGTAAATTCTTTTCTGATAAGACTTCTGGATGAAATCACAATGCTATCTTCATTCAAATCCTTCATAAGATGCATTTTTTCCATAAAATGTTTCAATGCTAATCCACTAGGCGTTGCTATTTACAGCTTTAAAAGAAACAAAGTACTTAACCTGAATTGATTGTAGATTAAGAATTACTGAGTGCATGCCACATACAAAAGCCTAGTCTGTGGAAAAAGATCTATTTCCTCCTGGCAGTCGTTCTTTATACTGTGTTTTAATTTCTTACTATTGATTGTAATCTCTACAGGAAAGGGCGTTTGTTTTTATGCACCTTTAGGGCATCATATATGTCTAACTTTATGTGGAACAGTGAAAATCAAGAAGGAAAAGAGCTAATTTTATAATACAAATTAGCCTTGCCTTGAATAGCAGTCAAACTCTACTGTCATCCCAGTGTAAGTCCAGATTTGGTGCTGAAGTCACTGGAACGGAGCATGATCATGGCTCTTAGTGCAAAGAAGCAGCTACAGGGGGAGGAGGTCAGTAGTGTTACCTCTAGCAGATTAATCCCTCTTATCTTAGAACATGCATATCTTAGAATATGCAAAGGCTAAATAACCCAGATCTTGTATTGAGGACGTGCTGCTTTGTGCTTTAAGGTAGTAATATGATTCAGAAATACAGGTATGTTCTTTAACAGCATATAAAGCAGTAACACCCAAATCAGGCACTAATATAACTAGTGAGGACACAGCAATTCAAATAGGGTCCCAAGGCAAATGGAATCCATTCTAATCATGTGTTTATGCCAGTATTTGGGGTTGCATTAAATTCTTGCTCTACCAGCTCTGTAATTTTCTGCTGTGAGAAATTTGGGGAACTTCTATTCTGTCAAAGACTGGGTGGGTGGAGACTCTATTTCCTCTGAGTCATCAGAGGGAAAAGTCCATTGCTGCAGGAGTGAAACATGTGAGCATGACAGCTAGAATTGAAAAAATCCTCACAACTCGGAGCACATTCAGTCTGTTGATATTATAATATCTGATAATATAACCTATTTCAAGTCCAACAGTGTCAGCACCATTGCATTTTACATTTGTAATTAATCTATATTCCCAAAATATTATGTTGCTATAATAATTCTCATTGTTAACAAAGCTATTTTAAACACTACTCCACTGTAAGCAGAATACTCACTGCTGGTAACCTGGCAGTTATTTACAGATGATATACAACAGATTAAAAGAAAGGAATAAGATGATTACTTCAATCAGGAATAACTGGACCTACTTTTATTATTTTTATTTTTAACAGAGCGTGCAGGAATCTGGCAAGGAAGCCCTGTCTGTACAGGCAGAGGATGTTGCAGAGGCAGCAAGCTGGGAGTGGGGAAGGAAGGCAGTGCTTCCTGCTGCCTGTTAGCAAACTTGGAGGAAGGAAATCATCCTGCCTCATCATGCTAAATCAGCTAGAGAATCGCTCAAACTCAAACACAGTAAATTCATTGCTCTACCTTTTTTAAGCAGAAGGAATTCAAGTTTGTCTAGGAAAGAGAAGCAGTGATTTTGTATACAGGCGTGCAAAGCACTTCCTGAACTTCAGTGCTCCATACTGCAACTTCCTAATCTGCTCAGGGAAGCTGTGAAAGTAACCTGAGAACTTATCTGTCTTTGTTTTGTTTCCCTTTATCAAGCACTCTTGATCCATTTTCACCTCTGTATGTTACATAAGTATTTTTATTACACCCAGTAAAATTCTCCAGCTGAAAATTACTTTCTTTTAAGCTGAATGACTGCTATGTTCCATTTGTTAATTGGTGAAATTCAGCTACATCCAGTGTGGTGATCACTCTGTATAGCACAGTTTAAACAATGGCCCGTCTTCTTCCACAGAATCACCATATCCCCTAAGCTAAAGCCACTGACCTGGAGGGGGACATCCCAGTTCAGTCACTTGCATCTTGTCCAGAAGCTGTCAGTTCCACAGGCAGTTTTTGAAATAGCAGTATTTTCATGAACTAACCACTTCTAACCAGAGTCTGTTGTTTTAAACGCTTATTAGTAGATTATGTTGTCTTACAGCACTTAGACAAATTTACACAAATGACAGCTTGCACAGATTTAAAGTTGTCATCCCCAAGGGGCAGCTCCACACACAAGTTATTAGCAGCAATGTTAAATTACAAAAACACTTGTAAAAGTTTTGTTAAATAATATTACACTGGAATTTGCTCAAACCAATGTATATAATGAAGTCATACAGACTAGAGTAAATTAAAACAAGAACAAAACCAACAAAACAAAACCTTAGAAAGGAAAAACATACAAAAAAGGTTGCTGGTGTTAGGCTGAATTCTCAGCCTGTTTCATTACTATTATTATTACTATGCATCAAGGAATTTCCAGGCAAATTTCTCTCTCTTCTGTGTCTATAATTCCAACCATTACTTTCTTAATTCTCATATTCTTTACTAAAATTTTCCCTCTTAAAACTTTTTTAGGCCATGCTATTTCTGCTCAGATTTGAATCAGCAAAGCAGAATGTTTCCTGCCCTTGGAGGGGTGAATCCATACTGGATATTAGGAGCCCGTGTCAGCACTAACAGGATGTAGACCAGGAAGCTATGAACAACTAGAACAAGAGGGGCGATGTTTTGGCAGAATTGGAATGAAATGTTTGTATATAGGACAGAATAAGTACTGGAACTAAAATATTCTCTATACAACAAAAATAAGGCTCTCAGCAAACTAGTTTGGTCGATATGGAAGTAATCAGAAGGTTAGGAGAAAATGGTTAAGAATTGAGAATATGAAGAGTTACATCCTGCAGTAGCACACCACTAGTACTCTAATGGCAAATCAGTGGTCAAAAAGTCTGGAGTCTAACAAAAATGGAGCTAGAATTAATATTGGTCAATTAGCATACAAATGGACTTGAACTCTACTGGAATGCAAAGCGTTACTCTAAGGGAGCTAACAGAGCATATTGACCAAAATACAAGTAGGAACTCGCCCTGTAGTGTGGATCTAAATAAGACCAGAGGTAGTCACAAGTGTGGTGCCATCTAATGTGTGGTGGCTCTGAAAGCTGCTCACCATTTCCTAGGTCTGGACTAGCATGCATTCCTACCTCTTCTGGCAGCTGATAGTATTTAAAAATGGCAGCTTTGATATATCACAATTAATATCACATTAATAAAGCAGGAAAATACAAATCAGCTAAGTGTAAGGTGAACTGAATTTTACCATCTCTTCCTGAACTAAAAGCTTCTCAAATTATCCCCAGAAAGCCCCTGGAGTGGTTTAAGAAAAGCCACAAGGAAACTGTTGCTGAGCCTTCAGTGCTGGGAAGTCCAGGGAGCCCAGCTGATCCAAACAAAGAATTCTTTACATGCTAATCAAAAGAGAGATTCAGCAGGTGGCCACATTGCTTAGGCTCTGTGAAAAGAAACTGAAAAGTGAGAACAAGATCAAACTGAATGTAACATGGACATGACATGACTATTGCGTTTTGCATTTGACATAATGGATATCTTCAGGCACAATGGCCAAATCCATAATATTTTTGCTTTCCAAAGAACATGAGAGGCTGCCTTTTCTTGAAAGGAAAATTTCATCTGCCATGAGACTACAATAATAAATTGAAAGAGGGATGGAAGGAGAGAGTAGCACACTTTTCTTCCAAATCACAGGAAGAAGGCACATCCCTTCTATCAGAGGTCTCAAGGGATACGGTATCTATACAGCATGTAGGAAGCTAGACATCAGTTGCCTTCTCCTTTAAGGTGGTTGGAGCTCTTATCAAGGAGGAAAATATCCCAAGCCAAAGATAAAGCCCTTGTCTGTGCTAGGCAAGGGATGTATTTAGTCCTTCCTGCTGAAGCTGATTCAGCTTGCATGAAATAATATTCACTAAACCAGGAGGGTAGAAGCAAGAATGATTTAATCTAATGATTAGAGCACACACTGAATAGTCCCTGCTCTCATAAAAGCGTAGCAATTTATACTGACTGCACTGCTGGCATCTGCACCTGCACAGTTCTAGTTTAAATGGCCAGGCTTAGATTATCTGCATTGCCCATCTTTAATAACTTACGGTGACCCATATGAGAGTCTAAACTCAAAACTTGCAGACTTAAGCCTTCTATTGATCTGTAGAAAGGAAAAAAAACATTATTTTCCCCCCTATATATATATATGCATATACAATGTATATACAATTACCACTTGTTACCTACAGAAACCATTTCTTGAAGGGACCTTACTTCCTTTTTTTTTCTCAGTTCAAGTGATGATGATCACAATGATTCAATATGAAGTTGATTTTTACACTGGAGAAACTGTCCTGAGACCAACAGTCTGACCATTTCCGGAACAGTTTATAGCTGAATTAAATATCATTTGGCATTTTGCAGATGTTTTCACAGTCACAAATTGCTATGGTAGAAAAAAAAATACTGGGAAAAGCAGACTTCGTATGTCTTATGACCTGGCTATAATTTCATTTTAAATGTTGAAGAACATTGCATAAAAGAGGAAATCCTTATAAAGGGACAACAAGGGTTATAAAGGGAATAAAGTGATGTGAGTCGGATCAAATTAATTTTCTTTTGCTGAAAGTCTAATTGGGAAAAAAAAAAAAAAAAAAAGAAACTAAAGGTCTACTGTTGCCCTTCAAGAAATTCAGCATGAGGTTGAAATTCATGCCTGAATGAAGAGAAGCAATTTTGAAAAGTCAGATGTTTGATTTATTGTGCTCTGAAAGGTTTTGTAAAGCTTTTTACTGAAGATATCAAAGTTATACAAAAGTGTTCTGTATGATTAAGGGCAATCATGATTCCCTTAGAAGATATAGACACTGTTTAGGCTTGTTCCTTATTTACTGTAAATTTCTTTTTTTTTTTCAGTCTGAATAGATGGAGCTTCTTAAAAGAATTTGTTCAAGACTTGCATTAAAGATTCACAGTTTGTACAGCCATAGCACAGATGCAGATTTGCAGTGTATGATATACCTGGATTCTGCTGTCATCTATGATAATGACAAATCAAGCAAACAAGATTTGAGAAAGCCAAAATACAGCTCCATTCAATAAAATGATCAAAAAAACAGCCAAAAAGAGCCATTCGTTCACCATTCTGCTCTAGGGCAGAAAGCTTGTAACACAGCTTGTAAAGTCTTAAAACACAGCCCTGTAATGTGAAAAAACACACAACAACAAGAGAACAACAAAAAAACAAGTTTGAGCAAATGTTCACTGCTGTACAGCAGTAAATATCAGATGAATGAAGGATTCCAGTCATTTCAAGACTAGATGAGGTAGAAGGGTGGGTGGATTTGCTTGTGAATCCCCAATGCAGTTCTCTGTGCTGTAAATCACTGCAGCTCCAATGACATTTGGGAAAAAGCAGGATTTCTGGCCATAAACGTGACTTCAGATGTGTGTGATCACAGTGGCTTCAACTTTTAAATTATACATATATATTGACTCAAAAGTTCTTTTCTCCATACATTGTGCCTTCCCTTGCTCACATTATCTACAGTATCAGATGTTTTAAATCAGAACTTCCAGACTCTTGCTAATTATTTCAGTTTTTAATTTAATGTGATGCTGTTGCTTTATTTTCATGGTTTTCCAGAGATAAACCACAACGCAATCACAAAACCTGGGGGCTGAAGAAATGCTTCAGCTGTGGGCTTACAGTGCCTAATGTAGTCCCACACTTATACCTTGGCCAAGGTACATTTCTACGGCAGACTCAGGGCCCTAGAAACCAGTACAGCTCCTCCCAAGCTTTTTCAAAGGAATATGAAGCTTAACACAAATAGCATCAGAATAATAAGACATCAATAATGCATTACTTGCAATGTATTCATTTTTGATTCACAATGCACTTATTAATGAGTTAAAAGACTGCATATCAATTGAACCATTAATTAGTTGAAGGGTAAATTGTTACTACTGACTTAACTACTTTCTAGCAAATAGTCTTTTCTTAAAAAGTTAATATCTGATTCTTTTGACAGATCCTAAACATGCAGCAATGTTGACTGAAAAGATAAAAGACAATACAGGAGCCAGGAGGTTATCCAGATGAGATATAGGGTGTGCTTATTTTGAAATTACTTTCCTTAATCTTCTAATGTAAAGCACATGGTACTCTGATCAAAAATAAGATGAGGAAAAGAAAGGAGAGGCTGTTTGTAGACTGTATTGGATTATAAGCCACAAGGAATTTATCTTTCCTAGAAGAGAGGAATGCTGCATAAAGTAATACACAAACATTCAGCTCAACAGGGAGAACCTTACTCACCATAGCAATATTATCGCATCGCTGCGTTATGTTCTTAGCAAGCCATGCAACTGAGAATCTAGTAATGCAAAGCAATATGATCCTTACACATCGTATTTGTAGGACACACGAACGTCCTTAGAACGTCTGCTGGCTGAACAGATTCATGCAGGTTTCCTACAATCACCACTGCATCCACTTTTTTGAGACTTTTACTTCTGGGTATAAATACAACAGCTAAGGAACAATGCAGTGTTATAATGTGTTTTTTTTTATGAATAAAGAATCTGTAGCAGAGTGCAGCTAAAGAGAAATTTTGGTAGGCAAAATCTGTAGCCATTTGTTTCACCATCAAAACTATTTTGAACTATTTTGATTTCCAAAAGAGATTTCCCATTCAAGTTCACATTCAGACCTTCTTTAATTTCACAAAGTTATGCTGTAGGTGCAAGAAACTTGGTCACAGTTGGTTAATTCCATAAAAGATAGCACAGATGCATGGATAAAATGCTATTGTAACAGTAACTATATTAAAAATTCAGGTCTCATAGATTGTAAGTGGTTTGGGAAACAAAAATTCTAGTGCCATGTAAGTGGAAAGGTAGCATTGAGACTCCTGAATATTTACAATAGATGTTCCAAGTAAACACTGAAAGGAGAAATCTGCATTAATAAGAACAAAGATAGCAGATTAATTGTTAAAGACCTTTATTGCATAAGAATACATTTTGTTTTAATTCATAGAAGAACATTTTAACCTCATTCTAAGTTTGGTAAATTAAATTAGAGACTGCAAACAGAAGCAAGTACTTAAGAAAAAAACCTAAGCTTTTTCATTGACAGCATTTTCTGAAGTATTGATCCCATCCTGGCAGAATATTGGTTGTTATCAAAGCCAGTAATTTGCATTATTTATTTGATATATTTGTCAATAATTTGATGTGGAAAATTTGATTAAAAAAGAAGTAACACGAGATCTGTTAACTTGATTTTTTTTTCATGACTGCTGAAATCACTTCCTAACAGCAGTTACTCAATTAGGTAGCAATGCTAAACTCAGCAAAATTCTCAGTGTTAGTTGCCTTATTATTCTGGCCTGCCTTGCTTTGTTCCAGAATAATTCCAGTTTTTACACAGTTGGCTTTAGTATGATCATCACATCCAACTTTATCAGTAAAACACTAAAGTATGTATTCTATCTGGTGAAACCTTAATGCATCTGCTTCAGCAGTGCACTTAAGGAAATGTGGGCTAGTTGGAGAAAGGCCAAAGAAGGAGAGTGACTGGCAATTAGGAAACATGGCCTACAGGGAATGACTGAAAAAATAGGTGTTATTTTGTAGGAAAAAAAAAGAATTTGAGGAGTGAAAAAATAATGATTTTTCTTGCAAAAGGAAAAGAAAAATCTGTCCAGTGTGCAATTGATTAACAGGCTTTAACTGTAATGAGTGACATTGAAAGTAATGTAAGGTAAATATTGTTAAAATGTTTCTTATGATAAAATAATCCAATTCTAAAGAAATTGCTACAATACTGCAATCTTCAGTACATTAAACAAATACGTGCCAGAATTGACACATGCATAGTTGATCTTGCCTTGGGCCATGGAGAAGGACTACCTTAGCTCTTATGACTCCCTTATTTTGTTTTCACTTTCTTTGAGATTATCAATATCTACAGTAAAGTTAGTTCCTTCTGTAAAGGCTCCAAAGACAGGCCCTAAATCTTTCATGCTGACAATAATCATGATGATAGAAACAACACCTGTAACACTGGAATGTGAAATTCCTTACCTCACAAAATTTCAGTAAGAATCTCCTTAAAAATGACCTTGTATTGTGATCCTGACAAAATCTCAGCTGCACCTGAAGCTGCAAGGTGATCTTGTAGTGAACGGTAGCATGGTGACTTCCTCCTGTTGGCAACAAAAATAAAGTGCACAATGCAATCAAAACGCCGTAAACTCCAACAAGGCCAAAGCCACAGTCATATTTCATTCTCTATCATTTATTTCTGTTACATTTTGATTTATTGCTTTATGGTATATGAATGCTGAAACTGATAAATTGTGCCGAGGTCATTTTCATTCTCCTAAGTATACAAATAATCTATATAATGTAGTTCTTGTTAAATGATCCATGCCTGAAGAGAAAATGGTCTTTGACTAAATTCTTTTCATTTAAGTACAAGCTCTGAGTGTACTCTATGTACATGTGCCACTCCTGACAATTTATCTAAGCCTAGATTAACTCCGACAGCTGAACTCTCACGTACAAAAAATGTTTTGAGAACAAAAAGAACATGGCAGCATTCTAACTAATGCAACTGTTTTTTCCTGTTTTTTCTAATCAGTTTTCTTTTGTTTTTCCCAGCTTTATGCTAGCATTCATTTTGATTGAAGTGTGGTCCCATGAGTAGGATAAAAATAATATGGTAGCTTTGGAATTAATAAGTCAAGAAGACTTAAGGGTCTGGTTACCATTGCTGAGCTATTGCTTCGTGCTGCACAGGGCTACAAGGCACTGGCTGTGTATAACTATGAGTTCCTTCAGAGAGGGACAAAACCTTCCTGCTGCTTTAACCTGTTCAAAACAACTGCCAGCCCCATCCAGCACGTTTTTATCTGCCTGGTCTCTCTCAATAGCCGTGGGTATGCTAATCTGCTCTCTAGATCTGTGCATTGCTCTACTCATCCCTGCCTCTCTCCAGCTAAATTTGGGATCCACAACATTCCCATTTAATTCCTTATTCACTTCTTGATTTTCTTTGCTAATTACTTCCACAATAAATAATTCAATTGAATAGAGCCGTCTCTCTGGGTTTTATATCATTTTCATCACTAGTTTCTAGAACTACTTGAAGCTAATTCAGCCAACCTTCTAGAGTACCTTTCTACTTACAAAATAGAATTGCTCAGAAAAGAAGAATGCGTCCTGATCTTTGCAAAGTAGAAACATTTGCTGCTCAGTTACCCACCACACTTAATGTTCATAATGACCAAACAGTGATCAGAGTGCCTCGTTACATCCTTAGTGGACTAGAAAATAAATACATGCATCAAAAATGATGTCCCCATCTTGAAGAATTTTCAGTCTAAAGCAGTAGGTCAGGAAGAAGCAACAGCCAGAGATACATTTTTCCATCTCTGCTGAAATTTTACTTGTTTAGAGAGTGAACATTTATTGTCTGCAAGGCACTTGGAATAAAATAAATGCAATACGAGCGATAATGAAAAGGAATTTTGTTCCCTAAATTGTTCTATAGAAATTTTCTTCTTAAGTATTGAAGCAAAAATATATCTCTAACACCTATGGTTACCATGGAGATTACACCAGGCAATATGCATAATGCTTTCAAACACGGCCTCAGATAAATCTTCTTTGTCATGACTGGATTACTACAAAGAAGTAGATTTCCCCTAGACAATTTGCAGAAGCAGGATAAAGGTGGTTTATTTCTCAAGCCTCTTCTTTGCAATGGAGCAAGAGGAAGTGTCAGCACTGTGGTGTGGGCAGCAGGCACGCTGTGGTCTGCTTGACAAGATCTGGCTCCTCAGGTGTGTGGTATTTTCAGCTTTTAGGTAGGGTTTCACCCCCAATTAATCTCTTTTATGTGCTCATATCAGAGCATCAGTCCCACCATACTGCCTGCACGGTGTGGAAGATGGCCATGGAGACATTCAGAGTAACTGGGAAACAAGTCTAAATGATTGTACTTGGCTTCCTTCAAGACAGCAGGAAACTATTCCAAGTACAATTTCACCCTGCCATTAGCAGACAGAGGTGGAAAGTCATTCTGTCTTCCTCCGCTGTCGCAGGCTGCATGGAAGCCCAAGGAGAAGGCAGGAGTTACCACAACCGCTCACACTGTTACTTCTTCCACATTTGCCCCAGAGGATCTCAGCCCACAGAGGTCAGGGGAAGGAATGGCTTTTCCCACTTCCCGAGTGAGCATCACCACACAGACCGCTGGTCTGGGGGAGGACTAGGTCTGCCTGTGCGACTGCTCGGTAACGTCAGAGCTGAGCAGGCAGAACGCGTATTTACGGACTGATGGAAGTTTTGAAGGAAGAAGAGCAGTAAATATACCAGCAGTTCTCTCCAGGCGCCGAAGACCCCCCGCACAACCACAGCCCCGGCCAACGCCACACGGACCACCGCCGCCTCAGCGCCTGCAGTCCCTGGCGCCTACCACCGCCCCGCGCCTAGCCCCGCCCACCGCCGCTATATCCCCCGCCGATTGGCCCCAGCTCGTCACGTGACGGCGGGGCGGGGGCGCGCTCGCGGGGAGCCGGCCCCGGCGGGAGCGGCGCGCCGACGAGGGCGGAAGTGCGCGGCGGGGGCGCGCGGGCGGCGGCGGCGCCCCAATGAGAGCGCGGGGGGCGGCGGCGGCGGCGGTTAAAGCGAAGTCGGGCGGCGGGCGGGAGCCGCGGCGTGGAGCTGGATCGTAGTTCCTAGGTGAGAGCGTGGCCCCGGTTGACTCGTTCCGGTTCTGCTCGCGAGGAGGGCTGTGGGAAGGGGTCGGTCGCTGCGTTCCCTCGGGCCTGCGCGGGGCCGTCCCTCGGGTAGGTTTCGCTGCTACGCGCGTAGCTGCGGGCTGGGCTGGAGGCGCCGGCACCGAGCGGGGCTGCCGGGCCGAGGTGAGAGGTTACGCTATGTAAAGGACGCGGGAGGGCCGAGGGGTGAGCCGGGGCTGTGTGCGGGGCTCTACGCTGCCGGCCCAGCGCTGCGCTGCGCTCGCCCTGCGGTCTCATCCGGACAGGTCCCGCGGGAGGAGCGCGGCGGTGCCGGCCGTGACCTTCCTGGAGCAGGGCGGGGAGCGGCCCGGCCGCCCTTCCGCTCGGTGCTGCGGCCTGACCGAGCTTCGGCCGCGTCCCGGAGGTGCTTTCCTGATGGGGGGGTGGGGGGGCTGAACTCTGTGGTCTGGGCGGCCTTGCTGTCCCGACGCTGCTTTCCTCATTCTGGAACTTGATTCCTTGTGGCAGAGGGAGAGAACTGCTGCGCTGTTGAAGAGCACCTTGGAGGCATGGCTCCTTAGCAGTCCTTCTGAGGCAAACTTGTTACCTGCACTATGCTTCTCAAAGCCGAGAGCAGGGACTGACAGCCGGGTCACACGTGTGGTGGTTGATGCCAGCAGGTTGCTTGGTGGCTGGAAGTAATTTCCTTATGACAGGAAAATGAGTACAAGTGACTTGACTTCACTTGGCTATAGTGTCTTTGCAGCTTGATCACTTATAGTGACTTGTTAGCATACCTTTTATCTACTGCTCTAGCCACCTCTTGCCTCTCTACTCTGAACTTAACTTTTTGGTTTGTGATTAAAATTATATTAGCTTACCAATAGTATGTTTCTTTGCATTCACTTTCAGTATTAAATAGCTTTTATTTATGGGGAGTAGTCTGAAAGCTTTTTCCATTCCTTAAACAAGTATTTTCCTGTATTAGGCTGTATCAGTAGTGTATTGTTTGTTATATACCCCTCTTGGGAGGGCTGACTTGATTCTGTTTTGCATGCATAGCAAAAGGTGAAGCTGACCTATTTTCACTGGGGTTATGCTGCAGGGAAGTGTGTAGTTTAAAGAACTTAGTTGGAATGCTTTATAAAAATTCTTGCCTGAAAGCTTAATTTGACCAGACAATGTCCCTTCTCAGGCATTCTCTGAAACTCCTGAGCTTGTCTCTAATTGTCAGTGCAGTGGTGCTGGATGTGTGGGGAGAAGATGAGTTTAGGCATTTTGAGGAAATGAAGGCAGTAATGATGGGATGATGCCCATACAGCTGACCTCCTGGGTGGTGCAAGGATTCCGCAGCCTAGTGGCTCTTCTGTGCTTTAAACTTTCTTTTGTTATGACCTTACTGAGTAAGTGCCAACTGATTTGACTGAATGCTGTATAAAGCAGCTCACTTCCCTTTGAAGTGTCAGTGTCCAGGCCTCACCAGCAACACTATGAGCAGAGCACAGGTGATGTAGCAGAGCAGCCCTCCTGTCATACTCAGGAACCTGGTTTGTAGTTTGATCTTATCCTGCTGGTTTGTAAACTCTGTTTACAAACTGCTATCCACTTAGTGGATACATGACAATGTTATACTAGGCTGTAATAACTAGATCCAGACTCCATGCAGCCGACTGATTAAATTATGTTCTGTTACACAGTGAATTCATCTGAATGGCCTCTGCTAACAGAGATACTGAAGGAGCCTTTTTCTCATGTCACCTGTGCAGATGATAAGTGTTCAGGGAGTGCAAGTACATAGTGCTATGAAAACAGTTAAGTGGCCCTGATGGCCAGCAGGTGCGTTGTGCCTGGGGCATTCAGCTGAGGCTGAAGGTCTGTGGGAGTTGGACTGACCTCCTGTGTTTGGAGGAGGTGCCATTTAAATGGTTGAGCACTGCTCCAGTGCTTGCCTCCTATGCCCTGTGTGCGTTGCTTCCCCTAACCTTTGCATGTTTGATTTATGAAAGGTGCTGATCCCAGTTGTAAGCCTGGCTAGATGGCATTCTCAAACTTTTTATCCTGATGTCCTATTCCTCTGTTAAAAAAACTATGTACTTTAGGCTTTTTGTTCTTTCCACTTTCTTCATCTTCAGAAACTTCTCTGCCACCATCACCGGTGGTGATAAGGTTCCCATGCTTCTTATCTGCTGTTGCATGGAGTGGGAATGTCAGCAAACAGCCTTAGCTCTTTCTTTTGGTAATCATCAATTTTGTGCTCTTTATTCTATGATAAAACCGATACCTAGCTCTTCCAGAGGCCAAGGAGCAGATGTCTATGAAGTATTTGTTAATGGCTTTCGAAGTGATCACTTTATCAGTAGCTCCTTGTAGCCCACTGTACAGGACTAAGTAACTTCCATCTCTGCCTGCCTCAGAAATATCATGTCTTGTTAGTTAGGCAAGTCAAGGCTATGGAACTTCTGCTTTGTCTGTGTTCTTTTGAATACTGCTTCAATAATGTTAACAGGGTCTGTTCTGTCTGTACTTGAGATGTGCACGTGTTTCTTTAAGACCTGTCAAAAAGAAAGCTGTAAGTTACGTAATGTGAGAATGCTGTTGAGGTGCTGTTTAGTTGCTGTGTTGGTAGGTTCTTGAATCGCTTTATGGTGGTAGCTGCTTACCTATGGCTCTCTTGTATGTGGACCTTGACCCAGCAGCCTTTCTGATGGCTGCAGAAGTGGCCCAGAAAGGTGCAAATAATGGTTGATTACTGAAATGTGAGACTTAATGGAAACACAGTAGCTACTAAAAGCTTCACTCAAATGGAATCGCAAATCAAATACTGAAAAAATCAGTTCTGGGATTATAAGCATTTGTTAAAGCTTTAAGCCTGTCAGCTGTTACTTCTTGAATTAGTGTTGCTGTCAGTTGATGTGATTAATATGAAATACTTCAGGCTGCTAAGTGTATTGGTGAAGCTGGAGACTTAATATATTCTTAAATTAGGAATGTGGCGGAACTAATCAGTGTTGGGCTGGAAAGCTGAAAGCATGCTGAGTTCTGTTGATGTTGCCATTGCTTTGGATTATGGCACTTCCTATATGTCTTTACCTGGAGTAAAGGTTGCTTCTCAGAAGAATAGTGCAGGCTCAGCCATGCTTTGACTTCGGGCCTGGTTTTATCATCCTTTAGATGGCCAAGTGAGGGGATGTTATTTTTAGAGCTAGTGGCACAGGTTTTTGTAAGCCAGGGGTTGCTGACAGAATATAGCATAACTAAAAACATGAGTGCTTAAAAAAAGACCCTTGGGGCCACCTGAGCTTTGGACTCCATATTGCAGAGTATCAGCTAAATAGAGTAGATCTCTTAAGGTTAGAGCAACTGCTCCATCCTGTCCTGTGTGTGCTTGGAACTGGTGCCGTTCCTCATTCTATTTTCATTTTCAAAATGGTTTAAGAACCAATCTATTTTCTAACAATTCTGCAAGCTCAGTGGGAATTTTTCTTCTGTATAAGACAACCTAAAATTTAAGTAGACTTTATGGGCTGAAGCTGGAAAGGAAAGAACCTTACTTAATTTAAAATGTTGTTAGATGTAGGTTGGTGGTGATGCTGTACATCTTCATTCATTTTGTTTGTAGGACAGGGATTGAGCAGTGGTTTTGTCCAACTACACTTCTGAAGTGTTCACAACTGTCTTCTGATAGTAAATGTGTCTGCTTTTTACCTCTTTTTAAAAAAAAAAAAAAAGTCATATGAGGGTCTGAATTAAGTGTTAGCTGAGAAGGACTTGCTGTAAATTTTAAGCTCTGCTGTACTTTTGCTAGTTATGAAATACTGTTTGGTTTGAAAAGGCTTCACAGAGATAAAATGTATGGAAAGCGTATTGCAGGAGCACAGACTCAGCTTGTAACTGCTGAGGCTGGAAGAACCTTCAGGAGACTTTCTGTCCAGCTTTTTACTGCTCACTCTAATCCTGACCCCAGATCTCTGTACTAGCCTAGTATCCATCTGTAGACATTCCTGCTGCCCTGATGGAGGCGCAGTTCTTTGCCTTGCCTTCCTGGCTGAGCTGTAGCCATCCATCTCTTATCATGAGATCCTAGCTGTCTCTGTGCTCCTGGCAGGACTGCAGTTCCTGTGACTATATGTGGACTTCCCCCAGCATCTCCTGCTTGTTTCTCACCCTGCATGCTTTTGTGTATAGAAGCAGCCTGTTGCATTTCTTTCCAAGGAAAGACATGAGAGCAGGAGGTGAGCTGGCATTTATCAAGATAATAGTTTTCTGCTCTGAGAAGGGAGCAAATGTCTCAAAGAGCAGGCAGGGATAAATGTATGGCTCATACTGCTCCGGTTTTGTGGTTTTCATGTGACCTGTCACTTGCTAGGTCTTAAAAGGAGGTGTTCTGGACACTATATGAGAAGTTCTGTGTTGAAATCAGCTGGTTCCCGTTACAGCTGGGAAGAAGTTGCATGTAGCCCCATGCTGTTGTGACAGTCCAGTTCCCATTTAAAGATGGGTAGAAATACTGCTGTTGGCTTTGAGGCAAAGCATGTGAGAGCACTATGCTGGAGAGCATGTACCTGTGTACATACCTAAGGTGTCTCTTTAGGTCAGTAGAAAGGTAGCTTCTGGGTGTGGAATTTGCTGTTCCTGATCAGGGAGACTTGGTATTTCTGCTCAGATGAGTTTTAACACAGCATCCGAATTGCAGATAAATACTAATTGTCTGAGTGTGTGGCTGTTGTTGCTTTGTGTGATGGAAACGTGCTGATTGAAAGATGGGGAAATTGGGTGCTTGGAGCAGAAGTGCAGTGTGTCTGATAAAGGGAGCTCTGAGTGTGTGTGTCTGTGAGCCCTACAGTGGTTCAAATAGTGTGATTGCTTTCAGAGGCTGCGGGGAGGTGGTTCTCCTGTGCCCCTGAGGAGGAGGGTGTCAATGATTAGAGTAAGGGGTTATAACCCACCTACATCCATTTATTATAATAATATTATTATAAATAATATTATAATAATACTAGCAGGTATTTAAGTATTTTACCTATCCTCAGATAGAGAGCAGCACTCAGAACTCTGACTTCACTTCAGGAGCAAGGAATACTTAACACTCAGGTGCATAGTTGGGACCAGTACTTAAGCCATGGTGTTTGGGCTTCTGCATTCTCCTGGGTGCCCATTCTAGGTGTCATTCCTATGACATGGTCACGTTCATCCTCTGAACAAGCAGCTTGCTGACTGCTGTGCTGCGTTTGCAAGGCCAGTGGGCTGGCTTGGATGGGGAACTTGGGTTGGTAACTCTTCCTGAGGCTGAAGAAGTCAATCCTGTGACTCTGTAGCAGCCTCATGACTGAATGTGTTTTCGTAGCAGTTCAGTAGATCTGTTTCCTTTTGGTTACATTGCTGCAGGTTATCCACTGAAAATGTACTGTAATCTCATACTGACATAGGATTTGTTGTATTATTTTTGAAATCTCATGTGCTATTTAAGATATATCCCAGCCAAACTTTCTGCTTGTGCAACTTGCTATGTTTCCAGAGGTCTGATTAAAAGACAGTATTAGATTAACATCTGACATGTGTCATTATGCCTAGCAGTGCTCTGGCAGACCTGGCATGTGCTGTGTATCAAAGGTGAGCATGCTCTTACATTGAGAAGCTTTCCAAGGAAGTGAAGCTGAAGCACTTGCAAGTCAGTGCAGGGGTTGAGGCTGTTGTACAACTCCGCAGTGTCATTTATCAGGTATGAGCCTCACTGAATCATGTGAGAGATACTGTCCTTAATTCACTGTAGGTAATGAGGCAACCAGACAGTTACCGCTACAGTGGCAAACTTTGCATAGCAATACTGAGCAAATTAGCTCAGTCTTTATGCTTGCAGGAGACTTGTATCAGTGTCCTTGCTAGGATAAGGGCAGTGAAGTGGATCAATCTCTTCTATAGTTTTTCTAAAAGTGTCTTCTGGGCGCTGGTGCTAGACCTGTTGGCATCCTGAAAGCACATGGAGAAGGCTGGATGGGTAACTCCTACATTTTGCCTAGCACTAATGGCATTAGTATCTTCAGGTTCGTACTTCAGATAGTGCTTTACCTTTTAAAAGCAAAGAGAATATCTTGCTGGTTACTCTGCACTGCAGTATAGTAAATAAGGTAGTGGTCTCTGGCTTTCTGGAACAAATAGTTTTGCTTCTGTGAAACAGTCAGACAATCTCAAGTATTAGTAAAGACCTTGCACTGTATATACTGCAGGTATATGATTCTAAGGGTTTTATGATAGAGCTGAGGTGTTGTGATAAAGTAGAACTTTTCCCTTTGGGTGTCCCCATTCAGGATCAAGCTCACTCCAGAATGATGCTGTATGTCCCTATTGGTGTGAATGTAATCCTGATGTACCTGCTGTCTCTTCTGGGGAAGAATAATCCCACTTGTTAAGAATGGGAAGCAATGTGTTCTGTGCTTATCTCCTTCCTCATTGATTTGGGACTGATGCCATGTGGCAGGCTGCTGCACTTGTAGGCAGCTTGAACCACGTGGAGCAAGAAGGATACAGAGCTGTTACTAGAATCTAGAAGGGTAAGTATAATATTAAAACAGCAATTCTTCCATTTGATTAAAATAGAAGATGCGTACCAATGGGAGAAAATAATGCTAAAAGCCTCTAACCACTGGAACATACAAGAAGCTTACCAGGTGTGGCTCCAGTTGCTGTGAGGAAGGCATTTCCCCTTTGATTAGTAAGGAATACAACAATGAATGACTGCAGCAGTCAGATTATTCTATGATGGTTGTATATAATGACTTCTATGATTGTATTTAGCTGCCAGCATTGTGGTGACCAAGCAGCTCGTGCACCAGTCAGGAGTGAGACTCCAGGTCTTCCTGTCTTTTTGCTGTTGTCTCCATGTATTTCAGTGCCCCTGGAGCACTGCAGCCAGGGCAGAAGTTCCAGCTCCCAAATAGCAGTGATCCCTTGAAGAAGTGGGGTTGTGTTAGGCCTGTGCTGCTTGCGGGAGCCAGGAGCTGTGCTTTCATACTCTGTATGTATATGAACTAAGCAGTGCTGCTGTTGGCTTGCTGACAGACTTGTTGCTTTTCCCTGGGAAACTGATGTGTGCTGAAGTTCTGGCAGGCTTCCATCATGACATTGTTTTCATTCTGACCCCCCCCCCCCTCAAGAGCTGTGGGGAGGACTGTAGAGGACTGTCAGTTTATGTCCTTGCTTTGTGAGGAAGACTGGGTAGAGATGACTCATCTGAGTGCCGTGGGGCACTGCTCTCTGGACTGCTCTTGTGCATCAGATCCCAGAAGAGTTCACCTTCGGATAGCATGGTCCAATAGATCAAGTGGAACAGCAGTAAAACAACCAATAACTTTTCTTACATGCATTTTCACTACTGTGTGTGCATTCAGTGTACATAAATTAAGTAGTAAAAACATTAGTGGCTTTTGTCTGCACAGAACCACTAGCGTGACTGGGAAGCTGCAGTTTACGGGTGCAGCACTGTACAACTAAGTAGCTGCACTTCATTTAATGATCTCAGTTTTGAGATGAGCTGTATGCTTAGAGCAGGAATGAACCTGGTATCATAGCTAGTCCTAGCTTGGTGCTGAGTTGGAAGTGCTCTGTATATCTCTCAACAGTGTCTCTTAATGCTACTTTCACTGATACCTCTTTGTTGGCTGACTGGTCTTTGTATTTATGAAGATTGATGGGAGAAAAACAGGCACTGCTTTATTAAGCTGGGAAATGGAGATGCCTACCTCAAGTCTGTGACAAAAATAGAATAATTGAAATAGAGATTTTCATACAGATCTGTATAAAGACACTCTGAGACCAAAATGAAGCAGTAGTTGCTTTCCAGTGTTTGCATTCGAGCTCCAATTAAAATGATTTGCAGTGCTTTATGAACATGTGACTGCAGAACAGCACTGTTAAGATGACTATGTGCAGTGATAGTATGCTGCATTATCAGGCTGTTTGGAGCATTAACTTCATATCTTAAGCTTTACAGCCTTATTTAGTGTATCACAGCTATATGCAGTTCTCCAGATGTGCAGCAGCTTATAAGTACTACCTATGGGCAGTCTTTTCTTTGCTTAACTGAGTAACTTGTCCCTAATTAATACCTTTTTTTTTTTTTTTTAACCTCACTGCAGGAACTTCTTGTTTAAATTTTAGATAGAGATACCTGTGCAGTTTTTGTTTTAGTACAGTGTAAGATCTGATTGAAGTTATTTTAAATGTTGCCCTATTGACAGACTGTTCCAATACACAGCACTGCTGCAGGGTGGAATACCTGGGTAGGATTTGGAGTTCATTTGAGTTTTCCTCAGACACCAGAACTGTTGTAATCTATCTTTAAATTATTGCTGATATGCAGAGGCATTGTCTATTTGTTGTTAATGAGTTAGAAGAGTCATCTGAATGATATGAGATAAATTTGTATAGTAATTGCTGCTTTCAGACTTGCTTTCTAAGCTGTGGTGATGCATCTTTCTTCAGAAAACCTGTGGGCAAAGCTGGGCTGTGCTTAACAGGGATGATGGGAGCAGTGTGCTGAGTGTATGAGAAATAGTGATCTGTTTTAATCCCAGTACTGGGTGCTGCAGATCTGAGGATAGCCTTAAAATGCAGCATTGCCCAAGCCTAGCTAGTACTTGGTGCAGAGAATAGGGGGCTGAGCTTGCAGATTGCTCTTGTAGCTGGGTCCTACCACTCATTGTTGCATTACCCAACCACAGCAAGTTCTTATTCTGTAGAACTGCTTCAGGTGTATACACTTGAGAAAAATACTTACAGTCCTTTTATAGCAAATTGGCTCTTTAATAAATTTATTTCAGTGGAAGTTGAGATTTTCTGCATGCAGTGGAGAGCACAGTAAGACTTAAACTGTACATACGTGGTCTGTGTATAGCTCCTACTGGAAGACACTGGCCATCACAGCCACTCAAACTAATTATGTATTTCTGACTCTTGGTTGTAAGTAATGATGTATTTTGATTGAAACAACTGTAACAAGCTTGTAGCTTTCAGTGCGTCAAATAATGTATTTAATATTTTTTTGTCAAACTTTCAAGTATTGTGGTGTTTCTAATTCTTCCAATAGTGATCCAGTCTGTATAAATTCTTGTTTGGAGGGAATTCCTGGGGCATGGGAGTACCTTGCTTTTTCTCTGGTTCTTAAGTATTGTGTTTTCTAGATCTGTTTTTAGCTTCTCATCTGATGTCGTTAACTGAGTAATGACAAAACTGCTAATAGATTTCTTACAGATAAGAAAATGTCTGATTACTAAAAGGAGATCTCAGGCTAGGGTTTCAGCTCTAGTGCTCAGCCCCTGTGCTGCAGCAGGGTGTTTGGCTACACCAGCTCACCCCAAGGGAGGGTGGGGTGGACAGGATTGCAAAGTTTCCCTGCTTGCTTAGTGGTGTATGTAACCTTCTGACTGCTATAGTTGGCTTTACTTCTACAAATATCCTCCCCATCACATCAATACTTGGTACTCAGGTGTGAGGTCTTGCTGATAGCTGTCTTGTGGGAGGTGGGCTTGTACAGCTGATGCAAGGGAGATGGGATGGAGAGAGAGGTAGGGCGGTATAAATGGGAACTGTGAAATTGCTGCCCCATCCTGCTCTGCAAGACATCTCAGGCCAGATGAGGTCCTTGATCTGATAAAAACATGGCCTGGAAAATCTATAGCTGTGACTGAAGATAGGAGCATCCAGCAGTAAGTGGGGAGGGATGCAGGGGCTTCCTGAGAAGGGATTTGTCCTGAACACTTCATAATCTTTTTAGTATGAAAACCAATAACTGGAGACACTCCAAGAGGTAAGATTAGCACAGCCAAAAAAGCAGCACTTTTATTTTTAGCGTGCATATACTAAAATTCTTAGTAGCATTAAATATGCCACTTGAGATTAAGTGAACTTGTTTTTATAGTTGAACTACCAGTTGGAGCATTTACAGTCCATTGAAAGCTAATGGAATTTCAGTGCTTAAAGATTTTCTGGATAACCTCAGAACAGCTGAGCAGCTCTCACAGTTCATAGCTCAGTGAGATTGTTAATTAGTTTTGTGATCCAGGGAATTTCTGTGACTGCATTCTTGTAGGCGTATCGCAGAACCAAACACCCCAAAGCCTCTAATTCGCGTTCTGATAAATGAGGATCACTAAAATACTGTTGTGGAACTTTGTCCTTTCTGTGCTTGCTTTGGATGACATCACATTTAAGCCTTTTTAATAGGGTGAATACCCAGATTTTCCTTTAAAACTAGGTGTCTGAAGGGTTTAACAAAGCTCTTCTGTCAAGCTATTGGGTGAAGTGTTTCTAGAATCATTCTTTGAAATCCAAAGAATGGCTGCTTTCAGTGGTGGGGTAGCAATGAAAAGAAACGTCCAAGGATATCAGCTGCATTGCAGAACAAGGGCTGGTCTCAGCAACTCTGTACTTAGAGCTCTTTCCATTTTTTTTAAACCTCAAATTGAATTGGAAAAGCTAGAGGTGATTCTAATTAACACCTCAGTATGGCTCTAGAATTTCTTACCGTTATAACAGAATATGTCCTGGAAAGTAACAGGACTTATTGTGGCTTCTCATGTTTTTCCATCTATGTCTGTGTGCAGTAGTAAAGGGGGCTCCTTCCTTGTGATGAGTGCTGTTTCCTTTATGTGACTGCAACTGTGGGTGGAGTGTGTAACCTGGCTGAAACCATTCACCAGTCATCTGTGCATCAGGACATAGAGTAAACCAGTCCTGTGTGTTAATAGTGTTCAGGAGCAGGGTGACTGCTTAGGTTGAAGAGTGGAGTAGAAAAACTAGCAGTGCTATGTTTACATTTGGATTTCATGAAGCTGTAAATGAATGCTTGCTGTGAAGTACTCTGGTTTGCAGATGCCTGCTAAGAATGAAACAACACTCTGCAGGTTAGTCTATAGTAGGAGGCCTTAGTTAACCTGGAGGAATTGCGATCTGAACAGGTAAGGTGGGAAGGCTGAAATAGTTGTGTTTAGGGCTAAATTTTGAGGGTGGCACAGTTTGATTGTGAAAGCTTCTGGCAGGATTAGGGGTCTGTAGTGCAGGAGGGATCTTCAGAAGTCTAAATAAAATCAGCTTCTTAGTAACCATTGTGGCTTGATTTACAACTCTTGCTGTGTTTCATGTGGCCAGCCTGTCTGATAGAGCCTTCATTTGTTGGTCTAAAGATCCATTTCCAATAGTACCACAAAACTTCTGCTGTGTATATAGTTTTGTGTTGCCCATTATCAAAAACCCAGTTACTCAGTCCTTTTCTTTTGAAGCAGATGAAGCAGGTAATTGCTTCTAATTTCTGAAATGTAAAAGGCTGCCTGGAAAAGTCTGTCCTGGTATCTGTCTAGAACTTTCATCCACAGCGTGATGAAAAGTAGCCTGGAGAAACTCAAAAAGTGTTTCAAAAGGTTTTATTCTTACAGGTCATAGCATTTTCAGTTTTTTTTTTTGCTGTCCTTGCATCTCCTGTATAGCATTTGTGCCTGGAGCACACATCTTTTATTCTCCTCACTCTGGGGATCATGTCTGGTGACAACTTGGTTCATTTGCTTCATCTTTTGTTCCCTGTTTCCCAGCATGCTGTTCTTACAACTGCTGTTCTATGCTAATCAGAGTCTTGCATTGCTACATCCAGCTGCTGGTAAATGCTGGAGACCTCCTAAATGAACAGAATTCAACAAAAACAACTACTGCACTTAAGTACTTAGTTTGCATGACATGTAACAAAAGCTTGTTAAAAAGTGCCAATTATTGAACTCACTCTTTCTGGATTTGCAATATCAGGAGAAGAGCAGGTACTGAGTATTTCTTGCAGTAAAGCAGGATGTTTTCAAAAGCAAATTGTAGCATCAAAGGCTAGAATATCAAAATAAATGCTAATGCCATGTCATAAGACTTTCTGCTGGAAGCTTTTGCAATTTGTTCTTGCCAGAATTTACTATGAATCTCTACTTTTCTTATTAGCCTACATAGAGAAAAGATCAAAAGTCACTTTCATAAGCAGATCTAAGGTAGAGCTCTGTTAGTAGGTTGAAACTAAGCTGTATCAACTTTAAAGAAATATTTTAGAAAGGTGTAAAGCCTTACAGTAAGAGAGAAGAACACAACTTCCTCTTAGTGCGAGTGTAGTTTCCTTTAGAAACTTCTCTAGGTGGCAATCACGTGGGATGGGTTTACAAACAAAAGCAGCTTGTTTAGTTAGTATGTGGCTGTGAGAAGCCTTTGACCTTTCTATTATTCCTGACACAGGGAGGGCAGTTGTCCTAATACAAGATATTAGGGCAAATACTTCTGTTCTAGGCATGGGTCTAGACTTCATTTCCAGTGCATGGGGATGACCGGTTCTTCAAGCTTCCTGATAGGGTTTTAATCTGGTCTTTCCACAACAGTGAGATGCTTTACCTGCATGGTACCACTGTGCCACTGATGTTTTGTTTTTCTTTCAGCAGGTCTGATTGGTTGTCTGGTACTTCAGCGGTGGCAGACAGGACAATGGCTGCCAGCAAGGGCAAGAACCAGAGTTCCTTGGCACTCCATAAAGTAATCATGGTTGGTAGTGGAGGTGTAGGAAAATCTGCGCTCACTCTCCAGTTCATGTATGATGAGGTAAGTAGCTTTGGTTTAGCTTTTCTAAGTCTGAATGGGTACAGTAGTGTAGTACTGAATGGGTACAGTAGTTGTAGTGGGGGCAAAGGGACTGAATCTAAGTAGGAAAAGGTCTAGTGACTGGCCAAGAATAACAGAGGAATCTGAAGGGTGACCTGTAGGAGCACTTCTGGCCAAGAGTGGTGGGATTGATTCTTTCTAGTGAAAGATTCAAAATGTGCCAGTGATTGAGTGTGTGCAGAGCCTGTTAAAATTGAAATTCATTTGGTTGCCATTTGTTTTAGGCCAGGTAAGGTTGAAATCAGAAGTAAGCATTCTGTCTTGCTCTCAACCACATGGAGCAGTGTGCGTGCTTAGAGTTCTTCCATACTGGTGTATGGAAAGCTAGATCAGGCAGTCCAGATTAACATAATTGAACTCATGATCTGCTAATTTAGAAATTGGCCATTATTTGCAGGCTGTCCAAACATACTGCAGTGATGTATCTGAACAGGCCCCATTGTTGAGGGGAGATGGCCATAGGTACTGTTGTGGTACCTATGCTGAGATAATCACTGCATCAGCTGGCTTGAGTTTGGCGTAAGGAAATCAGTGGCAATACCAGCTTGAAAGTATGAACTTTCTGCTACACCTTCTCTAGTATGGCTCATAGAGAAACTCAGTCAACTTAATCAGGCTTATGGCACAACCTTCTGTTAGTTGTTAAGACTAAGGAGCCTATGCTGGGCGTGTACTGTCAGCATAGAATTACCAGTGGAATTGTCAGTGGCTTTGTGTGTTTGGTCAGTATTGAATGTGTTTAACTACATGCCCATATAATTATGGAGCAACTTGTTATGTTCAATGACTGGCTGCTGTCATCTGGGCTTGTTGAAACTATGGATAGTTGTGACTGAAGTACAATCAGAAATGCTTTGTTCTTGAGGTGGGAGATCTAGATAATGCAACCTGTTCGTGAGCTGGTAGCTTACACTATGTCTTTGTCCCTTAAATTGTGCTGAAATTGCTGAACAGTATTTTATTTAGGAAGACAGTTTCTCTTGAGTAGGCAGATTGGCTCTTTGATGTATTAAGTACTTAAATAGCTTGCTTTTTATAGAGAAAAAAAAAAAGTGGTGGAACTTAGTAACTGACTGAATTATGATGAGGCTTTCAGGAATTTAAGTGTCACTGAAGTGCAAGAGAATGGATATAGGCAAATAGTGAGGCCTTCTGACAATAATTGTAGGCACTAATTTCTATCTTCAGTTTGTAGAAGACTACGAACCTACCAAAGCTGACAGTTACAGAAAGAAAGTAGTTCTAGATGGTGAAGAAGTTCAAATAGACATTCTGGACACAGCCGGACAGGAGGATTATGCTGCAATCAGAGATAACTATTTCCGCAGTGGGGAAGGATTTCTTCTAGTCTTCTCAATAACAGAGCATGAATCCTTCACAGCTACTGCAGAATTTCGGTAAGCAGAATTTCGGTAAGCATTCTTCCCACAGGCAAGGGGATATGTTTGGTTTCTATTCTATTCTGACAGTTCTTCATAAAAGCTGTAGCTCTTTCTCCTTTATCCGTTACTGTTTGGTCCGTGAAAGTGACAATACAACCATTTTGTTCTTGGTAACTAAAATAACAGATTCTCGGACTCTTAGAATTTATGTATTCAAGCCAGTTTTCAGTCTTTGTGGATGTGGAGTTTATGTGAGAGCAGTAGTTCTGGAATTAAGTCTGCCTTTTGGCCAGGTTTCAGACACTGTTGCTTACTGCTAGAAGCAGGTGCTCTAAAGGAGGGAAGGATTAGCCTCCACACTCAGGTATGGATTGGTGCCAAGCGAGGGTTGGCAGCTGAGCAGCACTATTGTAGGCAGACACGTTCCTAGAAAGACACACAGTGGTGGTAATGCTTCTGTTTTCTGTTCTCAGGATTAGTAATTCTAATGTAAAAATCAGTTCCAAACTGAGCACAGAAACTACTTCTGTAGTGTAAAAGAGTTTTGACCAACTGTTCTGGTCCTAGAGCTTATGTATTCAGGTTCTTCAGGACAGATGTTTTGGCTTTTTTTTTTTTTTGCTAATAGCTGTTGCCTCAGTGTAGAAGACAATCCAGAGATTCCTTGAGAGTTCTGTCTGCTCTTTATCAGTCTGATTTGTTTTCACTTTGCTTTGTTGAAACAAGATTAACAGACAATCAGCACTTTAAATTTCTGCTTACCATGCAAGGCAGGCAGTTATTTCCAGGATATTATAATAGCTGTAACATTTCCTTCACATTCTAGGACTTCTGTCCAAGTTCTTAATTTATTTTACTATTCCAACAGTAATAGGGAACTGCATAGTTACTTAAGTGTTTGTCTTGTATGTGACAAAAGGGTGATAGTCACAGGGGACACAACAGGAGCTGTTTTGTTTGGTATGCTCTGTTTGGAGCGTTAAAGGAATGAAACAGCTGAAGTGGTGTTGGGCTGAAAGTGAGTCCAAAGACTTTTCATAATGGAAGATGGAAGGGAAAAGTCAATACCAATCAAGTAGGTACAAAACTAGATACTTCTAGGAGTACCAAGTCTGACTCTTGGCTTGGATGCTTGACTGAAATAAGGTTAAACCCAAGGCTTAAGGATTTAGATGAGAAGGTGTAGAGGTATATTTCTTGTTGATGTTTCTTATTAGGCTTCTGTAAGTGGATTAACAGTGTGTTGGTTGAATATTCCAGCACATCCAGAGGAATGAAAAAGCAATGCTAATCTTCAAGGTGAACAAAAAGGATGTGAAAGCCTTGAGATGGAGAATGTTTTTTCTGAATGGATCTGAATTGATCAAAATGGAAATAAGTTAAATGGGGTATTTAGTTGAGAGGAGATGTAAGAATTGGTGGTTTGAAAAAAAAAAAAAAACACTTTTTCAGGAAGAAGGGAAAATGGATAGCCTAAAAATAACTGCATACTGGTATGACACTTCCAGAATTCTAGATGGACAGCAGCATGTGTCAGTCTAGTTTCAACCTGTTTTATTCCAGTAATAGTACAGGCTTTGAGACTTGCATATAGCATTGTGCTCACAGTCTCCTTTCTCAGGTGCTGATAGGCCCTTCTTGAATGGGAAAAGGATAGCAAGGTTAATATCGATCAATTTTTTTTTTCTTAGAAGGCTTTGAAGGGGGAAGACTTGCTAGCCCTTCAGTGTAGTATTGAGCTAGTAAATAATGACTGATGTAGTCATTAAAAATAATCTTTGCCAGTTACTTCTCTGTTCTTAACCTACTACTTTGACAAAGTCTTGATGCTGCGTGGACCTGTACTGAGATGGCGTAAAGACTTGAAATTGAGGGTAGTAACTAAACACAAGGCTGAAATCTGGCAAACTTGTGCTTTTTTGCATTCAGATGTGAACTCCTATTAAGTTGTTCTTCTGCTGCATTACTTTTCTTCTAAAGCCAGGGTAGCAAAACTTCTGACTAAATGGTGAAATAGCCTTCCTGAAGATGTAGCTTTTACTTAGTGTGAAGCCCGTGGTGTTAAACTTAAAACCACTTCAGCTGTATTTGGCTGTTTGGGGACTGACTTAAGTAGTGTGCAGAATGCTAGTAGTGTGCAGACCACTTGATGTATTCATCTTAAGAGTGGGGTTTTTGTTAATATCACTAACGTGCTTATTTTTAATACCCAATGCATTAGGGAACAGATTCTGCGTGTGAAGGCTGAAGAAGATAAAATACCTTTACTGGTAGTAGGAAACAAATCTGACTTGGAAGAGCGCCGACAAGTGCCTGTAGAAGAGGCTAGAAGTAAGGCAGAAGAGTGGGGTGTGCAGTATGTAGAGACCTCTGCCAAAACTAGAGCAAATGTAGATAAGGTAAGACAAATAACCTGTTTTTACTACAGTTAAACTGGTACTGCTTGCTTAACAGCTGAGTGAATTCTTGACTCTTGCTGGAACAAAACCAAATCCATGTTTGGGCTTCCAAAAGCATAGATTATCAAAAGAAGTAACTTAATGGAATGTGTGTGCTGAAGTAAATACATAGCTTGGGCAAGTACAAGTTAACAGTGTTGTTTTAATTGTTTGTACCTGAACTAGCTTTTCAATGAAGCCTGTCAGCTATAGTTGAACTGTTTCCATCCTTCCTTGCAAAGTTGTGTAACGTGGTTGATGTTAAAAACTTGACTCTTGCATTCTTGTCAAGATTATTCTGAATTGACCAAGAACTCTTCTTGTGGTGTTCCTGTCCTGTTTCGATTTGCATGTGCTGGTCTAGGACAACCATTCTTAAAGTGTTTCTGCTGCTGCTTTGACTAAATATTGATGGGGTATTCCTAATGAGAAATAAATTCACCCAGCAGGAGAAATCAATGGTTTCAAATCTCCCCTTGTGTAGTTAAGCAGCTTATTGAAGAGAGTACCCTTTTACTTCCATATTCTTCAGAAGATGCCCCTAGGCTTAGTGTTGGTCCTTCTTAAGAGCTAAGGGATGTAGTTGAGTGAAATGTGCATTTGTTCTCAGATTACAAAGTGTAAGGTGCTTTTTTCCTTGGCCAAAGGATGTATGTAGCTTGTTAAGCTCTAAAGGCAAAGGTGTTACAGACAGTTTCTTGATCTTTTAGTCCATTAGCTCACTAACAGAGGTGTGATTGGTCCATAAGTTACCTAGTAGAAGCTTATTTATCATAGTGTTGATTTGAAGCAGTGTATGGAACTCTTGAGTTGGGACCTTTTCTTCATAGATGATATAGAATCCCAGAATTGCAGGGGTTGGAAGGGACATCAAGAGATCATTGAATCCAACCCCCTGCTAAAGCAGGATCCCTGCAATAGGCCACACAGGTGGGTGTCTACATGGGTCTTGAATGTTTCCATAGAAGGAGACTCTACATCCTATCTAGGCAGCCTGTTGCAGTCCTCTGTCACCCTTAACATAAAGATGTTCTTATGCATCTTTGTGTGGAACTTCCTGTGTTCAAACTTTAGGCCACTGCTCCTTGTCCTATGCTACACGCCACTTAAAAGAGGCTTGTTTCTAAGTATCTCAGATCTGCATAGTTCCCTGTTTTCCCTCATACAGTTATGCTTCTTAAACAAAGTTGTCTTATAGTATTGATTTTTTTTTTTTTTTTTTTTTTTCCTAGTAACTCTGTGAAACAGCTATTCCATCTGATGGTGTCTAGGACCTGTGTGGATCGAGTTATTAGTATTTTTGTGTGAAGGCATCAGAATAATGACTTTCTGAGAATCTTCTATGCAGCAGGACTTCCTGTACCTGATACTGCTACTCTGAATGCTGCAGCTCTTTTTAATTATAAAACAGACAGAATATTATGCAGCAGGATATGTGCTTGTAACCACATGGGAAGGACCAAACTAAATATTTTAGTTAATGAGAGTTATTTGCTGGGAGATGCTTGCTAAGCACAGAGAAATATTATCTTGAGTTCTGAATGCTACTTTTGTGCAAGAGCAATATTCAACAAAAAGCTCTTGAAACAGAGCCGCTGAATGACTTAAGTTATGATAGAGTCATGGAATAGTCTTGCTTCTTGCCACTGCTTTAGGTACCATAATTCTAATCTTGAGTTTGTTGCTGGGGTATGTGTCCAGATTTTATTCTGCTGCTAGGTACTTTGTTGTGCTACATCACTTATGTGCCCAATACAGTAGTCTGTATCTGTTTTCAGGTGCCAGAACTTGTTTAATCTTTTTGTTTTTCCCCTCTAGGTATTCTTTGATTTAATGAGAGAAATCAGAGCAAAGAAAATGTCTGAAAACAAAGACAAGAATGGCAAGAAGAGTGGAAAGAACAAGAAAAGCTTTAAAGAAAGATGTTGCTTACTGTGATGCTTGGAGACTGTGTATATCTATCTACAAATGCCATGGATAAGATACCACTAAGGATATAGGGCTGGATTCATGAAAGGAAGTCTGTATTGACTCCCTTATCTTTTGCTTTGCATATCATACCTTCAAAATGTGAAAACAACTTTGAAACCATTTCTGGTATCCAACAAAACCTATGCCTACTTAAACTGAATTATCTCTGTCTTCCCAGTGTCTTTCAAAACTAGAAACTATAGAATGATTGTAGTTCTGAAACCTCAATTTGGTTATATGAAGTTCTTTTATATTAACTTCCTGGTTTAATGTTTCAGAATATGTTTCTTGAACCTCTCCTGGCCTTAACAAGCACAGCTGTTCAGGTTCAAACAGTTTTTTCACTGTTGCTCTTATTAATGTTGCAAACTGCAGAAAAGCTGGATGACAACTAGTCAGAGTTTCTCTGTCTTCTGTTAGTGGTTACTGAGTTGTTAGATTGAAATTTGCTGGTTTCCTTCTTACGCTCCACGTAAATAGCAACTGACACTTGAGTCAACTTGAAAAAAACTTCCTTCCATGTTCTGTTCAGTCAATATGGCATTCATGAATCAAGCCTCAATTTGGACTTATTTAGGTAATACAGAAAAGATACTTAAATATTGGCATTCCCTGATGTTCTGTCTTCTCATCCTTAAATTAGAGTTATGGGATGAGAAAATGCCTAAGCTTTTCATCAGAAGGAATAGTTGCCACAGTCTCCTAGAAGTGCTGTCCTGGATTTCTTCCATGTATTGTGGCTATTATGCTCATTCTGCATTGGTCATTCATCCCCTTCCTGGTACTGGAACAGTGAAAATCAGTGTTCATCAGTTCTGTTTATATTGGAGAATGTGTAATATGTTGGAAAAGTGGGAACATCTGCATCCATTTCCTGCTGAAAATGAAAGCTGAGTAAGGATGGCTCACATCACAATCATGTCTTGGGATAGGTGAGGCGTACACGCTACCTCTCTAGTTAATTGGCTAGTGAGTCTTGTTTGCAAGAAGTGAATGAAGTTAAGCAGTTGCCATGTCTGTTACTCACTGTTAATTTTATATGTACTGTTTCTGATGCATAGCAACCTAGCACATGGAGATGCATGTTGAGTTTTGCTGTCAGTTATGCAATGGTGGTCATGTTTTAAGCAACAAAAACCAGCCTAGAAATGGAAGAGAAGTCAGTACTCAGCAGGTCTTGTCAGCTCACTGAACTGTTTTCTGATGCAGTTTAAACTAAGTGTGGTTGCCAAAAAAAAAATACTTCTGTTGCTGTTGTAGAATGTAACTGTCTCTTCTGTTTGTGGAGTCTCTCAATGAATTATGGATATTTCAAAGGAGTAGACAGACTTGAAGTAGTGACTGTACCTTGCTTTTTAACCAGATGCTTAAAGCACTATTGGTGGGATGATGATGATGCTATGTGGTTGTTCAGTGAAGCGCACTGCAGCACTAAATTAACAAATACTGTTTCTTGAGGTGAAGGAGTAGCAAATACTGTTCAGTACTTAGTATTGTGATTTGAGGATGAAAAACATTTTTAACGTGTACTAGATTGCTCTTGTGCATTCCACCTCTGAACTTCGGGGAGAAAAAAACGTTAGATATCAGAACCTCTGTTGGTCTGAGGTTTTACAGGGATTTATCACGCTCATTGTCTTCCATAACTAGTTTAACTTGTCAGGCAACTCATTGGACTGGGGAAACTGTACTAAATAAAAGGTGCTGTAATCTTCATTCATGTCAAGTTTAGTTCATTTTCTGTTAATGTTCTGAAAGTCTGGAAATAATCCTTTGAATAATTAATTGGTATAACAAAGCCAACTGAGGGTAGCTTTTGAGGCAGAGGCTGGGAGCCTGATGGCTTATAGAACTGCTTGAACTGTACCACCTGTGTCTGAAGCCTAAACACCCAGTGGGACGCTTAAAGCTGTCAAAGCTTCTAACAAGACTTCCTCTTGAACTTAGATTCCATTTTTGTGTGTATGCTGTATCTACAGCACATGAATGTCCACTTCTGGAGGCAGACCACTCACTTAGGTTTGGCTTTAGTTGAGACCTAAAGGTTAAGTCCTTAATTAACCTAAAGGATAAACAATGGCTGAGTTCACATTACAAGCTTACCTAGGTCAAGCCCCTCTGAGGCGGATTGTAAAATGTGAGTAACAAAACTGAATAAGCTTTCCTTGCTATATGAATAGTGAACTCAGCGCAGCTAACAGTGAGTGCCTCAACTGTTAACTCAAGTGACTTTCGTGCTTTGACCTTTGACCTCTCTAATCATAACATACGTGACGGTATTTGGGTAGGACAGATGAACTTCTGTTCAGAACAGTCACTCTCCCACTGGTGTTTTTACTTTGTGTGCTGGTTTCAATCAGATCACTTTGTCTCAACAGATAAAGCCCTAGTGCTGAGGTGGACTTGCTTGGAAGAAGCTGCTTGCTGTTTCATGGCTTGGTACTGCATTTCTTCGGTGCTCTGGTCTTGTCATTCTTACCAGAAGTGCTAGGCCTAACGGCTAAATTCAGCAGCTCTTCAGTATCCTTTTCTGTGCTTCTGAAAAGCTTCAATTTAACTTTCCAGATACAGCTGAAAACATGGTAAACAGGGTGGCTACTCTGACTGCTTTGTAACAGCAGGCAACAAGCTTTGACTTGCACCAGGAAGTCAATGAAAACTGTTCCCCTGAACTGCAGTCCTGCTGTCTCCACCTTGTATGGTGGATGTGCCGGAATGCATGTTCTTATAAAAGTGCATTGCCCTAGTGTGGGTTCCTGAATTAATTCCAGGTGTGTTTCAGTGGACATCAGTTATGAGGTCGGTTGACTGGGATGAATGTGGAGTGGCAAAGAAATGCTTCCTTTGGATTTGGGGGTTTCCTGTGAACAGAACAAAGGTATCTTTTGGCTTCTAATCTAAACAAATATTTACAGATCAGGTATATGGAACAAGGAGGTCTTCAGGAAAAGCTCTGTGTGTATAGCTGCCTGCTAGCCTTGCTGCCTAGCTGAGGCAATTTAAGGCACTGAAGCTGATACATTCTAGTAGCCTTTGCATGTTAGGTAATTAAAAGCTAAGTTTTCACTTCATCGGTGTAATCTGCCTTGAATCTTCCTTGAAATTGGCTGTAGGCAAGTAACTGGATATTTGAGGCTGGAGGTCATGCAAGACTTGCTTGCCTAAATGCAAGCACACAGCCAAGTGTTTTTCTTGCATAATGGCTTGACATAAAGTCAGGGCACTGTTTACTGCGGTGTGTAATCTCTTGTATTTGGTGTAGCTGTGGGTATTGAAGTGTTCCAGTCTTCAGATATGGGTAAGCGTGTATGAGACAAGCCTCCCATTCAAACAGAGGCTAAGTCACTATGAAGTGCAACTTCAAAAAGCAGGTTAAACTCAGGAATGTGAAAGCTGAGTTTTCCTGACTAGAAAGGCTGTCTCTAGATGAGAGTACACACCATGAAGAACATCCACAGTGACATCATACCATGTGTTATATACTGACCAAAACTCCTTTACTGCAATTTCTTGGCAAACCTTTGGCTTGGTGAAAAAAGATGTACACACATTTTCTGGGTATTAAACTTTAGCAAGACTTTAGTACCTACCCAAAGTCCCTGTTGAAAACTATCTGGCTAATACTTTAGGTCTAAGGCACGAAGCTGCTGCTTGGAATGCAGTGGGGGAGGAATTAAGTAAATGCTCACCATGAATATTTTTTTTAAACTTTCCAAAGTGTTAAACCTGTGCTTGAGGCTGACAGGTCTATCAATTCTTCTTCAAAAAGATGATGCCGTTCATCAATTCATCTCACTTTAAGCAAAGCTTATGTAGACAGAAGCTTCTCTTTAATTGCTATAAGCATATGTTGCTATATTCACCTCCTGTTAACTTTATAGATGGGAGAATGAAGGAAGAACAACAGAAAAAACTGATTTTCACTGTGGTCTCCACACTTCATAGGAATGGCAGGTGTTCCTCTTAGGAGGGGAAGGTGTTATCTCTAACACCAAGAGAGAGGTTTAGCAAAGAGGAAGTGATTGTGATGGCAAGATTTAATAAGACTGCTTTGAAATCATGTGCGTTGCCAACTTTTTTCTTACATAGCTTCAAAGCTTTGTCTCTAATGTGCACAAACATTTCTAATGTTTATAAAAGAGATCACTCCATTATTGTGCTAATACAATGATTTTTATTACCATTGATAATAAAAAGAAAAACAGGCGCCACATTTGTCTGTTATTGATTTTTACAGTATTTGTAAGTCTGATTCCTAAATTCTTGAACCAAACAACCACTGATTTTTCAGTTTCTGGAACTAGTGTTTTTTGAATCAGAGTTGCAGCATGGCTGTATTACAGGCTGTGAGGAAGGAGGGAAGGAAGAAGTGACTGAAGATTCTCACGTAAGCGTTGGTGAAATAGCTTATGTATGTTTCAGAACTCAGCTGCTGCAATGGTTTGTTCACTTCCATAGCTCCCTTTCTGCAACCTGACTAGATCAGACAGCTTGCATCAACTGTCTAAACAGTTTTTTCACCTTACTTGATTGATCTTGATGAGCAAATAACAAAATAAGCAGTGTTGTGCAGAAGAGCTGGTGCCAAGTCTGAGTGTGAAGCTATTGTGTTGGTTTGTAATGAACAAACTTAAGCTGAGATGCCTTGTAGACAGGATGGTCTGGGCCATACTCACTGTGCTGTCATGCCACTTAATGCTGAAAGGGTTTTACAGTAAATCTGCTGATGAGTGCACTCTCTGACATGGCTTTATAAGTTGGAAGTAGAACATTCGTTTGACTTCTGGACAAGGATTACAGCTGTTTACATAATCTTGCTAATATGGTGCTTGTGTAGTGTTTGCCCTGTGTTTTGGATTGATGTGGTTTTATGTAGCTCTCCTTTCCAATTAACTCTGTTTTTAAAATACTTTTCAGCAGAGAAGGGGGTAACATGAAGAATCATAGGAGGCAGGATGCTGCTGCCTCGCTGTGCCCTAAGCCCAGAACAAGCCCTGTCAGGTTGGCGCTCAAGGTGCTCATAAGAAGGTGGCCTTCCTCAAGTTAAAGCAGTGTGAAACTGGTGAGTGTCTGCACATACGTAAGCACAAAGGTTGAAGGCAGGCTGCCTGTGCTCTGCCTTAACACTTATCTGGTGTGGTTTCTTCTGTGTGCTAAGCGCTCCACCTGCTCGGGTGGCACAGGCAACCTCTTCCTGAGAACTGTTGGCTCCATCTTGTGGCTTTCAGAGTTAGCAGCTCTACCATGGAGAGGGCTGTTCAGTATGCTCAGATGAGTGTATATGTAGCTGTTATTTATCTGCTACAGAATTATATGTAGAAATCCCTGTGAACTAGAATCTTCTCTTTGCTCTGCTATTATTTTCTTGAACAGTAGGAGGCCTTGCTCTACGTTAAAGCTTTCCTTTTGTATGCCAATGGAAGAGCCAACTCTTGTCTAAGTGTTCTAGTGTGCAACAGAACATCCAGTTTCTTGAAAGGACAGTAGCTTTGTGATTTCAATAGCATTAAGCTTGTTTGCACTGCCAGTGTTAGTATGTTCTGCTCACGGAGTAGTAATTTGTATGCCAGAGAATAGTTGTTGTTCCAGAGGACTGTGCAGTACTTGACAAAACTCTTTGTGTCTGTGGTCAAGGGAAGATGGTATTTCTTTCTTCTCGGTATAAAGCCTCAGTTTTGGAGGCGGGAATATCAGGATGAAAATACTTATTCTCATGTTCCCCAGTTTCCCTTCCCAACTGCAAACTCAGTGTCTGCTGTGGGAATGGGTTCTAAGGGGGCGATACTGGCAGCTCCCTAAGCCTTGTGATTCCTAAGGGGCTGGAGATAAGATGCAGAGGTATGACTGAGACCATGTGCTTTGCAGTTGCCTTCCAGATAAGGTTGATTAATTTTCAGAGTTTACAGCAAGTTACCTTCAATGAGCTTTGTTATTTGGCTTTGAGGCAGGATCGTGTTTTTGATATAATCAGGGTTTATAGGATTTGTTTTTTAAGGTCTAGTGTTCAGGATATCAGAGGCTTTATGCATGCTGGCTTCATAGGCCAAATACTCAAATTTAAGGACAAACTTGTATGTACATGCAGCACGGAGAGACAAGGAAAGTAACTCCCTACTGCTTAATAATGCTGTTTTTTATTTGAAAGGAAAACATATACAATAAACTGAACTTGCTGTTTAGATGAGCATTTCTCAACCTGTGGTCTCGGAGTGCTCTGTAACATGATTACCCATCCCACAAAATGATGCCATTACACTGCTATACATGTAAACAAGGAAAACAACTATGGACCGGGGGAAGGAGTAATTATCTTTAAAAATAACCAAATTCTTGCTTCTAAATGAAAACCATCATTGCAACACTGCCGAAGACAGCCTGCACTTTCACTTCCAGGTGTTTGGCTCTTCAGTTCTAGCAGCATTGAAGAAAACCTGAGATAAATGATTTAAGTCAGATGTAAATGTGACAAAAGGATCCTTGTGCAGAATGGAGGCATTCTGAAGTTTAAACTTTGCTTCCTGCTGGGAGGTGGAGTTACAAAAACCAAGACCTGCTCCGTTGCTGAACAGATGCCTGCAGGGTGGAGTAAGTGGTTTTAAATCTAGCAATTCTAGCTACCACCCTAGGCAGGGCTGTGGGGGAGAACCTATTCCTTTCCCGAGCCCCAAATTTTATTTCTTTATAGAGATGCTTATTTTTTTGTCCATGGAAGTTAATCTTTACTTTCAAATCTTCCTGATTCTACTTGGGTTGAGATAGCTTAGCTGGACATGAGCCCTTCTTTCCTTTTCTTTTGCTGCTGGTGACTGCTCTAACTAGGTGCTGAGCAGTGCCACCAGGCTGTGGACACTTGTTTCCCAAGCATTGCCAGCTGCCCAGTTCCAGATCTGATGGCTGCAGTATGATGGAGAGTGACTCAGATTTTTAGGAAGAACTACCCATGGAAGGATTACTAATGCTGGGAGGGCCAGACACCTCAGACTTCAGAGCAGTTTCCTACCTGAGGAGCAGTAGCAGAGCAGGTGATCTGCCTTTCCCTGCTGCCAGGTTACAGTGTTTTTATAGGATACCTTGAGTAAATCCATGTGAGTGATAATGGTAGCACAGCAAATGCTTGTGGAGGAGAGGGTAACACTGTGACCAGTTGAGTTTGCTTTTATAGTTTCCCCCTTCCCTGAGCAGCATGGAGAGGAGGGCAGGCAGAGGTTCTCCTGTGTGGGAATGAAGGCTGTGCTTGCAGCTTTTCCTCAGGAGTCTGAAAACCAGCAGTCAGGCCTCCAAAACTACACTTGGTTTAAAAATAATGAGGTGCTTTAGAAAATGAACTTGGAGTTCTCTTTCATGGTCTTTTGTTTCCAAGCCTTTTGAGTGTACTTGCTTCATGTCTGCAAGCTTGCTTTCTGCAAGCAGTGATGGTAGAAGTATTTTTTTTTTCAATGCAAACAAAGATGTTCTTACACTTGCTGATTCCAGCACCTGGGGCATAAATCTTCCAAATATTGTGGCATTTGGAGAGAACTGGAGGCAGGACACACAGCGCTTAACTTTAAGCCCTGTTTCTGCTGGGTCATCATCCTTTGCACTTGGAAGCTGAAGGCTTGCAAAAGGTGAAGCATAAGGACCCCCTGTTGGTGGTCCCAGTGCTTGCCTTGGCAGCGTGCCAGGAGCCCAAGGGATACACTTAATTTTCTTTATTCATTAGCATATTTTTAATCAAACGCATCAAACCACAATGTTTCCACATGTCTCTCCCGTGGCAGATGAACAAAAATAGGTCAGTGCTCAAATGCACCTCTTAATGTGCTGCAGTTCCCTCATCATCTGCAGCTGTGGTTGGAGGACAGCAGATGATGTGCCCTCTGCACTTTGGGGAAACTGGTGGTGAATAGGAATTTGCTTCCCTGCTAAAGAAAAGAATTTGATATGTGTCCATGACACCTCTTCCCAGCCACTGCCTAGTCAGAGAGCAGGGAGAGATGCATCTGAATCCTCTCCAACTTAGCTTCAACTTTACAGCATTTGTTTAATGTTAATTTTCAGAGAAAATCAAGCAGGTGCAATGTCCAGGGTTGAGTTCTCCAGCCCTAATGAAGCTTCAGAACTGCTTACACCTAGCTTAATAACAGGCTTTTTACCTTCTTGTCACCTGTAACCTACCTTCATTTACCTCATGCTGCCAACCCATCTCTAGCTGGGCAAGGAAAATGTTGCAGTGTTGAGATCATGTTCACACTTGCAGCTGAGACGTGTCTTGCCTTGTTTCTTATCTCTGAATTGTTCATAACAAGAGCTAAGTAAAAAATTACTCTTCATGTTTTTTACATGAGCTTTCAAAGTTGGTTACACTGTTCTGGGTGGGGTGAATATTGCATCAACACCAAGTTAAAACTTATCTTTTGTTCTTTTTTGGAAAGAAAAAGGGAAATACACTCCAGAGGGAACAGTTTTCAGCATGAGACACAAATCCAGTGAAGTACAAGGTATTAAATAGTCTTGGAGCATTTGAACAGTAGGTCTGTGATGAAGAGGTGCACACTTTGTTTTACTTTTTTTAGGAAGTCTGACTAGGACTTTGTGTTAAACATATATGTGAGGGACTATCTTGAACTTAGAAATTTGATAGAGTTGTCCTTGTTGTGCACCAGGTTGTTTTGTTCTTCACACTGCCTCTTTGGTCTGCATGTGGCTGTACAAAGAGATGTGGTTTAGTGTACTGGTGGTAGGTGGATGGCTTCCAACCTTGGTAATTGTGAGAAGCCAAAGCTTATAACTTGCAATTAGCTACCAGGCCTCTGCTCCATTTTGTTTCTTCCAGTTTTGGCTGTCAGAATTAAATCTCTGGGCAGTGGTTTTTCCTCAGAAGTTGAGGCACTTTTATAAGGAATATTCTCCTGTTACTAGGGCAATTCAGGGCTGTGTCAGTTGCATGAGAGGCCTGAGCTGGAGGCCTGAAGGAGGTGGCAGCTTTGCTCTGGGACTGTGTCTGGTGTGGAAACCCTCCCTACCCTTTCAGAGAGCAGAAAAAATGAGGACCTGATTATTACTTTCTTGTTCTATGTTGGTTCATAGCTGCCATTCCACTACAAGCAAATACTCTGCTTCTACCCGCTGATTCTTCAGCTATTGTACTTTTGCTGCAAGAATGATCTCTGTAAACTGTCAATCACTTGTTTACTGTCAATCCTTAATACATAGTTGAATGTATGCTCTACATTCCAACCTTACATCTGTTTATTTTAATAGCTACTGTAAAACAGAACAAATTCAGCCTTATAAAATTATCTAGGTGATGGTGGGAGCAGTTTGCCTACAGTAACAATCCTGCAGATTGGTGCCATGTTAGAGATGAGGAAGACCACCAGCTACCAACATGTAGTCCTTGAGCAGGTGATTCCTGGTCTGCTGAAATGCTCAAAGCGGTCTGCATGTTGTGTGTCATGCAGTAGTTTGGACTCTGGGGCAGCTGTACCTACTCTTGCTTGGGGGCTGTTAGCATGGCAACTGCAGAGATGGTTTGGTGAGAGGGAACGCACTGCCTTGCAGTGTTAAGGAGGCGAACTTAATGGACTTGGGAGCTTGTGGGGTACTGCAGTGCCTATTCTCAACAGCCACCACAAATGCCAAATCTCTGCCTCTTTTGTCAGACCTGACTTGGCAGCCATGGTACCCACTAAGGCAGCCTTGCTGCTGGAGCAGGTGCTGGGGGATGCAGCCTCTTAAACCTGCTTTGCTGAAGGGCTGAGCATCTCTTGAGCATCACAGTTTCAGCTTCTGGCTTTTCTCCAGCAACAGAGCATGAATCCATTCTTGTCAGAGAAAAGCAGGGGGGTTGTCAATGCTGCCTTGTTCCGTGTATACCGTGCTCCTTGCTCAAGAGGTGAGGGCCAAGCACAGGGGATTTCACATGGCTCCATTCCTTGCTCCCAGGGGGAGTCAGTACATCTCTCCTGGCAGTGTGCTCACCAGGGGAACATCCTGCTTCCCCCTCCTTTGAGGATGAGGTATTAGCAGATGTTTTGGCTGGTGGGCTAGAAAGCCTGAGGCCTGGCCTCGTGCCTGTTGCAGCAGCCTGCCTGGAGCACTACTGGGGACACTGTGCCCTTGGTGCCTGCACTGACCCAGCAGGGGGTTCTGAATACCCGTCTCCATACCACCTCATGGCCTGCTCCTTCCTGGACTCCTGTTAGGCAGAGGAGGGGGACTGAACCCCCCCTCCATGAGATATTGGACTCCTGACTAAATGAAGGTATGATCAAAAATAGCCTGCTGTACTCTCCACCCACCTTGAGCTCTTCTAGGAAAAAAAAAAAAAAGAAAAATTATATTTACTGCTGTGATTTTGAACACCTGATCTGGAAGGTAGGCAGGCTGAAAGCACCTGCTGTGTTGAGTCCATCAGGGAAAAGAGTCAGAGCTGCTCATTCAGTCATGACAAGATGCTTAAAGCCTGTAGCATCCATCCTGGGCTTCTGAGACTCAGAGGCTGCAGGTCTGCTGCTGAAGCATTGAACAGGCACCTCAGCATCCCAGATATATCCTCATGGGAATCACCACTACACTAGGTGCTTGATGTTCCTTCATCTTTTGCTGTAACATCCCTGATTTTGACCTATAAATTCAATTAACTAAGTCTGAACACTCCTCTTATTTAAGAGCACAGATTTTACAGGTGTTGAATGCGGGCAAAGCACTTCTGTTTTTTCTTTTGTGTTCCTGACCTCTGTGCACCATGTGGTTTCTACTGGGAGTGTCAGGGAGTGGACATTCAACAAACACTTCCTCAAAGTGCAAATATTGTGTAGCCACCTCATTTTTTGTGACATTTCTCCAAGTCATCCCCCACTCTTCAGTCCATTTAATTTGTTACCATCCGGGAGATGTGTTCATGCTGGTGCTATTGAATAAAATAGTGCTTGCCATCATGGCTGCATGCCGCTGGCATCTTCAGCATCCAGTCTGTGGTAGAAGAAGTGTTCTGATTCAGGAACACCTCAGAGGTGAAGGAGAGCCTTTAAAAAATGGGGTTAGAACTGTCCTACCTCCTGTTTCCTTTTTATGCCATTTTAAAGGGACCTCTTTAAACACCAAGGGTGCACAATGTTGGCCAAAATAAGTTGCCAAAATAAGCCACCTTAAAGGTCCCCTGACAGCTGAGAGAAGCTGTGGCTGTGCAGGGTACCACCTAGTGCTAATTCCTCACACAATGCTAGCGTCTCTTAGCCAGGAGGTGCAGACCCTGAACTATGCCCTATGACTGTTTTCCTATTTCCCCCAAGAGGCTGCAGTAAACGAGGTCTTCCTAGAGCAGTCCCGCTGTGTGACAGCAGCTGCTGTGTTATGCTCTCCCAGAAGAGAGCAGGACCTGTTCTGGGCTGTTACGGTGACCCTTGAGCTGTATGCCTTGCATTTGCTGTCTTGGTGCCCTCTGCTGCTCCTGGAGCTGTGGGCCTGCAGGAGGGGGCCCTGGAGGACATGCAGCAGCCAAAATGCATCTCTGCTGAGCTTGTGTGACTCAGGGCAAGTACCACTTGTCTCTAGTACAGAGAAGCTGGGGAGAATGAAAAGACTAATTGGGTCCATGATGGGATGCTGTGGTACCCTCATTGAAACCTAGCCTAGAAAATGAAGCTCGCACCTTTTACCGTTGCCCACAAACAAGGCAGTGGTTTCAAGGGATCTTTCATGACCAGCAGTGGTGAGGAGCTGTTATGCACAACATCCAAACCTGAGTACATCTGGCTCTGGTGTGGGATCATTGGTTGTATTGTTTTGTGTTTTTTTGTTGTTGTTGTTTAATATTCCATTTTCAGCTGGAAATTACTGATGTGACCAAAGTCCGATTTCCTTCAGCAGTTTCTCCCTTCCTCCCCCCACCTTTTCACACTCCCCGAGGTCTGACCATCTGGAAATCCTCCTCCACCTCTTCATCATGTGTGAATTTCCACCTAGGGCTGAAAGTGTCACTGTACTAAAGTGTGATGCATTAACACATTGAGGCAGAAAGCAGAGGGGAGTTGGGGATTATAACACTTCATGACCCACTCCGCAGTTGCTCTATGATTTAATCATCTTTATCAGCTTGTATCCTTTCCTTTGCATCCCCGTATCCTTTATTAAAATATTCCTGTAATTAAAACAAACAAAAAACCAACACACAAACAAACTGTGGAATCTTGTTGTCAGCCTAGAATCAGCTCAGAGGAGACCTATCTGAAGGAGAACACGCCTTGTTCACCGGAACAAGCTTGAGGGCCTGGGAAGCTGTTTCACAGGGAAGGTTCTGAATGATCTCCATATCTCTTGTTACAGATTGCAAACTTGGGCCTCTCTCTTGCCAGCCTTCACACGCGTGATCTGAGCCATTGTGATTCATATATATACATCACATTTTATATAGATATATGTATGTATTTAAATAGAAGCAGTAATCGTGCTATCCTGCACAGGAGAGAAACCAAGCCCTGCAAAGTATGTATAGTGTTAGTTTATCCTTTCAGCGCAGCAGAATGCAGAGTTCTCTAGTTTGGAAGTCAGTTAGCTGCCTAGCTTTCTCCCAGCTAAATATTGAGGCTTATTATGCTTCAAATAAATAAATATATATATATTTCTTTTGTGGCTTGGTTGCTGTAATCATCTTGGTTGTAATAATGTTACTAGCCTCAGGGCTATATTTATTAAGATTTTAATTTAAAATCTTTCTGTCCTTCAGCATTTAAACAGAGGAAAACCCCACCTGGAGTAGCCAAAAAAAAAAAAAAAAAAAAAAAAAAGGCTCATCCTTTTCTTTTTCATGCATTCCCCTCCCCAAGGCCCTCTCTCTCATCTTTTAAGCAGAAAAAACCCTAAAACAAGACACCTTCCTGTTCCTTCTTTGCACCACCCCTAATGTCTCAGTATCTATGTCTCTTGCAGGCCAGTTTCTGCTTAATGTGATCCATGTGCTTCTGTTCTTGCAGTCTTCAGAGCAGCTCTTTGTCGTCTTACCCTTGTGTAGTGTATTTCATAGTAATATTTCAACATTCATTCTTAATAGCGTTGCACCAGGACCGAAACCACAGCAATAAATGTTGCTCAGAAATGGCAAAAGGCGTTGCTGAGGAGACGGGTAAGGGAGGCAGCAGAACAAAACTTGCTTGTAAATGGTGGGGTTAGAAAGCTCCCGTGTTCTTACAGCATCTTTGAGGAACATCTCAGTGGTCTGAGAGCGGCAGCCGGAGCCGTGGTCTTTAATTTCAAGGCATTCTAGAAGAATCACAGACATGTGAAGGTTGGAGAAGGCCTTCTGGATGATTGAGTCCAACCATCAGCCTGACCTACCGAGCTCCATCCCTAAGCCATGCCTCTCAGCACCATGAAAGGAAATGCTAGAGAATCATAGAATTACGAAGAGTGGAAAAGACCACCAAGATCACCTAGTCCAACCAGCAACCCATCCCCACCATGCCCACTGAATAGCCACACTGTATGGGTATGTTTGGGTTTGGTGCAGCAAAGAGCATGCAGAAAACAAATTCTGGCAAGTGTGAAGAGACTGAAAATGACTTTTGACAGTCGGTACTGTGACCATGCAGTGAGCCTCACTCTGAATAGGGTGAATTCTTGTACGCTGCTTGGATTTAAAGCTACTTAACAAAGGTTGAATGAATCTTCAGTGTAGGCCTTGTGAAAAAGGAGTGTGGAGAAGGAAATCAGCCTGAGTGCAGGGCTTCTGGGGCTTCCTTCAAATTGTGCTTGGTGCTCACCAGGTGCCACCAATGGTCCACCAGGCAGCTGAGCTGCTGTACTCCATCTCCCACAGCACTGCAAAATGCCAGGCATCTTTTGCTTCTGAACTCTATTTAAAATCAGTGCAAAGCCTCTCCATCCCATCCCCGCGCCCTGCTTTTCTCAGGACAGCCAATGTTAGCACAGCTCTTTCCTGGTACTCACGTCCCTCATCTGCTCCACGTACCACAGCTGGGTGCACGGATGAAATACAGCGGTCGCCTTTGAAATGCATCACCTCAGTGTGCGGCGCTCGCATTATGAGAAGTTTTAACTGTTTTGTTTACCACTTAAATGCAGATTTTATTTTCTGTCTTTGCTCCTTTGCAAGGCTTTTGGTGTGAACTTAAACATGAAAATCGTGTTCTTTAACAATATGTTAAAAGTGCTTATATGTTAAAAGCGCTCACCACAAAGCAGACACTTCTTTGTTGGGCAACCAGCATGGCTTTTTCATCTCGTCTGTGTGTCCTCACCCGCCCCAACCTATTTAGGTCAATACAAGCAACTTCAGAGGAAGTCACTGCTTGGCTATAAGAGTACGGCTTTGGGCTGCTGAGGACAAAGCGTGTGAGGAAAACAGGAGTGCTCTTGGGCCATCCTAGAGCTGTGGATACAATCTGAATGCCAGGGGTATCCACCTGATGGTCTTTGGTCCTTCTTTGGACACCAAAGCCATAGTTTTGCTGAAAGGCACTGCCTTGTGCTCTGGAACAAGGATCTGCGCTTTGTGTCCTGGGGCAGCAGTGTGGATCCAAACCTTCGCGAGGGGTGGAGAAGAGGTCGGGACGCTGCCCTGCGACACCACAGGTAAGGGGCCGGGCAGTGGGATGGGATGGGATGGGATGGGATGGGATGGGACTGTCGGGTCCCATGGAGTCCTGTCCTCCCTCTGACCTCCATGTCCCCCTTCTTGCCTGACACCTGGGCTGGGCTGCATTGGCTGCTCTTCCAGACGTGTTTGTTCTTAAAGGAGTGCAAGGAAGCCAGGGAACCTCTTGCTGTTTTTTTTCTCATGAGTTGGGTCTGCCTCGCCAGTTCAGAAAACATCCCAATCCTTTCTGAATGACATTTACCTATGTGACTTCCAATAGGCCTTTTCCTTCCACAAATCTAAGGTGCTTCTGAAACTTCCAGTGGTTTTTTGCAGTTGTTTTAAAAGCATTTGGTGATTGGAGTTAAATCCAGCTAGTGACTGGTCACTACTGGTGCTTCCCAGGAGTCAGCTCTGGGGTCAGTCACATCCGTAGAGGTATTCAAGAACTGTGTAGATGTGGCACTGAGGGATGTAGTTAGTGAGACGGGCTGATGGTTGGACTTGGTGATCTTAGTGGTTCTTTCCAACCTTAATGATTCCCTGATTCATTTATGGGTAGTGAGGAATCACTTTCTTAAGAAGCGAAAGAAGGGATGAATAGAAATCTCACACAGAGTGCTGCCCTCACAGCCCTGTAACCACATCTCTCTGCAGTTAAAGCATGATGACAGCGGCCACCCTGCACAGAGCTCTTCCATATGTGGAGCAGCAGCGCATGATCCAATGTCTACCCTTGAACTCCTGCAGGAGAGCAGTGCTCTTCTGAAGTGCCATTTCAAACAGATTGCGCTCCACTATGCCCAACCTCCCCTGCTAGAAGAGCAGAAAAAGTGCTTTTGCCAGTATAGCCTATGTTATTTTGAGGAAATGCTTGCAGAAAAAGATGCCTGTGGTAGTAGAACTTGTGTCTGCTGGTATCAAAGGGCAAGTGTTCATAGTGCAAACCAGGCCTCTTATATATGAGAAGCTTTAGGCAGTTCAGCCATCGGTAAAGAAAATCCTTCCTCAGAGGGATTAGGAAGGTTACCTAACAGATGTTGCTGCTGGTTTAAGAGCACAAAAGGTGCTGGAGCAGTCATAGTGGGGTCCAGAGCCTTGGCCATGCATTGTGAAGATACACCCTGGGTGGGAGCTGCCCTATGCCGTGGCCATGCCCTCTGCTTCAGAGCATCCTTCTGGTCTGAGGGATGCAGACCTGCCCCCAGAGCAGCATCTGCACTGTCTGGCCTGGGAAGACAGCAAAGGGCTGTGGGAAGAACTGGAGCAGTGCGATGCATTGGAGCACACTGTTTTGCACAGGCTGAGGCACGGCATGCATCCCCATCTCCTTACACCAGCAGCTTTAATGAGCATCAGATTTCCAGTCCAGTAGACTTGGACATTTCTGCAGGAAATGCCCTCAGTGCTGCACCTCGCACAGCACCTCGCACTGCCCACTCAGCACACATCCCGGCCCTTCCCTTCCTGGCTTCCCCTGCATTTAACTCATGGAGATGCGAGACCCTGAGTCAGATGGTGAGCAGCCGGTTAGAGAGGTGCGTGTGAACGCAGAGCCTCACGCAGATGAGCTCAGAGCAAACAGAGGATGGGGGGGGGGGGGGGGGGGGGGGGATGGGGGGGTCGTGCAAAAAAACCACCCCCCTGCTCCACAAC